>NC_134816.1:19396216-19478716 GCF_046742065.1 Oratosquilla oratoria | reverse complement strand
ATATATATATATATATATATATATGCAAGTAACCATTAGGAAAATAAAAACTTTGTAATCGAACGTTTTCTTCTATTTAAGACATATTCAAGGGTACAATATAAACAAGGGAAAAAGTTCATTATATACAGTACACACAGAACATAAAAGAAACTAGGGAAGGTCCTCTGTGACTAGCTTAACACAGGTTATCAGCTTACCTTTTTACCATCTACAACTTTTTTTAATAATAAAATTATCCAATTGATACAATCCCAAACTCATATTCATGTTGTTCTCAAATGTATTCTTATGTAGCATGATTCAATAATATTCCTATCCATAATATCTTTAAGACAATTTTTCAGCTTTATTCCATTTAATGCGATGATCAAAATCTCTCATATGTATAAATAACCCATTTGATACTCGTCCTGTTTTGACACTGTACTTATGCTGCCTTATCCTCAATTTCAAATCTTTACCAGTTTGACCTATTTATATATAATTAAAAATAAACTTCACTCAATTTGGAACTTTTGTCAGTTTTTGGCCGAGCCAACAGAATTGATCGAGGTACTATGTTTCCCGACATTTTGAAGAATGGGCGTATAAGATATTGTCTTCGCGTTCTTTTTCTTCTTCTTCTTCTTCTTCTTCTTCTTCTTCTTCTTCTTCCTCTTCTTCTTCTTCCTCGCGTTCTTCTTCGCGTTTTTCTTCGCGTTCTTCTTCGCATTCTTCTTTGCGTTCTTCTTCGCGTTCTTCTTCTTCGCGTTCTTCTTCGCGTTCTTCTTCGCATTCTTCTTCGAGTTCTTCTTCTTCGCGTTCTTCTTCGCGTTCTTCTTCCTCGCGTTCTTCTTCTTCGCGTTCTTCTTCGCATTCTTCTTCTCATTCTACTTCGTGTTCTTCTTCGCGTTCTTCTTCGTGTTCTTCTTCGCGTTCTTCTTCCTCGCGTTCTTCTTCCTCGCGTTCTTCTTCGCGTTCTTCTCGCGTTCTTCTTCGTGCTGGGGATCCCGTGTTGGGGTTTCGCCCCGAGGCCGAGGCCGAAGGGGAAAACGAGGGATTTGAGTGCGGAAAGCTGCGGCCGTAGGCCGCTGTTTGCGCAGCCAAGCCCCCGGCCGAGCCAACAGAATTGATCGAGTTACTATGTTTCCCGACATTTTGAAGAATGGGCGTATAAGATATTGTCCCGTGGCCTTAAAGATGAACATATGGAATTATTTCCAAAATTGTACAAAAACATAAAAAGGTTAAAACCTAGAATAGCTATGATAAATGATTTCCAACGTATAGTTCGAAAGTTTGGTGAGCTATTAAAGGACAATCCTGATTACAAATATTCTGGCTCAAGGGAAGAGTATCTTAGTTTACCAGCTAAACTGCGAGCGAAGCGAGCTCCTAGCGCCGTAGGCCAAAGCGGTGACGTTAGTCACCACCGAAGGTCGCTTGTATACTTAAAATTACATTCTTTACATGGTATTCTATAAACGCACTCTTTAACTTTAGGTGAATTTTTGATAAATAGGCTTTTTACAGTATTGTACAGGGCAGTGGACAGGATGCAGGGATGACCCGTCATCCAGGAGGTGCCAAGATAGGAGGGAGGGAGGACGGTGGAGGGGAGTGGAATACATGGGAAATGAAATGGGTGGGAGTTTTTTCTATGCCTTTTTCTTTTTGGCTACCCCCCATGTAAGGGGGAAAAAGCCTTTGGTATATGTATGTATGTATGTCTATATGTTATTTTTAAAGGCAGCTTGTGTTCCGAAGGTACTAAAAATATGAGAAAGACTGTCTATGTGTTAAACCATAAAAGTATTTCTTAGCAATTTGTTGTGCATTGTCCATTACATATTTGGGATATTTCAATTTATTTCCAATGTCATAATTTTTTTCTATTTCATTGTCTAAAAATTCAGGGCAGCAAATTCTAAAAGCTCTTAAAAACATTGAAGAAAAAAACTAATATTTTGGTCTTAAGATGGTGATATGAGTAAAAATGAATATATGAAAGAATATTGGTTGGTTTCCTATAAACATCCAACTTAAAATTCTTACCAGATCTATAAATCAAAACATCTAAGAAGGGCAAATTATCATCCTGTTCAATCTCAATCGTTAACTTGATAGACGGTACCAAACTATTCAATGTTAACATATAATTGTCTAATTTTTGGTCATTAGGCCACATGCACAATATATCATCTACATATCTATGCCAAATGACATTCTTTGGAAGAATATTTGGTAAAATATCTCTTTCCAAAAATTTCATATACAAATTTCTCAAAATTCTTGTTCATATTACACCTTTGAAAATGTCTTAAATAGACGAAAAAGTTCGGTTACCAAGTTTTCATTTTCTAAGTGGTTACTTGCATATTTTGTGAATCACGTGTTGTTTGCGATTTCCTTGAATACACACACACACACACACACACACACACACACACACACACACACATATATATATATATATATGCAAAGTAGACCACTTGGAAAAAGAAACTAACGAAGCAGAGCGCTTTCGTATATTACACTGAAGATGTAATATACGAAAACGCTCTGCTTCGTTAGTTTCTTTTTCCAAGTGGTCTACTTTGCATAAGTGAACACACGTACCCGTGTTCTTATTAGCATATATATATATATATATATATATATATATATATATATATATATATACAGAAACAACTTCGCCAACCATGTAGTTAATGAATGGAACAAACTTCCTGTTGAAGCAGTGCAATGGAGTTCAGTTCTAAGCTTTATGATTCGTATAGACTTTAAATAAACACCTAAGCAAGATGCTGTAATGACTGCCATTTATTTTATATTATTTGTTTATTTGTTTGTTATTGTTTGTTTGGTATTATTTGCTTGATTTTTATCTATTATTAGTTATCTGTCAATTTACTATTATTTACCATTTATCTGTTTATTCATTATTTACCTATACCTATGGATTTATTTATTCTGTTTATTGTTATTTATATTATCATATTTTTCATTTATTTTTTCTTAATCTATTAATCATTATTGCATTTTTTTTTCCGCATCCAACCTAGTTATGGACCAAAAGGTCTCCTGTCGGCATGTTCCGCCTTTGTAATCCTTTGTGTATATATATATATATATATATATATATATATATATATATATATGTGTGTGTGTGTGTGTGTGTGTGTGTGTGTGTGTGTGTGTGTGTGTGTGTGTGTGTGTGTGTGTGTGTGTGTGTGTGTGTGTGTGTTGTTTCTAGAATAACTGTGTTATTTGTATAGATGGGGAAGTGGTTTGTCTTGACATATGTTTTAAATTCCTTTATACTTAAAAGATAAACCAGAGTTGAATTGGTTTAGCTGTTTGATTATCAATGTACTGAGAGTTTTGTAAGCACACACAAATACACACACACAATCTCGCCCAGGGCTGAAATAATTTCAGTATCGCTGTGTTGCGAGTCGTTACTCCAACACTCGTGGGCGGTGAGTTGGGTGTGTGTGTTCGTGTGAGGTCACAGCATTGCCCATAGATCGGTCATATATGAGAACTTAGCTCTCTTCTGGGAGGGAAATAGCTGTCGATCACGAGTTGAACACGTGATCCAAGACCATGGTGAGTCTCTCTCTCTCTCTCTCTCTCTCTCTCTCTCTCTCTCTCTCTCTCTCTCTCTCTCTCTCTCTCTCTCTCTCTCTCTCTCTCTCTCTCTCTCTCTCTCTCTCTCTCTCTCTCTCTCTCTCTCTCTCTCTCTCTCTCTCTCTCTCTCTCTCTCTCTCTCACACACACACACACACACACACACACACACACACACACACACACACACACACACACACACACTCACACACACACACACGTCGGTCGGGGTGGCAGCGAAGTCTGGACTCCGGTGATATTTTCAAATTTCGAGGATTACAACAAGGAAGTACCTGTGTTGTATTAATAGGGAAGGGAAAAGCTCGTGGTGTAGTGGGAAGGTGAAGAAAAAGGAGAAGGGGAAGGATTACTGGGAAAATGGAAGGAAATGAGGAAGGGGTAGATAGGGCCCAGGAAGTCAGACGGCATGTCAGCAAAAGACGGCCTGACGATAGTGGTGAAGTCGATATGATTAGTAAAAATGTAAAAATTAGAAATATAGATAAGAGCAGCGCAATGGAAGGTGAAGATGACTAGTTCTATGGATTTAATGAGGGAGGAAATGACAACCTCCCCCCCGACTAGTAAATCTAGAGGAAAAACTAAAAGAAATGAATGAAAATTGGGAAGCTAAGTTTAACCAAATAAAGTTACTCAAAGAGTTGATAAACTGGAAGAACTAAAAAAGGAGAATCAAAACCTAACTAAAGAAATAGTAGAATTAAAAAGACAGTTAAGAGAAGTAAAGGATGAGAATGAGGAATTGAAGAGGAGTAATAAAGAAAATAAAGAGTCCATAGCAAAAGAGGTAAGTGGTTGGAAAAAAGTACAAGAGAACAATAAAATGGAATTTAGAGGTATAATGGAACAGCAGATGAAAGAACAAACTAAGGACAGTGTTATTAAAGTGATGAGGGAAAAGGAGAATATAGTAAGAGACTTAGCGGATAAAAAGAAATGTATAATTATATTAGGAATGGAAGAGAAGTATAATCTAAATAGGACTACAAGAATAAAGGAAGAAAAGGAAAAAGTGAATAAGATATTAAAAGTAGTTCAAAAAGATGAACCAGAAACAGGGAGAGAAATAGAAGAAATATATAGACTAGGGAAATACAATACAAATAAGACCAGACCAATTAAGGTTAAATTCAGGTCACAAACAACAGCAGAGAATATCTTAGCAAAAACAGGGAAACTAGCAGACAGTGAGAAATATAAACAGGTATGGATAAAAAGAGAAATGAATAAAGAGGAAAGAGAGGAGGAAAAACAAAAAGACTAGGTGCTAAGGAAAAAAACGAGAACAGAACAGTCAGAAAAAGAGAAATTCTATTGGAGAGTAGTGAATATGAAAGTGAGGAAATGGTTCATAGCAGAGAAAAACAGAAGGGAAACAGAAAACACAATGGAAGTAGCAGAAAATTAAAAGTATCTTACACAAATATAGATGGATTAATAACAGGCTTGAACGAAATGAATGATTACCTGAAGGAAAAAGAACCGGACATAATGGGAATTGTAGAGACAAAACTGAAAGGTCCACTACCCCCCAACAGTATAGGACATGGTGCATATAATTATTGCATTACAAACAGAGAGGTAAAACAAGGGGGTGGAGTTATGTTCCTGACTAAGAAGGATATGAATATGAGGAATGTCACATATGGAAAGAATAGAGTAGAAATGATTATGATGGAAGAGGAGGACAAGGATGGGAAGAGCAGGAAGTTTACAGTAAATTATGTGCCTCCTAAAACGGCTTCGTGGGAAGAGAAAGAACACAAAAATATGTTAGAAGACACAAGGATAACACTAAATAAGATAATGGAAGATGGAGGAAGAATAGTTATAATGGGTGACTTTAATTGTAAAGAAATCTGCTGGGAAGAGATGACAGTGAAGGGTGGAGACGACCTATGGGGAAATGTACTACTTAATATGATTATAGAACATACAATGACGCAATGGATACAAGAGAATACTAGGTATAGAAATGAGGAAGAACCATCGAGACTGGACCTAATAATCACATCAGAACCCGAAATAGTGGACAAGATTGAATATAAGACATCAATAAGTAAAAGTGACCACATATTGGTTGAACTGGAACTAAATGAGGAAAAATACAAGAAAAAAAACGAACAATATAGAAAAGAGAAGATTGATGTATGATTTTTTTCATAATATATGAGAATTCTTTCAAAAAGCTGACTGGGAAAAATACACAATGAGGAAAGAACAGTAGATGAGAAATTGAATATTTTGACAAAAATTTATAAAGGAGTGGAAAAGTATGTTCCAAGACAAAAACAAGAAAAAGAGTATGTAAAGTGCTGGTACAACAAAATATGTGGGGAGTTAAAAGACAAAAGGGATAAAGCTTGGATAAAATGGAAAAAAGACAAAAAACCTGAAAAATGGAAAATATAAACTAGTTATAGAAATGAATATGTACAAGTGTTCAGGTAAGAGAAAATACGAAAAAGATGTCATAGAAAAATGTAAAGATCAACCAAAACTATTTTACAGATTTGTAAATAACAAACTGAAAAACAAACAAGAATTAGAGAAACTACGACAAGGAGTTGAATACACAGAGGAAATAGAAAAAGCAGAAATTATGAACAAGCATTTTAAATCGGTGTTTACATGGGAGAACATACAACCTAGAGATATCGAATGGGAGGAGAAAGTCCCCCCATGAAAGAGATAGAAGTATCAAGGAATGAAATAATGAAACACTTGAGTAATCTCGATGTCAGAAAATCGCATGGTCCAGATGAAATGGCAAACTGGATTTTGAGAGAATGCAGGAATGAACTAACAGGCAAAATACATAGTCTAATAAACAGTTCATTGAAAGAAGGAAAAGTTCCAGAACTTTGGAAAAGAGCAAATATAGTACCAATATATAAAGGGGGAAACAAGGGAGATCCTACTAACTATAGACCGGTCTCTCTTAGAAGTACGATAGCTAAAATTTGTGAAAGAATGATCAAAATTAGATGGGTAAGGCATTTGGAAAAGAAAAACAACGTACTAAATCCAAGGCTAACAGATGTAATACAAGAAAGATGGATGGGCTGATTGTGCATTTCTTGACCTGAAAAAAGCTTTTGATAAGGTGCCACATAAGAAGTTGCTTAAGAAATTAGAAACTGAAGGAGGAATACAGGGCAAACTGCTTAATTGGATGGAAGACTTTTTGCAAGAAAAAAAATGAGAGTAGTGATAAGAGATAAACACTCTAATTGGGATGAAGTGATTAATGGTGTTCCACAAGGAACAGTTCTGGCCCCAATAATGTTTGCTATATATATCAATTATATGGATAAAGGAATTGAAAGTTATATGAGCTTCTTTGCGGATGATGCAAAATTGTTGAGTGATCTCAATAAAGTATGGGAATGGAGTAGGAAGTGGGAGATGGAATTCAATATTAAGAAGTGTAGTATAATGGAATTTGGAAGAAGCAAGAAAGAATAGTGGGATCACATAAACTGGGAGAAAAATAAATAGAAAAAAAGTAGAAAATGAGAAGGACCTGGGGGTCATTATTATGAATAATATGTCCCCTGAGAAACATATGAATAAATTTTTTGGTGAAACTTATAATTCAATAAGAACAATCAAAGTGGCATTTACATACCTGGACAAAGAAATGGTGAAGAAAATACTAGTCACTTTGATATGACCAATATTGGAATATGCAGTGACGACGTGGTCACCAAGTACAAAAAAATGTATAACAAAACTTGAAAGAATACAAAAAGTAACTACAAAATTGGCACCAACACTTTCAGAATTATCATATGAAGAGAGACTAGCAAAACTTGAGCTACAGACATTAGAGCAAAGAAAAGAGAGAGGAGCCTTGATAACTATTTATAGAATTATGAAAGGCATAGAAACTATTGATAAGAGAGGATCTAATAAAATGGGATAGTAGAAATACAAGAGGACACGGAAAGAAAATCATGAAAGACAGTTATAAAAGAGACCTGAAAAAGAACAGCTTTCCCCACAGAGTAATAGACATTAGGAACAAGTTAGATGAGAAAGTGGTGTGTGCAAAAACAATAAATTAATTTAAAAACAGTCCAGATAAAATGAGATATGAAGACGGGACACCACGAGCATAGCTCCCCTTCCCGTAAAATACAACTAGGTAAATTCACACACACATTTCAAAGAGTAAATTTTGGGACAACCTGTTGATATGTGAATAAATGAACAAATTAGATAAAGAAGGAAATAAATAAATAAATAAGTAAATAGATAAATAAATAAAGAGATAGATAAGTAAATAAACAAATAGATAAATAAACAAGTAAATTAATAGATAATAGGCGAACAAATAAATGAATGAATGAATAAATGAACAAAAGTTGAGACAATCTGACTCCTGTGTTTCCTACTCCACTTACGTCAAATGAACAAAAGAATAAGTAAAATTTTGAATACTGCAACGCTATTGCACCCTTCACGATAACAATCATAATGATGATGTAATGAAGTGGTCAAATCGCGAACCAGCGTGTGCTTACCTTAGACCGCTGGAACTTCGCGAGATGAGGAAGCTTTCACTTTTGCAAGTTGCGCAATGCCCAACAAATCATTTTCCTCTTCCGACAATCAATTTCTGACTTGGGACAATGACGGAATCACGAGCTAGTCCGATTTATTTTATTGCCAAACGTAGATACATCTCCGACACTTTCTATTCGACAACAGTTTTCTAATACGATAATTTCATTAGTGAATTTGGGGGGATACACTCCAATGAGATTTCTGACAGCAAGATGGTTGGATTCTTTCTCTTTAATCTGGTTTTAGTTATCACAGTTACACACGAAGTTGCTTTTGTGGCGGGAAGAAGAGCACTTGGAACAAGAGGGAAGAGAATATCTTGATAAGTCTGCTCACTCTGTGCCCGCTTTGGGTTCCGGAAGACGCGTAGTCTGCGCTAGAAGCTGAGTGAAAGTGGTACGGCGTCATGCAGGGAAGAACTGTCGTACAGAAAAAGACCACTTGCGATTTTGGGATTTAATTATCGTTATCGTTATTATCATTACTTAATCTAGTCATTAATCACCTATGTTGCTATAGCCTTGTGATCACCCAGGGTTTTGTCTAAAAGGTGACATTTGTTCTTAAAAGTCTCCAGCATCTATGATTATATATAATTATTTCTTTAACCACGATTTTATAGAAGTTATGACTGTCTCCGACGGATTCTATTTAACCTAGGAAACCCAACGACAGGTTAACTAGAATAAAATGTTTCAGAACACCACTTAACGTTAACCAACACTTTTGCAATGTGACTTTTGATCAAAGGAAAGTAATTTACTCATCAAACCTGATGTCAACACGACTGGGAACAAGGATTGTAATCTTCACGCGCATTCACTACTTTCACTCGAAGTTCTTCACAATTGTAGAGAAGAACTTGAAGCTTCCCATCCTCCTTGTCTATTGACCTTCACCCGGACCTCAAGGTCTTCCTAATTGTTTTCAGATATTTTTGTATACCATGACTAGATACTTTATAAAGTTCTAACAAACGGAACGTTGTACTAATAAAGGCCCTCCTCAAATTGTCTTTCTTTTGATTGATTTGTCAGTAACTGTGAATGACAAACATCTTTCCAATATCGCGCGCTGGGAACCTGACTAACTTCTGTGAATTCTGAAGGCCACACAGAAAACTGCGCGCTTTCTAAGTGATGTCATCAGGTACCGTTTCAGTGTACGCTATGAGTACCATGAGTTTGCGCGTAGATATAAGAGTAAATAAAAGGCGAGGGTACATGGGATTGTGGTATCAATAAGTTTCACATTCATACAAGTTTACATGATATTACATTAGAACCACTACACGCAGGTGGCATATTCGGAAGCATACTGTTCTCATAATCACTTACTTGTGGGTTTGAATCCCGCACTTCTCTCCGATTTCCACCAGTGAGTGTTGATCGGCTGCCCCAACAGTCAACCGCATAATAGGGCAAAGGTGACGGCTTCGGATGCAGCTACTCAGTGCCTCCTGGCGTAGGCTCCTCACATTACATCGTGAATTGTTCTGATACTATGGGACATGTTTGGATGACTACTGTGATACTTTTATAATATATATAATTGGAAAGTATATGACTGGAATTTTGGAGACATTTTTCGGAACCTGGAACGATAGACCTTAGACTGATTAACAAAAAGAATGTTGGAATATATATTACACGTCACAGAACGTAACAACTACGCGTCACACAGGACGTCACAATACGAGTAGATATCATACGACGTCGCGTAGCCTACGTCGCAGCAGCAGCACCAAACAGCTGTTGAAGGTCAGGTCTAACCAGAACCCGACCAGAGGTCACTTAACAGGGAATTAAGCCGATCTGACCTTGACCTCTTAGGACACCTGGTCCGACAACGATACGACATTGGAGGAGCGTACGTCCACAGAAGGAATTATCTTTATATTTCATTTTTCACCATTTATTATTAAAATATGCCATGTCCATCTATGTATCATAGTTGTATATATTTTTGTTTAATGTTGAGTGTATCACTTAAACATGTTAATACCTACTTCTGTCACATTGTAAATATTGATGTACGACCAAAAATTGATGTATTGGCAACCGTCACAGCTTTCGTGGTCAGTTGCATTGCTTCCTAGCGCAGATCAGGACTGGCTCTGCATAAGACAACTGGCTACGATTGACTAGATTAAATCCATAGAGCAAAGCAACCCTTTTCTTGCTCCGCTACTCACATCACCCCCAAAGTGTGGGTCAAACCTCCTAAAAGAAACATAACGTATAACGTATAATGTATTAGTACTATCACAGCAATAACCTTTGAAAATTTGTGACCGTATGTATGTATATATATATATATGTATATATATATATATACAGTATACAGTATGTACATATATATATATATATATATATATGTGTGTGTGTGTGTGTGTGTGTGTGTGTGTGTGTGTGTGTGTGTGTGTGTGTGTGTGTGTGTGTGTGTGTGTGTGTGTGTGTGATTCACCATGGTCTTGGATCACGCGTTGGATTCGTGATCGACAGCTATTTCCCTCCCGGAAGAGAGCTCAGAGCTCATATATGACCGATCTATGGGTAATGCTATGACCTTACACGCACACACACACCCAACTTCCCGCCCACGAGAGTTGAAGTAACGACCTGGAGAGCAGCAAAAATGAAATTACTTCAGCCTTGGGCGGGAATTCGAACCCGGACCGCCGTAATGACAGTCAGGAACTCTACCACTGCGCCACAAGTCGTGTATGTATGTGTGTGTGCGTGTGTGTGTGTGCGTGTGTGTGTGTGTGTGTGTGCGTGTGCGTGTATGTGAGACAACAGAAGCAAAAATTGATCAGCATTTTTTATCTGTGTATGTAATATCTTTCTTGATATATTTATTCATTTATTTATTAATTCATTACATCATTAATTGGTTTATCTATTTATTTGTTTACTTATCGATTTACTTACTTATGTGCTTATTCGAGAATGCTGAGTGATTTTGTTTGTTGGGATGTCATTAAAATCGATAGAATATCGACCTCCTATATAGCGTGACCCCTGATTTTTTTTTTTTTTTTTTTGGGGGGGGGTGGGTGGGTGGGATTAACCCATTAAACTCCGATGACAAGATTCTTGTCATTTGGTCAAATAAAAAAAAAATCATAAAACACCAAAATGTTTGATCAAACACCAGAAAAATATGGATCTGGGTATTTTCAAGGTGAGGCTTTTTTCCGTCAGAGAATTTCCTATAAATCTTAGTTTTGTCGCGATAATAACTTTTGCTTGTTTTAACCTATCGCTGACATGTACCGTTGGATCAGTTTCAGTAACTTGCCAGTCATTGAGAATTCTATAGTTTCGTCTCGTGCGGTTTTTAGTATTGACTTACTTGGCAATTGATATCGCTTCGAATCTGTTGTTGGCTTTCATTTGCCATTTCTCTTCAAACTCCGTGATCTGGTTGATCACCCTTTCCGTTTGTTTTTCCATACATTTGGTTGATATTCCTGGATTGACGATCATTTGTGTTACGTCATCCGCATACAGGACTGATGTTTGCGATAGACACGATCCCATTGTTAAGGAGAAAGTGATCACTTTGGTGTTCTTTTAGTTTGATTCTTGCACTACGTCTCGTTGGGAATCAACATAGGAAACTGAAGGCGGATAATTCTCAGTTTTAGCTCGGCATACCAGACTTTGTCGAAGACCTTATTGACATATCGAAGTACTATTGTGCATAGCGGCGGAGCCAAGTGGTCACCCTCCCCCCCGCCCCATTAGCCCCCCAACTGAAATGAGCAAATTGAAAATTTAAAACACTCATTAGAATAATTTTACTAAGTGGAATTTTTAATGGCCAGGTCTAAAAATTTGTCAGCCATCAGCGCTAGCCCTACCATTAACCCCCTCCCCATCTGAAATGAGGACAATATATGTGTATTATTGCGGCGTTATACAAGTTCAACTGCTTTCATTATATATGACCCACGCCTCAAATCACCTGTAACCCGTTGTAGAAATGTCACACCACATTACAGATAGCCTATCTGTAATGTGTGACATATATATGCATAGCCTATCTGAGATAGACTATGTAACGAATCAGGGCGTGGCCAGGCGACAATAGTATTCCCAAAGATTAGACCAGGGGTTCTCAAAGTTGTCGATCGGAACATCCAAAGGGTCAATGAATAGCCAAGGGGTCGAAAGGGGGTCGATGAATGATCAGGGGGTCAGTGAATGTTTACTGCTGGAGTAGAAGAGACCATTTAAAAATAATTTCAAGCTACAAAACTACACTGTATTAATGATTATGCTGATAATTTTTTTTAGTTAATACCAATCATTGCTTTAATACCGATAATATAGAATATTTTATAATAGGTTACAATACGTTATTGTAGTGGAATTTATATATAAATATATATATATATATATATATATATATATATATATATCTATATATATATATATATATATATATATATATATATATATATATATATATATATATATGTATATATATATATGGATCCCGGAAAAAAGCCACAGCGGAAAAAATCCCCACGGAAAAAATCCCCACGGAAAAAAAAACATCGGAAACAAGCCCCACATAGGAAGATCCCTGGGTGGAAAGAAGCCCCACCGGAAAAAAGCCCCACCAGTAAAAAAAAAACCAATTTATAAATAATAATACTTATTATTAATAACAGTAATACTAGTTTTAAATAAAACCTAGTTCAAAGGGCCCGGTGAGTTGGTTTCACATTCCGTGAGGTTGAGATGTTTAATTGCATTAAAGGTGTGAAGTAGGCTTCCCTAATGGTGTGGGTAAATAAGTCCCACATTCATCACAGTATCATTCATATCATAGAGCAACCATTGTTCATAACACTGAAGTGCTAGCCCAGTGTAATAATATTAAGGAACTAAAAATGTTAGAGGCTGTGTATATAAGAGAATTGTCTCCTGTGATCAATGTACAGGCTAATTTGTTGTCTGCTATTTCTTTATATAACCTCCCTGTGTATGCTAAGCACGCTACTTCACCTCACCTTACTCCGACTCCTACTCTCCCCCCCTCACCTCTCCCTCCCCCTTCCCCTCCCCCTCCTCAAGCTCTGAGAAAGTCTTCCAGGGTCAGGTCATCGGAGGTTTAAAGATCGCGCTTGACCTAAGAGTGTAGCATTCTATTTTTTCCTGTGACCATGTAACGTATCTGTAGATTGTGTTGCCTTAACTGTTCTTGTAACTTGATAATGACTCTATGTAGTCGAAACGTCAAATATTAAAATGGAGAACTTTGGAAAGTTCGTTTCCGCTCATCCTCCCAATATTAGAACTTTAGTGAGGAAACTTGAAAATATCAAGAAGAAAATTAATAACTGTGAAAATGCTGTGGTGTTCAATTCAGTGTGTATAAAAGAAAACCTGCGCCCTAAGTATATATATATATATATATATATATATATCATATATATATATATATATATATTTAAGATTATTTCAGACAAATGAGAGAGAATGTGGGTGGGGAAGGGCAAACGAAGATGTGTTAGGAATAGAGTTTATTGCCCTAACGTTGCGACCAACTTGGTCTTCTTCAGAGGACTACAGCATTACAAACTCTATTCCTAACACATCTTCGTTTGCCCTTCCCCACCCACATTCTCTCTCATATATATATATATATATATATATATATATATATATATATATATATATATATATATATATAAAATTGAAGGTGAAAGAAGATGACGAGGAGAAATGGGAAAATTTTACGCCTTAACGTTTCGACCCGCAGGGTCTTGATCACAAAGCTAACAAATTAGACGTAACCGGATATTTTATACACGGACGGGTCATCTTATGGGACGCTTCGGAGAGCTTGTTATTTTATCTGCGTATTCTTTTATTATTAATAAGCTTGTGGCTTTTGCTAAACATATAAATCCTTCTCTATGGTTAATGTTGTTATTAGTGTTGATATATGCTGCCTCAATTGTCTTCCTTAGTTTCTTGGATGAACCTTTATTTAATACGGTTGTGTTGTTCCAGTCTGGAAGGTGACCATGTTTATCCACATGTATTACTATGGAGTTAGATGTCCTATGGGCTTTTACGTCATTTTTATGTTCATTTATCCTTTTATTAAGTCCGCGACCAGATTCACCAAAATATGAAGAGGGACAGCTTTTACACGGGACGTAAGCGGAATAGGAAACACAGGAGTCTTAGTCTTGAGTTTATTCCTGACTAGTTTCGCAGGTATGCTTTTTCAAAGGAATAGGTTTACAAACGGGCTGTGGGCATTATATACATGGGGTGGACCTCACCACCTCCCCGAGTTACCATAGTTGGTGACGAGTGTGAACATTACATTGTGGCTAACGTAACAATGATGAAATTTACAATTAAATATGATAACACTAATAACAAAGAAATTAATAATAGTAAATGTAACAATAGTAATGATAACAATGATGATAATTTTTTTAGATAATAATAACAATAATAATAACAAAAATGATAATAACAATAAAATAGAAGTAATAATAATAATAATGATAATAATAACAATAAAATAAAAGTAATAATAATAATAATGATAATAATAATAAAAAATAAAAAATCTGATAATACTAATAACAAAGAAAAAAAAAAAGAAATGATTAATAGTAATTATAACAATAATAGTGATAACAATGATAATAAAAAATCGAAAAATTAAATATTTAAATAATAATAGTAACAATAATAATAACAATAATAATTACAAAGATAATGAAAGTAATGATAATAATGATGGTGATAATAATAAGAATAATAAAAATATAAAAATAATAATAAGAATAATAATCATAATAATAATAATTACAATGATGAAAATAATAGTGTTGAAAATGAATAGTAACGAATAGTATTAAAAGAATAAATCATGATAAAAAAGGGTTGGTAGCATGGAGGAACGTCAGAGTAAAAGGAAGAAAGCTGGAGAGGGAAAGCCAAAGTGGGAAAAAGGTATCTACTTAGGGTCGGGGGGGTCTGGGAAGCCATTCTTGGAGGGCAAGTGTCGCGGTAGATTTTGTCCATTTCAAGTCACCAGTTCTCTTGTTTGTGTTTTTGTGGTTGGCAATGTAAAGTGATTCAATTATTTTCCGTTGTTTCTTGTGTAGTCCTTTAGCTAGAATGGTGGAACCCTCCCAGTTAGGTAAGTGTCCCTCTGTGTCAATGTGGTTAACTAGAGCGTTGGTTTCTCGGTGGTGTCTAATGTCCGCTTTGTGTTCCCTGAGTCTGTTGTTAAGTCCTCTGTATGTCTCTCCGTAGTATGCACAGTCACATCCTTTGCAGGGAATTTTGTAAACGATGCTATTGTCACGGTTCGTCTTGGTTCTGTTGGTGGTCAAGTGTCCTATTTTCTTCCCTGTGTCATTTACTATGGTGAGTCCTGTCTGTCTCAACGTTATGGAAAGCATGTGAGAGAGGCCAGAGTTAGGAACCACAAGGTATCGTAAATTTGTCCTCTCTTCACTTCCTTTCCTCTGTCTGATTTTAATTGCTTTCCGTAGTGACGTCCCTAACATGCCCTCTGGGTACCCTAGGTTCCTGAATGCAGCGGTTACGTATTCAATTTCTTCTTGTAAATACTCTTCGCTGCATATTCTACCCTAAGGTAAAACCCAATGATAACCCCTGATTTGGTCTTCTCGTCATGTGCGCTAAAATAGTGGATGAAGTCGTCTTTGTTTGTCGGTTTACGGTATACCTTGAACCTAGCGCTGCTGTCCGATCTGATGACGACAGCGTCTAGGAAAGGTAGGGAACCGTTGGTCTCTTCCTCTACTGTGAATTTAATTCTTTTGTCCACGTTGTTCAGTTGTTCCAGTAGGTTTCTTGTGTCGTTTGTTTTGTGTGAAATGAAGAGGATGTCGTCAACATAACGGTACCACTTGGAGTTAACTGGGACGATATGCAGAAAGTGGTCCCTTTCCAAAGTCTCCATGTAGAGCGATGCTGCCACCGCACTCAATGGAGACCCCATTGGAAGGCCTTCATGTTGCCTGTATTCCTGTTTGTTAAAAACAAAAGAACCAAACTTTATGCACTTATCTACCAACTCCAAGTAGTCACGCTTGTTGATGGGTAAGTTGTCGGTGTCAATGTGTTGTACTGTCTCTTTAACAGCCCGAAGGGCACCATCTATTGTTACGTTTGTGTAGAGGGAAGTTATGTCAAGGCTTACCAGGCGTTGGTCTGTGAAGTCAAATGTGTTCAGTTTGTCTATTAGGTCGGAGGAGTTTCTAAGGTGTGTTCCGCTAATGCTACCTAAGGATGATGAAAGAGGTTTGGCCAATAGCTTGGCTAGTCTATGCGGTGCGCTACCTATGCCAGAAGTTATAGGTCGGAGGGGAATGTCCTGTTTGTGGATTTTCGGAATTCCTTTCATGGATGGGATTGTTGGGTCTTCCTCTAGGAGGTAGAGGAGTCTTTTTCCCTGTGTTTCCTATTCCGCTTACGTCAACCTGTCAGAATGTTTCAACATATATATATATATATTTCAACATGGAAATTATCAAAAACAACAAAGGTGGACAGAAACTTTGTTACGATGGTTATATGTACACGAAGAAGAGTGTGAACAAAACGTCTATACGATGGGAGTGTTCACGGAGAAAAGCTATGAAATGCAGTGCAATACTGTACACGGACTTGGATATATCAATTGAAATCAAAGGTACAAAACATAGTCATAATTCTAATACTTCTAAAGTAGATGCCACGAAGGCAAGAGTTCAAATGAATGAGCACGCTTCTGCCACCAGAGGAAAGCCAAGTCAGATTATTGCCGATACTGTTGTTAATCTTCCTGTCGCAGCGCGTGCTGAGATTGGAAACTCAGAGTCTGTGAAACGCACGATTCGCAACCATAAGCGCCACGCTCTTCCGAAAGATCCCGCTTGTCTGCAAGATTTAAAACTGGACGATTCATGGACTATGTTGGATGGTCAGGAGTTCATGTTCTATGATAGTGGTGCTGATAGCAGTAGACGGATTATTGCCTTTGCAACTGAAGAAGGATTGCGTTATCTTGCTCATTCCACTCAATGGTTTATGGATGGCACATTCCGGACTGCTCCGAAACTCTCTCATCAACTCTATATGATTCGTTGCCCTTTAGGCGAGTCGGCGATAACATGTGTCTGCGCCTTTCTTTCTGGCAAAACTCAGAGCATATATGAAGAACTGTTCCAAGCTATTGTTGAACAGTGTGCCACACTAGGATTCAACCTTGATCCTACGACAATCACAACCGATTTCGAACTCGCGACTGTGAATGCTATCCGGACTGTATTCGGGGATCACGTTCAGTGCCACGGTTGTTTTTTCCACTTACCGCAGAACACCTGGAGGAAGATACAGGAATTAGGCCTTGTGACACTGTACAAGACAGACGAAGAAAGTAGATTATTTTGTTCTATGTTAGATGCCTTGGCTTTTCTGCCATGTGACAGAGTTTCGGAGGGGATGGAATTTTTAAGAACTGTTATTCCGGAGCAACTCAGTTGTCTGGTAGATTATTTCGATGCGACCTACGTGTCTGGAGGATATCGTCGTATCCAGATGCCTGCCGAACGCCCAGGTGATGTGCTACCGCCGCTTCGTATGCGCCGAACGCCACCCCTTTTTCCACCCGAACTTGGGAACGTACACGAAGTAACCTTGTCTGGCGGGCATCGTACGAACAACCATTGTGAGGCGTGGAATCAAGCCTTCACACAGATGATCGGCCACGACCATCCTTCCGTGTGGATCGCGATCGAGGCTCTACGAAAAGACCAAGCCCTTGTTGCAACGACACTGTTGGAAAATGCCCGAGGCCAACCACCACAAAAGCGCCAGAGGAGACATACAAAAGACCTTCAGAAAAGGCTTTCCACTCTCTGCAAAGACTTCGAAGCAGGCCAGAAAGACATTGAAGCGTTTCTTAAAGGCTGTGCCCACCGCATCCGCTTTTATTTCGATTTAGATTTATTCAAAATAGTGCTAACTTTCAAATGTACTATTTCATAACTTAGTGCTTTGTATTTTTCTATACTAAAAATCTGCTATTCATAATATTTAGTATATTGTAGTATTTTCATTTAATATCATGTAAACTGGTGCTGACTTTGTATTATTCTATACTTAATACTTTTATGCTTTATACTGCATAGCTAGCCTCAATTATATCATTGATTTTTTATTGTCATGTATTATTTGTGTCGAATTGAAGTAATTTCCGATTGTTTTATTAATATTTAGTATATTGTATTATTTTCATATAGTGTCAAGTAAACTTATCTTTTAAGCAATAAACACATAGTT
Source organism: Oratosquilla oratoria (assembly GCF_046742065.1). Lineage (NCBI taxonomy): Eukaryota > Metazoa > Arthropoda > Malacostraca > Stomatopoda > Squillidae > Oratosquilla > Oratosquilla oratoria. Next base: position 19,460,168 of record NC_134816.1, on the reverse strand, counting down.
TTATTTTCAAATTGTTATCTTGTTTTCCTAAATTGGGGCTTTTCTAGAATTTGGGTTTTTTTCCGCCTGGGTATTTTCAAGGTGGGGCTTTTTTCCGTCAGAGAATTTCCTAAGTGGGTTTTTTTTCCGGTGGGGCTTTTTTCCTAGGCATTTTTGTTTTTTTCCGTTGGGGCTTTTTTTCCGATGGGGCTTTCTTCCGAACCCCGTTAAGAGGACCTTGCCTGGCATCGTTGTAACCCTAAAACATTTAATGGAAGGGGGAAATGTGGACAGGGCCAATGGAGCAAGGTCACTCACTGCCCTTCTGGATCACCATTTTGTGACGAATCTGGTGTTCATGGAGAGTTTGCTGCATTTGACGAAAACCTTGTCAGATCAACTCCAGTCCCCCAATCTCCAGCTTGCCTCAGCAGTTGATTTGGTTGAAGCTGTGATGTCTAGTCTCACAGAGATGAGAAACGAAGAGAGCTGGGAGCAACTACGAAATCATGCTGAAGAATTGTGCCAGACTGTAGGGATTTGAAGACAACTTGCACGTCAGAGGCAAAGGGCAGCCCCACGATACTTGGATGAGTTTGTCATAACATCCGGCATAGGACAAGATGATGATTCGAATGACTCCGATGTTACCAAGAGACGGATTTACTACTCCGTGATAGACAAGTTTCTCAGTGAGTTGAGAAGAAGGGTTTCCGGCGATGCATGTCAGGTACTTATTGGAGTATCTGCCCTCAACCCTAATCATCCAACCTTTTTGAACAAGGAAAAGCTATCAGGAATGGCTGCAAATTAAGGGGTGGAGGACAAAGATCTATCCGTAGAGCTGCACCAACTAAGAAGGTTGATTGCCAGAAAGCAGGAGTAGGGAATGGAAGTGGACACACTTATGCAACTTGCCATCATGTCTTTATATTAAATTATAAAATATAAAAAATCATAAACTTGTAAGCATATCATTTGTATCAAAATATATTCTATATATATTTTTTCGAAACAATAATATTCGTCACGGGATATTTAGAGATTGAAAAATATTTTCTCAGAACGTTTCGCTCAGTGTTCATATGAACACAAAATAATGTCAAAAATCATCTTTTCTATATCTTTAAAGCATTTTTCTCTGCACGTGTTTAAGGGTTTTCTCAGAATGTTTCATTCAGTGTTAATATGAACACTTTTCAGAATTCATCGTCTTTTCTATATTTTTAAAAAACCTTTTCTCTAGGTTTTCTCAGAATGTTTCGCTCAGTGATAATATGAAAATTTTCAAAATTCATCGTCTTTTCTATATTTAAAAAATTCTCTTCATGTGTTTAAGGATTATCTCAGAATGTTTTGATCAGTGTTAATATGAACAGAATTGCCAAAATTTATTGTATTAAAAAAAATAAAAAATTCTCTCCACGTGTTTAAGAATTTCCTCAATGTTTCGTTCGGTGTTAATATGAACTCAATGTCAGAACGATTCGCTCAGTGTTATAATGAACACAATTGTCAAAATTTATCGTATTTTCTATACGAGTATTTTTCATATTTTCTCTACAAGGGTTTAAGGGTTTTCTCAGAATGTTTCGCTCAGTGTTGATACTAACACAATTGTCAAAAATCATCTTTCCTATATCTTTAAAGCATTTTTCTCTCCACGTGTTTAAGGGTTTTCTCAGAATATTTCGCTTAGTACTAATATGAACACTTTTCAAAATTCATCGTCTTTTCTATATTTTCAAAAGGTTTTTCTCTAGGTTCGCTCACTGTATGAAATTTTTCAAAATTCATCGTCTTTTCTATATCTAAAAAAATTCTCTACATATGTTTAAAGATTTTCTCAGAATGTTTCGCTCAGTGTTAATATGAACACAATTGTCAAAATTCATCGTATTTTCTATACTTCTAAAAATAAATCTCTCCACGTGTCTAAGGATTTTCTCAGAATGTTTCGTTCAGTGTTAATATGAACACAATTGTCAGAATGTTTCGCTCAGTGTTTAAATGAACATAATTGTCAAAATTTATCGTATTATCTTAACGAGTATTTTTCATATTTTCTCTACAAGTGTTTAAGGATATTTTCAGAATGTTTCGCTCAGTGTTAATATGAACACAATTGTCAAAAATCATCTTCTATATCTTCAAAGCAGTTTTCTCTCCACGTGTTTAAGGGATTTCTCAGAATGTTTCGTTCAGTGTTAATATGATCACTTCAATATTCATCGTCTTTTCTATATATCAAAAAGGTTTTCTCTCTTTCCTCAGAATGTTTTGTCAAGTTGCATTGCATTTTTTATATTTTCAAAACATTTCTCTCTCCACGTATTTAAGGATATTCTCAGAATGTTTCGTTCAGTGCTAATATGAACACAATTATCAGAATGTTTAGTTTTGTATTAAAATGAACATAATTCTCCAAATTTATCGTATTTTCTATACGAGTATTTTTCATATTTTCTCTATAAGTGTTTAAGGATTTTCTCAGAATATTTCGCTCAGTGTTGATATGAACACAATTGTCAAAAATCGTCTTTTCTATGTCTTTAATGCATTTTTCTCTCCACGTATTTAAGGGTTTTCTCAGAATGTTTCGTTCAGTGTTAATATGAACACTTGTCAAAATTCATCGTCTTTTTTATATTTTCAAAAAGTTTTTCTCTAGGTTTTCTCAGAATGTTTCGCTCAGTGTTAATATGAAAATAGTTTTAAAAATTGATCGTCTTTTCTATATTAAAAAAATCCCTACAAGTGTTTAAGGATTTTCTCAGAATGTTTCGCTCAGTGTTAATATGAACTCAATTGTCAAGATTTATCGTATTTTCTATAAGAGTGTCTTCATATTTTCTCTACAAGTGTTTAAGGGTTTTCTCAGAATGTTTCAATCAGTGTTAATATTAACACAATTGTCAAAAATCATCTTTCTATAACTTTAAAACATTTTTCTCTGCACGTGTTTAAGGGTTTTCTCAGAATGTTTCGCTTAGTGTTAATATGAACACTTTTCAAAATTCATCGTCTTTTCTATATATTTAAAATGTTTATCTCTAGGTTTTCTCAGAATGTTTCGCTCACTATTAATATGAAAATGTTCAAAGTTAATCGTCTTTTCTATATTTAAAAAGATTCTCTAAATGTGTTTAAGGTTTTTCTCAGAATGTTTCGCTCAGTGTTAATATGAACACAATTGTCAAAATTCATCGTATTTACTATATCTTTTAAACATTTTTCTCTCCACGTGTTTAAAGATTTTCTCAGAATGTTTCGTTCAGTGTTAATATGAACACTTTTCAAAATTCATCGTCTTTTCTATATTTTTAAAGTTTTTCTCTAGGTTTTCTCAGAATGTTTCGGTCAGTGTTAATAAGAAAACAATTTTAAAAATTCATCGTCTTTTTCATATTAAAAAAAAAGCCCTACACGTGTTTAAGGATTTTCTCAGAATGTTTCGCTCAGTGTTAATATGAACTCAATTGTCAAAATTTATCGTATTTTCTATATGAGTATTTTTTTCATATTTTCTCTACAAGTGTTTAAGAGTTTTTTCAGAATGTTTCGCTCAGTGTTAATAACACAATTGTCAACAATCATCTTTCTATAACTTTAAAGCAATTTTCTCTGCACGTGTTAGGGTTTTCTCTGAATGTTTCGCTTAGTGTTAATATGAACACATTTCAAAATTCATCGTCTTTTCTATATTTTAAAATGCTTTTCTCTAGGTTTTCTCAGAATATTTCGCTCACTGTTAGTATGAACATTTTCAAAATTCATCGTCTTTTCTATATCTAAAAAAATATCTACATGTGTTTAAAGATTTTCTCAGAATATTTCGCTCAGTATTAATATGAACACAATTGTCAAAACTCATCGTATTTTCTATGTTTTTTAAACATTTTTCTCTCCACGTGTTTAAGGATTTTCTCAGAATGTTTCGTTCAGTGCTAATATGAACACTTTTCAAAATTCATCGTGTTTTTTATATTTTTTATAACATTTTTCTCACCACGTGTTTATAAATTTTCTCAGAATGTTTCGTTCAGTGTTAATATAAACACAATTGTCAAAATACATCGTCTTTTCATATTTTAAAACGTTTCTCTCTAAATGTATACAAGGATTTTCTCAGAATGTTTCGCTCAGTTTTAATAAGAACAATTGTCAAAATTCATCGTCTTTTCTATATTCTTAAAGCATTTTTTCTCTCCACTTGTTTAAGGGCTTTCTCAGAATTTTTCGTTCAGTGTTACGTAAGGCCACGTGCTGAACTGAAAATTTCGCTCCATGATACCATGACATTTTGATTTCCCTAGGCAAAAACACAGTCGATTTCCATCTTCAAACTAGTTAAAAACACCGTCGATTTTCATCTTCACACTAGGCAAATATACCGTCGATTTCCATCTTCACACAGGGCAAAAATACCGTTGATTTCCATCTTCACAATAGGCAAAATTATCGTCGATTTCCATCTACACACTAGGCAAAAATAACGTTGATTTCCATGTTCACACTAGGCAAAACTGCCGTCGATTTTCATCTTCACACTAGGCAAAAATACCGTCGATTTCCATCTACACACTAGGCAAAAATAACGTTGATTTCCATCTTCACACTAGGCAAAAATACCTACGATACCCTTCTTCATACTAGGCAAAAATGACGTCGATTTACATATACACACTAAGCAAAATTACCATTGATTTTCATGTACACACTAGGCAAAACTACCGTCGATTTCCATCTTCACACTAGGCAAAGATACCGTCGATTTCTATCTTCACACTAGGCAAAAATAACGTTGATTTTTATGTTCACACTAGGCACAACTGCCGTAGATTTCCGTCTTCACACTAGGCAAAAATACCGTCGATTTCCTTCTTCATACTAGGCAAAAATGACGTCGATTTCCATCTTCACACTAGGCAAAAATTCCGTCAATTTTGGTTTTCTATGTTGATGTCTTCCTTCACATTTGGCAGAAAAATCGTAAAATTTTTGTTCTATTAGCGAAAAAAAAAATCCTTCAACGGGACAGAAATACCGTCAAAACTTCCTCACATGGACTTCCTTCACACACGACAAAAATACAATCGATATTTTTTTCCCCAAAAACCCGTAAAGATGTTTTTGACCCTTGAGAATATAAGTAAATAAAAAACATAAAAATACAAATAGAATTTATAAAGAAAAAATAAAGGAATAAATGAAAATCAAATCACATAAAACGCAATATGTATATAAATAAATAAATAAATAAATAGATCAATAAAATTATTAAACAAAATAAAAATTTTACCCGTACATTGCCGTATTCTTGCACATCGTTACATTACTTTTTTTAGCTTAGGGTAAAAGCATAATCATAACTTCATTTAGTTTTTGTCTTGCCAAAACGATGCTTACTATCTAATTGATATAGTAAAAAATTGCCATGCTTATGCATACTGTTGTTTTGGAGAAATAATGCGAAATACTGGAATAATTTGAGTGAAAATGAGCTATTGGCAACTCGACGGCAGTGCTGGAATATGATTGGCTAAATTATGTCGTCATACTGAATATAGATCTTGACTAATTTCGAGGGGAATATACCGTTGAAAAACGAACTCTTTTGAATAATATATATATATATATATATATATATATATATATATATATATATATATATATATATATATATATATATATATATATATCACCCCTATCCTCCCGAAATAAAATAAATTGTGAAAATGAAACGTCAGGACCCGATACTCATGAAAAAAAATTCATATAATTACCTTTCCATCAAATAAAGTATTTCTCCGTAATACGTTATGATACTGCAGAACACGACAAAGAAATAATTATGGAATATTAGACGGAAAAGTAAATAGAGGAAACGAAACGAAATGAGGGGTTGAAAGGAGGGTCGGCTTTCAGCGACTACAGCACTCCCTCATCCTTGGATACAGTACCTACCATCTGGAAAGAGAGGAGAAAGCGCATCTGTCTCTAGCACACATTTCAACGACAAATGATTGGAGCTAAAGAGATGCTAGATGGTGACGTATAGATTCATGAATTGATTTTACATTTTCAAATTATAAATATAAAGAAATACACCTTTAGAACATATCATTTCCAATACAATAAGAATTAGTAAAAGTTGAAAATGATAACTTCCATTACAGTAATAACTACTGCCATCCCTTTCTAGTAGGGGTTTGAATTACAATTCATAACAATGCAACATTATATCATGAAGGAAATAATACAGACAGACGAGAAATGAACAATTCCCAATACATCAAAACTGATAATAAATGAGTGAAAACTAGAATGAAAATATGATAATAGACCAAACAAATAATTTTCGTTATAGTGATAACTCCTATAGACCTTTTCGTTTAGACCATAAGATCATATAGCAAGTGGACAGCAGGAATATATAATTACTCATAAATAATGCGGAATGAGATGAGAAAGGAAAGAGAAGTGAAGGGAGAGGATAGTAAAGGGGTGAGGAGAGGAAAGTAAAGGAAGGACAGGCGTAAATGTCTGAAGAAAAGAGAAATGCAACAATAGATTTAGGAAGGAAAGCTAGTGTGGAGAAAGAGGGGAAATAAACTTCAGTCAGCACCACATTCAATACAAGTACACCTTTTACAAATGGAATGATGCGTCGTTTGGCGTGTAGCCACAAGGCATATTTCTTTTTCAGTACTCTAGCACTCAATAGGTCCGAAGAGTGTGGTACTGCGTATAGCATTTCCCTGAGCAGAGTGCTATATTGCACTCCTTACAATGGTAAGATGTTGACTTTCTTTTCTTTGGTCGCAGGATGGTGTTCATACAAACGTGGCAATCCCTTTGTCTTTTTGTACGTTTTGTTGAGGCAGCAGTAGGTGCTGGGGGTGAGAGAGATTTCCAGGTAGTGCCTCTGTACCCACGCTGTACAGGCCAGACGATCGGGCATGTTTTGAAGTAGCGAGTGGCGGCCTGGCCTGGGTGTGGTGAACTTTGATCTCCGTACTTCTCCAGCAATTGCTACGACACTGCATACGTGAATTTCTTCAGAGACGTTGGTCTGTTGCCACTCCTTATAAGCCTGAAGTTATAGGCATTGAGCACAGTTTTCCTCACACATTCCACAAAGATGACCATCATGTCGGCCTTGTCTACAAGACCCATATTTGCCGTGTAGTCAATCACAAGGTCTGGTTTCTTTATTACTTCACCTGTCCTGTAATTCACCTTCCCTGTAGTCATCATTTTTCCGGTATGCAGAGTTGACAGCATAATGACTTGACGCTTGCCATGCCACTGCATTGCCATGGCCTTTCCCCACTTCTGAACGTTGTGGTCCTCACTTCTAGTTTTGTGTGCCTTGAAAAGTGGAGGCATGTGTTTCCGTGTCTTTCGAGTTGTACCACAAGATCCTACCCCTTTGTCGTGCAGAAAACGGGACAAATCTGGGGTTGAGTAATAGGAGGAGTCTGTATTCAAGACGTGGCCTTTCTCCATGTATGGTGCAAGCAGAGTCTTTTTTTCATATATATATAATGTTCCTGGTGCTTCCGTGAGGGTCATTTCGATTGTAATCAATGCTGGTTGGTACCTGTGTATGGGATCATGTCCACTACAATACCAGCCTCAAAATCACACAAGACAAACAATTTGATTCCAAATTGGTTCCTTTTCGTCTCCATATACTGCTTGAAAATAAGAAGTCCCTTGAATAGCACAAGCGATTCGTCTATTATCAGCTTGCAGAAGGGTTTGAGAAATCGGCTTTACCGTTCCTTTATCATCATAAACACATCACATATCTTCCACATGCGGTCGTCTGGTCGAGGTTGTGTATTCGTGGCAAAGTGACAAGGTCCTTAGTAGTGTTTGGAACCTATTTCTTGACATGAATTTCCCGAATGTTGGTGTACCCAGCAACGGTTCTTTTTTCCAATAGTCGCTGATGACATGTTTCTTTGCGTGTGTCATCAGAATAATTAAAGCAAAGAACACAAAGAGTTTCCTGACTGTTGCGTCTTTCCATATCCTGAGGTGCCTGTGTGTATTACTTTCTTCTGAATTGTCACTCTCCTGTGTTATGAGATAGTTATGTTGTAGATTAGTCTTCTGCACTATTTTGTCCATTACTTCATTGTCAAAGAAGGCTTCCAAATATTCTGCTTCCGTTCCATCAGGTCCAACGAAAAAAAAAAAAAAAAAAAAAAAAATTGAAGTCACACCTGATGAGCTAGAATCAAAATTGTGAATGTGAGGCTCAAAATCATGACCATCACTCCAGGAAGAAAAACCCACATTGTAGTAGGGGTTCGTGTCAGGTGGTGTGGGGGTCGGTACAACTCCTTCATCCTCACTCGAATTCCATTCATACTCTCTCCCCGATGCACCAGGACCATCGATGTCTCACTGCTGTCGTCTGCTCGATGATCGTGATTCATGTCATCATATGATCCAGAATTGCCATCCGCTCTTCTTGATGATAATAGCAAAGTTTGATCACTTCATCACTTTTGACCAATGCTGATTTGGGTCCAAGTATCCGTCATTACCGCTAATTATGTGTGACCTAATACAAAAAGAATACACAATATAGCAATAATACCATAATGTATTCCATTATAATGATCATAATGATAATGATGATTATAGTGATAATAATACTGACGATAACAATGATGGATGACAATAATAGTGACGGTAATGATATTGATAATGATGATGATAATGATGGTAAGGATAATGGTAATGATGATACTGATGATAGCTATTGTGATGAAATAACGATGAATGAAATAGCAACTCTAATAGGCCAGTTGACAAGAGAGGCTCTAAGTGACAAATGGATCTTATAACTATAACAACATGCAAATCGTGAAAATCAGAAAGATTCATAAGACAAAACACATGCTCCCAGACAACCATGCCAACAAAAGTGTTCTATCCCACACGAGAAATATTAGCACGGTGTGTATGGTTTGTCGCTGAAAGCCGACCCTGCTCGCCTCAAGTCCACATGAATCTGTAGGCGACGTGACGTCATAACGTAATTTTCAATAAGGTGGACAGACCGAGTATATATACACTTTGCAAAGTACTACATAAATTATTTCAAACATATCTTTCAACAAGTATTTCTACTACTGTACCACGAGATGATAATAGTATATTATGCATTAGGCATGCTAAGAAACTATGGGGAAAGAGAAAAACTGCAACCCTAACATTATAAAGCGAGATTTTTTTTATTGTGTGCATGATATTTTCATGCCTGACTTTATTTCTTGTGTTTCAGTATTATTCTGTACTGTTTATTCATATTCCTAATCTTGCCATATAACTTTACTAAACAAGAAACTGTTTTCGAAAAAAAAAAAATATGAGCCGTTGCTCATTAGTGTAGACTAACAAATCAAAGCAATAGTTTAGCTAAGGTTCAAGAAAAAATAACAAAACTAATTATGTCTTATCTAATGTATATGGCTTTGTGACATTCTTGCCTAAAAGATAAATGAACTGGTGGCTACTTTGCTCAGCTAATCAGAACATACGAGTGTATGTTGTTCACAGTAACTGATATACTCCACTCTTGACAATTGAATCTTTACTGATTTTTTTTAGGATGGTCGCAGCCAATCAAGTGATTGATAGGTGAGTTGCCAAGTATTAATATAATGTGATTATAGTAACACGGCATTTGCCGTTGGCGGTGTATATCTGTCACATCCCATCCACGGCAATTGCCGTGGACGACAGTGTAAGGGTTAACCTAAAATTCAATATTTACTAATTCTTTTTCCTTGTCTCTTTTCTTCGTTATTTAATCTATTTTTTTTTTATCTACCAATCTCTGCCCATGACGTCACGGCGCATGCGCAAAAGACAACAAACCGGAAAACGACAAACGATTAATTCTTTTGAAATTAATTCTTTCTCCTTCTTTTCTTTCTGTCTTTCTCTATCTTCTTTGTTATTTAATTATGTTTTATCATTTTTCATCTATCAATCTGTTTCTTCGTTATTCATTTTTTTTTCTTTTTTTTTTATCTACCAATCTCTGCCCATGACGCCATGGCGCATGCACTAAAGACAGCAAATCCGAAGACAACCAACGATTAACCTAAAATTAAGAACTAATCCTTTCTCCTTCTTCTTTTTCTCTCTTTCTCTCTTCTCTGTTACTTTATGTTTTATGTTCTTACGTTTTTTTTTCTTTTTTTGTCTATCAATTGCTGTCCATGACGTCACGTTGCATACGCAAAAGACAACAAACCCGAAGACGACAAACGATTAACCTAAAATTCAAAATTAACTGATTCTTTCTCCTTTTCTTTTTCTCTTCCTTTTTTTTTTTTTTTTTATCTACTAATCTCTGACCATGACGTCACGGAGCATGGGCAAAAGACGATAAACCCGACGACGACCAACGATTAATTCTTTCAAAATTAATTCTTTCTTCTTTTTTTCTTTCACTTTTCTCTCTTTCTTTGTTATTAATTTTATGTTTTATCTTTTTTTTATCTATCAATCTATTCATTATTTGACTTCCTTTTTCTTTTTCTTTTCTTTGATCTTTTTTATCTACCAATCTCTGCCCATGACGTGACGGCGCATGCGCAGACAACAAACCCAAAGACGACCAACGACCTAAAATTCAAAATTAACTAATTCTTTCTCCTTTTCTTCGTTATTCAATTTTCTTTTATCATTATTTTTTTTTATCTACCAATCTCTGCCTATGACGTCACGGCGCATGCACAAAAGACAACAAACCCGAAAACGACCAACGATTAATTCCTTCAAAATTAATTCTTTCTCCTTTTATTCTTTTTGTCTTTCTCTCTTTTCTTTGTTATTTAATTCAATATTTTATATATTTTTTATCTATCAATTTATTTCTTCGTTACTTATTTTTTTGTCTCCCAATTTCTGCCCATGATGTCACGGTGTATGCTCAAAAGACAACAAGCCCGAAGACGACCAACGATTAATTCTTTCAAAATTAATTCTTTCTCCTTCTTTTATTTCTCTCTTTTCTTTGATATTTAATTTTATGTTTTATCTTTTTTTATTTATCAATCTATTTCTTCGTTATTCAATTTTCTTTTTTTTCTTTTTTCATCTACCAATCTCTGCCCATGACGTCATGTTTTATATTTTTTTATTTATCAATCTATTTCTTCGTTATTCAATTTTCTTTTTTCTTTTTTCATCTACCAATCTCTGCCCATGAGGTCCTGTTTTATCTTTTTTTATTTATCAATCTATTTCTTCGTTATTCAATTTTCTTTTTTTCTTTTTTCATCTACCAATCTCTGCCCATGACGTCACGGCGCATGCGCAAAAGACAACAAACCCGAAGATGACCAACGATTAACCTAAAATTCAAAATTCATTCTTTCTCCTTCTTTCTTTCTCTCTTTTCTTTGTTATTCAATTTTATATTTTATATATTCTTATCTATCAATCTAGTTCCCCCCGTTACACCTCAACACTTCTCGTACAGGTTTTAAGCTAACCTGTACATTAACATCTAATTGTCAGAGGTGGGCGCGTTCCTCGGTGCGTTACGCTTTAGTTTGGCAGCGATTAGAGCTCCCAAACCATTAAAGGTTAAGAGGCAGGTTCATACCGAAATAAAGGTCCGGTAGGCCACATAGTATACCGGCACCTATATTGCTTTAATAGTTAGGGATCACTAACCGCGGCCAAACTAAAGCGGAACGCACCGAGGAACGCACCCAGCTCTGTTAATTGCAGTGTAGGCTAATCTGTCCTCCGACTAATTTGTTTTGAAAGCTTTGTAGTTTCTGAAGTCGGGTTTGGATAAGGCGTTGATAGGGACGTAAGGTATTCTGTTATGGGCCTTGCTAAGGCTTTGTATAAGTGCACCCTGGTTTTCTTCTTCGTTCCTATAAATCTTAGTTTTGTCGCGATAATAACTTTTGCTTGTTTTAACCTATCGCTGACATGTACCGTTGGATCAGTTTCAGTAACTTGCCAGTCATTGAGAATTCTATAGTTTCGTCTCGTGCGGTTTTTAGTATTGACTTACTTGGCAATTGATATCGCTTCGAATCTGTTGTTGGCTTTCATTTGCCATTTCTCTTCAAACTCCGTGATCTGGTTGATCACCCTTTCCGTTTGTTTTTCCATACATTTGGTTGATATTCCTGGATTGACGATCATTTGTGTTACGTCATCCGCATACAGGACTGATGTTTGCGATAGACACGATCCCATTGTTAAGGAGAAAGTGATCACTTTGGTGTTCTTTTAGTTTGATTCTTGCACTACGTCTCGTTGGGAATCAACATAGGAAACTGAAGGCGGATAATTCTCAGTTTTAGCTCGGCATACCAGACTTTGTCGAAGAGCTTATTGACATATCGAAGTACTATTGTGCATAGCGGCGGAGCCAAGTGGTCACCCCCCCACCCGCCCCATTAGCCCCCCAACTGAAATGAGCATCTTGAACATTTAAAACACTCATTAGAATAATTGTATTAAGTGGAATTTTTAATGGCCAGGTCTAAAAATTTGTCAGCCATCAGCGCTAGCCCTACCATTAACCCCCTCCCCATCTGAAATGAGGACAAAAGTGGATAGTGAAAAAGATCTCGGCGTAATTATCAGTAACGACCTCAAATCATCCAAGCAGTGTATTTCAGCCTCTGAGAAAGCAAATAAGATTCTGGGACTGATTGCGCGATCTTTTGATTTCAAAAGTCCATCACTCATTAACAAGCTATATAAATCGTTAGTTCGTCCACATTTGGAATATGCTGTTTCCGTATGGTCACCGAATCTCATTAAAGACATTGACAGATTGGAAAGAGTACAACGGCGAGCCACAAAACTGATTCCAAATATCAAAAATAAATCATACGAAAATCGACTAAAACATATTAATCTGTTTTCCCTAAAAAAAGCGTAGACTCAGAGGTGACTTGATACAGGTCTTTAAAATTCTAAAGGGAATTGACAACATCAAAAGTGACCAAATTTTTACATTGAATGAGAATAAGACAAGAAACAATGTTCTTAAACTCACCGGAAATAGATTCAATTTGGAAGTAGGTAGAAACAACTTTGCCAACCGTGTAGTTAATGAATGGAATAAACTTCCTGCACAGGTAGTGCAATGTAGTTCAGTTCGAAGCTTTAAGAATCATTTAGATAAATACCTAAGTAAGATGCTGTAATGATTATAATTTATCTTATATTATTTGTTTTTGTTTTGTTATCATTTGTCTGTCTGATTTTTATTTATTATTAATTATATGTCAATTTATTATTATTTACTATTTAACTGTTTGTTTATTATTTAACTATACATATGCATTTATTTATGTATTTTATTTGTTATTTACATTATTATAGTTTTTATTTATTATTTTATTATTAATATGATCTTTTTTCTCGCATCCGACCTAGATATGGATCAAAAGGTCTCCTGTCGGCATGCTCCGCCTTTGTAATCCTTTGTAATATATGTGTATTATTGCGGCGTTATGCAAGTTCAACTGCTTTCATTTTATATGACCCACGCCTCAAATCACCTGTAACCCGTTGTAGAAATGTCACACATTACAGATAGCCTATCTGAAATGTGTGACATATATATGCATAGCCTATCTGAGATAGACTATGCAACGAATCAGGGCGTGGCCAGGCGACAATAGTATTCCCAAAGATTAGACCAGGGGTTCTCAAAGTGGTCGATCGGAACATCCAAAGGGTCAATGAATAGCCAAGGGGTCGAAAGGGGGTCGATGAATAATCAGGGGGTCGGTGAATGTTTACTGCTGGAAGAGAAGAGACCATTTAAAAATAATTTCAAACTACAAAATTACACTGGATTAATGATTATGCTAATAAACATTTTTAGTTAATACCAATGATTGCTTTAATACCGATAATATAAAAGTACTTTATAATAGGTTACAATACATTATTGTAGTGGAATTTACACACACACACACACACACTTTCAACGAACGGACGGCTTGAAGAACGTTCTGAAGAAAAGTGCAGATTGTGGATCCCAACGCAAAGAGAAGTGCCTTTTTGTATTTACAGGGTGGGGGGAAATTGCTCGTGGGGTAGTGGGAAAGTAAGGAAAGAGGAGAAGGGGAGGGATTGCTGGGAAAATGGAAGGTAATGAGGAAGTATAGGACTTGGTCCAAACAGACCGCCGTAAAGTAAACAAACGACCACAAGACGAGCTGGAGGACGACGGAATGTCTAATAAGAATGTAAAGATTAGAAGTATAGATAGGAACAATACAGTAGAAAGTGATGAGAATATTTTCAAGGGATTTAAAGAGAGTGGGGGGGACACAAACCCCCCCCGACTGACAAGACTAGAGAAGAAGGTTGATAAGGTGATCGAGGACTTGGAGAGTAGGTTAGGTCATATGAACACCATTTTACAAAGGGTTGAAAGATTGGAAGAAGTGGCGAATAAAAACTTAACTGATGAAATAGAAGACCTAAAAAGACAGTTAAGAGAGGTAAAGGTGGAGAATGAGGAATTGAAGAAGAATAGTAAAGAAAACAGAGTAACGATAGCTAAAGAAAGTAAAAATTGGAAGAAAACCCAAGAAGGAAAATAAGGTTTCATTCACTGACATAGTCAAACAGCAATTGAAAGAACATACTGAAGACTCAGTTATTAAAGTGATGAGACAAAAGGAGAATATAGTAAGGGATTTAGCAGACAAGAAGAAATGTATAATTATATTAGGAATGGAAGAGAAACACAACACAGATAGAACCACAAGAATCAAAGAGGAAAATGAAAAAGTAAGCCAATTACTAGAATCAGTTCAGGAAGATGAACCAGAAATTATGAAACAAATCGAAGAGAAATTTAGACTCGGAAAGTATAGCACAGACAAGACCAGACCAATTAAGATTAAATTCAAGTCACAAACAACGGCAGAGAATATCTTATCCAAAACAGGGAAACTAGCAACAAGTGAACAATACAAAAAGATATGGATAAAAAGAGAAATGAATAAAGAGGAAAGAGAGGAAGAAAAGCAGAAAAGACTGGAAGCTAAGGCAAAAAACGAGACCAGAACGGAGTCAGAAAAACAAGAATTCTACTGGAGAGTAGTGAACATGAAACTAAGGAAGTTCGACATACAAAAGAAAAACATAAGGGAAACAGAGAACACAATGGAAGTGGCAGAAAACTAAGAGTGTCTTACACAAATATAGATGGATTAATAACAGGATTGAATGAGCTGAATGATTATTTGAAAGAAAAAGAACCGGACATAATGGGAATTGTAGAAACAAAATTAAAAGGCCCACTACCACCCAACAGTGTAGGACATGATGCATACAATTATTGGATTAGAAACAGAGAGAAAAAGCAAGGGGGTGGAGTTATGTTCCTGACTAAGAAGGATATAAACGTGAAAGGTGTCCTATATGGAAAGAATACAGTAGAGATGATTATGATAGAAGTGGAAGACAGAGATAAGAAGAGCATAAAATTTGTGATCAATTATGTGCCTCCGAAAACAGCCTCATGGGAGGAGAGTGAATATAAAAGTATGTTAGAGGACACAAAGATAGCATTAACTAAAATAATGGAAGACGGAGGAAGAATAGTTATGATGGGCGACTTTAATTGCAAAGAAATCTGCTGGGAAGAAAATGACAGTAAAGAGTGGTGATGACTCATGGGGAAATGCTCTACTTGAGAGATGATGACTGACGATTCAATGACACAATGGATACAAGTGAACACTAGGTATAGAATTGAATAAGTACCATCGAGGCTAGACTTAATAATTACATCTGAACCTAGAATAGTGGACAAGATTGAATATAAAACACCAATAGGTAAAAGTGACCACATATTGATTGAACTGGAACTTAATGAAGAAGAAAAATATATGAAAAGAAATGAACAATATAGAAAAGGAAGAATGATGTATGAAAAAATCAAACTTTGATAAAATAAGAGAATTCTTCCAACAAGAAAACTGGGAAGAAATATACAAAGAAGAAACAACAGTGGAAGAATAATGGAATATTTTGACAAAAATTTTACAAAAAAAGGAGTGGAAAAGTATGTCCCAAGACAAAAACAAGAAAAAGAATATGTAAAATGCTGGTACAACAAAAGTTGTAGAGAGTTAAAAGACAAAAGAGACAAAGCCTGGAACAGATGGAAAAAAGACAGAAGACCTGAAAAATGAAAAATATATACTGGTTATAGAAATGAATATGTACAAAAGTGCAGAGAGGAAAAAAGAAAATATGAAAAAGATGTTATAGAAAAGTGTAAAGATCAACCAAAACTATTCTACAGATTTGTAAACAATAAACTGAAAAACAAACAAGACTTGGAGAAATTAAGACAAGGAGGAGTTGAATACACTGAGGAAATGGACATGGCAGAAATTATGAACAAACATTTTAAATCAGTGTTTACAAGGGAAAATATACAACCTGAAGAGATTGAGTGGAAAGAAAAAGTCCCCCCTATGGAAGAAATAGAAGTAACAAAGAATGAAATATTGACACACTTGGCAGACAAAATACATAGCATAATAAGCAGTTCCTTAAAAGAAGGAAAAGTTCCAGAAGATTGGAAAAAAGCAAATATAGTACCTATATATAAAGGAGGAAATAAAGAAGAACCTACCAACTATAGACCAGTCTCTCTCTAACAAGTACAATAGCAAAAATTTGTGAAAGAATTATCAAGAGTAGATGGGTAAAATACTTGGAAAAAAACAACGTACTAAATCCAAGGCAATTTGGATTCAGACAAGGACGATCATGCGTCACCAATTTAATATGTTTCTATTCAAGGCTAATAGATATAATACAAGAAAGAGATGGATGGGCTGATTGTGCATTTCTAGACCTAAAAAAAGCTTTTGACAAAGTACCACATAAGAAGTTGCTTAAGAAATTAGAATATGAAGGAGGAATACAAGGTAAATTGCTAAATTGGATGGAAGACTTTTTGCAAGAAAGAAAAATGAGAGTAGTGATAAGAGATCAGCACTCAAAATGGAATGAAGTAATAAGCGGTGTCCCGCAGGGAACAGTTCTGGCCCCAATAATGTTTGCTAGAATATATTTAATGATATGGATGAAGGAATTGAAAGCTATATGAGCTTCTTTGCAGATGATGCAAAACTACTGAAAAGAGTGAAAACTGAAGAAGATGTGTGAATCACTACAGAGAGATCTAAATAAAGTACAAGAATGGAGTAGGAAGTGGGAGATGGAGTTCAATATACAAAAAAGTGTAGTATAATGGAATTTGGAAGAAGCAAAAAACAGAATAACAGGATCATATTATTTGGGAGAAGAAGGAATAAAAAAAAGTAGAAAATGAGAAGGACATGGAGTCATTGTTATGAATAATATGTCACCTGAGAAACATTTAAACAAATTTTTTTGGAGAAACTTATAATTTAATAAGAACAATCAAAGTGGCATTTACATACCTGGATGAAGAAATGGTGAGGAAAATCCTAATCACCCTGATAAGACCAAGATTGGAATATGCAGCAACGATATGGTCACCAAGTACAAAAAAATGTATAAAAAAACTTGAAAGATTACAAAGAGAAATCACAAAACTGGCACAAACACTCTCAAAACTATCATATGAAGAGAGACTACAAAAACTTAAACTACAGACACTAGAGCAAAGAAAGAGAGAGAGGAGATTTGATAGCTATTTACAGAATCATGAAAGGCATAGAAATTACTGATAGAGAGAATCTGATAAAATGGGATGACAGAAATACAAGAGGACACGGAAAGAAAATAAAAAAAGACAGCTATAGAAGAGATTTGAAAAAGAACAGCTTTCCTCACAGAGTAATAGACAGTTGGAACAAGTTAGATGAGAAAGTGGTGTGTGCAAAAACAATACATGAATTTAAAAATAGTTTAGATAAAATGAGATATGAAGACGGGACCCCACGAGCATAGCTCCCCTTCCCGTAAAATACAACTAGGTAAATACAACTAGGTAAATACACACACACACACACACACCTCTCATGGCGCTGTGGTTAGAACTCTGGCCTGCCACTACGGAGGTCCGGGTTCGACTCTCGCCCGGGGCTGAAATAATATCAGTATCGCAGCGCTGAGGGGTGTTACTCTAACTCTCGTGGGCGGGGAGTTGGGGGTGTGTGTGTGTGCAAGGTCATAGCATTACCCATAGATCGGACCTACGAGCTCTGAGCTCTCTTCCAGGAGGGAAATAGCTGTCGATCACGAGTCCAACACGTGATCCAAAGACCAAGTGAAAAAAGTGAATACACACACGCACACACATATATATATATATATATATATATATATATAAATATATATATATATATGTATATATGCTGGTACATTGTGACAAGTTGATGAAGGTGGAAAAAGAAGTCACGGGTCTATTTCCGAGTTCCTGAGTTTATTCCTGACCGGTTTCGCTCTATGCTTCTTCAGAGGAATGTGACTCTGGAGTGAAGTTGGCGGTATACATAGTCTAAGACCGCGTTCCCCCCTTGGAGGTGGGTTCCGTTTGGTTGTACAATGGTTTATAATTTTTAATACAATGAACAATAGTGATAATACAGTATACAATAAATTGTTGTGATGTTATTATAAAACAGCTCCGGTGTGTGTGGAATGTTGATCGAGAGTGTAACAGTGTAAGTGAAGTGAGTGGTGTAAAAATGTGGGAATCCTAAAAAGTGTCATAAGATAACTTATAGTATTAAATAATATAAAGATAAATATCCAGATAAAAATATAAAAATAGAAATAAGAATAAATAAATAAAAATAATAATGTGCTATTTTAAAGTGACATGACATCTCATCGCATATCGTTATTATTTTTATTTATTTATTTTTATCTATATTTTTATCTGGATATTTATCTTTATATTATTTAATACACCACTCACTTCACTTACACTGTTACACCCTCGATCAACATTCCACACACACCGGAGCTGTTTTATAATAACATCACAACAATTTATTGTATACTGTATTATCACTATTGTTCATTGTATTAAAAATTATAAACCATTGTACAACCAAACGGAACCCACCTCCAAGGGGGGAACGCGGTCTTACTCAGACTATGTATACCGCCACCTTCACTCCAGTCACATTCCTCTGAAGAAGCATAGAGCGAAACCGGTCAGGAATAAACTCAGGAACTCGGAACTAGACCCGTGACTTCTTTTTCCACCCTTCATCATATATATATATATATATATATATATATATATATATATATATATATATATATATAAATTCGACGCACCCAAGTTATATCACATTTGACCTCTGTTACACTCCAAACTTCATCATAGTTCTCAACTCTTCTTAAACTTTTCTTCGCATTCATTCTTATCGTCTACCCACGTTGATTTTTTTCTGTTATATTTGAGATGGTGCCAATATGAATGGATCGTAATTATATGGAAAACAAGATATAACTAATATCAATGACTAATGAGACAGTAATTTCTTAAAGACGCAATAGATGATGAAATCAATTCAGATTAATTAAATATAATAAATTGAAGTTTCAATTTTACAGCCTTCGTTGTCCGTGCAAGTTTGGTATGTAGTGTTCATAAGCAAGATGCATATTTTAGGCGAAATTGCGTTCTTGGCAACTATAAACTTCAATCAGTTTGATTGGAAACACTGAGGAATTTTCGTGGTTGTTATTCATGCAGTTTCAGTTTGGTTGGTTGTGGGTTTGTGATTTTGTACATGCTGAGGTTTTTCAACTTGCTGTTTCAATCTTGTAAATCGTTTTCCCCACATGGAGATGATTTCACTTCATGTATCTGTTTTTATATTGTGATGCTGCTATTGATATATGGGCATTTTTATGTATAATTGTACAAAAAACTGTATATGTACTTTCCACTGTTCTTGTTTCGTTGTGAAGCACATGCTTTTTCTTAATTCCACAGTTCCACTAATAACTATACAGGCTCTTGTTTCTTAAGGATGTTTTCTATTCGTTTAGTGGTTGTTGCTCGCAGCACATTAGCGCAGGGGGACCCGCTCAGTTTTGAGTCCAATATTACCAATATTGGATTTTAAACGAATCCAGCGACCCTATCAAGATGACACTGTTACTATACTATAAATGTTGTTATTTGATAATAGTGATATTGAGAACGCCAATAATGTTTTATATGAATTTTGTGTTAAAAGACAAAGAGGAAAGATAGAAATGTTAAAGAAGAAATATTAATCTCTTCTTGGAGAATTAGAATCAATGTAAAAATTAATAAGCTTAACATATTTCTGTAACAAAAGTCATCAAAAGGATGGAATACTTATACAAATATTTAACCTAAGCTAACCTAACCGAACCTGATTCAGTTAAAACCTAACCAAAAGTGAACCTAACCTACCTAATGTATTTCCCAATGGTGACAATTGACGAATTAGTCACGAAGTCTATAAGTGGTCCGAATCAGCTATTGCTAGCGAGGGCTGAATGAACCACGAAAATGAACACAATTTCTGATTGTTATTGTGTTATATATAGGGCCTATAGTACTTAAAGAAAAATTCGTCCCACCCCCATTTTTAATCATGTGTTTTATTTTTCCTAATTCCCCACAAGAGGCAACAAGTTAATGACGACGATCAAGAACCTAGTTCTACTGAAAATCCGGAGTTGGAAGAGAAGGTGGATGAAGACAATACCCAGAAAAACACAAGACGTCCTCCAGGGCCAAACAACATCAGCCTGCTGCCAGATAGTGGGCCTACCTGTCCTGATTTGAAGAAATATCCTTCACACATGCAAGGTGGTCAGACAAGATCATTCAATAAAAGATAGCACCAACAATATTCTTGGCTTGAATATTACGTGGTCAAAGATGCAGCTTACTCTTTTGCTGAACAATCATTCACCCACAACGGATTCAAGAATTGGAAGAAGGCAACCATGTCTCTGAAGGCTCATGATACTTCAGCTTGTCATAAATTTGCGATGAAAGCTTGGGGAGAATTCAAATTGTAGAAAGTTACAGGGGCAACAATTTATCAAGCCATTGATGCCGGACATGCCAAGACAGTGGTGGATAATCGGCGGTACATTAAAGCAGTTATTGATGTACTTCTCTATACAGCATGTCAAAATGTTGCCCAGAGAGGGCACAGAGAAGGGAATGAATCCGACAATCGAGGAAACTTTTTGGAATTACTTAATGTGCTAGCCAAGTATGATCATACAGTTGCAAAAAAGTTAACGGTCCGGGGAATGCAAAATATACTCACCACGACATACAGAATGAATTACTTGAAATAATGGTAGGTATGATCAGAAAGGAGATAAGTGATGAGGTGAAACAAGCAGTGCACTTTGCCATCATGGTGGACGAAACGAAGGATATAGCGAAGAAGGAGCAGATCTCTATTGCTGTGAGGTATCTCCATGATCAGGAACTTCATGAAGAATTCTTGGATTTCACACCGGCTGAAGGCCTTGATGCAGAATTGTTACTCCAGAAGATAAAAGAAACTTTAGCCAAATGTAAAATTGACCACAATACCTGTGTCGGTCAGTGCTATGATAGAGCGGCAGTTATGTCGGGTTGCACCAATGAGGTCCAAGAAAGATTCAGAAGAGATGTTTCACAGGCTGTATACATCCACTGCTATGCTCATAGGCTAAACCTCGTTTTAGTTGACTGTGTAAACAATATAAGGTCAATCTCTGAGTTTTTCGTCACAATCCAATCACTGTACAATTTTTTCTCCTCGTCGGTGGTGTATCAGGAATTTTAAAATTCCAAAAGGAGCTGAACCCAGAAAGACCACATATAGAACTCAAACGGTTATCGGACACCAGCTGGGCATGCCAACACTCAGCCTGCCAAGCTGTTAAGAGGACCTTACCTGGCATCGTTGCAACCCTAAAACATTTAATGGAAGGGGGAAATGTGGACAGGGCCAGTGGACCAAGGTCACTCACTGCCCTTCTGGATCACCATTTTGTGACGAATCTGGTGTTCATGGAGAGTTTGCTGCATTTGACGAAAACCTTGTCAGTTCAACTCCAGTCCCCCAATCTCCAGCTTGCCTCAGCAGTTGATTTGGTTGAAGCAGTGATGTCTAGTCTCACAGAGATGAGAAACGAAGAGAGCTGGGAGCAACTACGAAATCATGCTGAAGAATTGTGCCAGACTGTAGGGATTCGCAGACAACTTGCACGTCAGAGGCAAAGGGCAGCCCCACGATACTTGGATGAGTTTGTCATAACATCCGGCATAGGACAAGATGATGATTCGAATGACTCCGATGTTACCAAGAGACGGATTTACTACTCCGTGATAGACAAGTTTCTCAGTGAGTTGAGAAGAAGGTTTTCCGGCGATGCATGTCAGGTACTTATTGGAGTATCTGCCCTCAACCCCAATCATCCAACCTTTTTGAACAAGGAAAAGCTATCGAGAATGGCTGCAAATAAAGGGGTGGAGGACAAAGATCTATCCGTAGAGCTGCACCAACTAAGAAGGTTGATTGCCAGAAAGCAGGAGCAGGGAATGGAAGTGGACACACCTATGCAACTTGCCATCATGCTCCAACCGTACAAAGATGCATTCATAGATTTGTATAAGCTAGTGCGTATTAATGTTACTCTTCCAGTTAACTCAGCATCATGTGAAAGAAGCTTTTCGTGCCTAAAGCAACTGAAAACCTACTTGTGTAACAGTAGCGGTGACAAACGTACCAGTAATCTTGGAGTATTAAACATCAATTCCCAAAGAGCAAAGATGTTAGACAGGGATATGATTATCGATGCATTTGCTGCCAACCATAGGAATAGGCGTATCATTTTAAAGTAGGTGGAACGATGTATTTCCTGAGATATATCATCGTGAGTTTCTCTTTTTTTTTGGAATCCATGAAATGTCAAAACATCAAGGATTTACTAGCTTTTTCATATGAAGGACACTGAATAAAGAAAACATGTATTTCTATATGCTTTTAAAACTATTCTTAAGGAACAACTTGCAATTAAGTTTAGCAAGAGGATTACATTTTTGTTATCGAAATATGTAAATAGTTTCTAGGGAAGTGCTTAATTATAAGTTTTTTGTACTAAGATTAGGTTTCAGTAAGTACTGCTTGCTAACAAGCTTGCAAGAAATGCATAGTATTAGAAATAGATCCAATTCGACGTTTATTTATTTAAATGCCTACTAAAGTAAGACACAAGGGATATAACAAAAAAAAAAACAATCATGCAGAAACATGTGAAATAGACAGTGTAAACACCTATAGCTAATAACTTCAATAAATTACGTTAGTGATCATTGTGCCCAAAACCATATTTCAGCACCCTAACAAGTAAACCAAAATAGGGTCGATATATAGAATCTTGACATTATTAAAAACAACCCCACAATGGCCCCCATATACCCGGGTTATTCGTTTAATATAACAAGGGGCATCTGATGCACTTTCAACAATCTCAAACTGTAAATAAGAATAAAAAATTATTAACGAAAATGATGCTATTCATTCCTCATACATATCACCAGTATTTCGATATCAATATTCATTAAAAAATAGTTCTCTTAGACGAAAGATAAAACATACCAATCCAGACTGTAGACAGCGTTGTGGATTTGAAACCCCGTTTTGCCTCCGCATCATCCTTGCTCTTCCAGCCCTTCGTTCCAATCCAGTTGAATTTGACCTGGAGCAGGTGGCTTAGTAGCGAAGAGCCCATCCTCCTGACGCAGTCCCGTAGGTCAAAGCCTCCAATCAAGCAGAGCTTGTTCTCCTGAAGTAGAAGAGGTATTACACAGAAATGAACTATGAATGACAAACTTAAGCAGAGACAATTATTAGAAAGAGAAGCCGGGTTAGGGAGCAGGATGGAGCCTAAAAAAGTATTTAAAAGTCGAATAGCAATAATAAATTAAAAACAAAGAGACACCTACTAGAAAATAACTGCAGCAACAAAATATGCCCTCTAAAATGACACAATCGTAGTTGGGTCAGAATTACCAGTAACAATCCTTAAAATGCTATTGTATGTACTCGTGTAAAACATGACAATAAATAAGGTACGTTCTACAGACACTAGACAATATAAGAAACTTTGGTAAATACAATATTTGGACAGAGTCATCATAATTTTCTAACAGAAGTAATTGGCAAACGTTTAAATGCATCTGAGTGGTACTCCTTTTTTGTCGTATATTAATCTAGATAATTTCAGAAAAGCTAGCGTACATTGAAAAAACATTCTTACCAATATCTTTTGGTGTGTTTTATCTTCATTTAACCAGCCCTCGAATACGTCAAACTCCTCTAAGGAGGTGAGTGGCAACTGCATTGGAAGCTCAGCGTCATCAACCTTTCCGCTCGTTTTATTGAGCTTCTGCAGCTCTGCCCTGCAGGCTCTCACCTCAGCACGTAGCTCCTCCAGATCATGTTTCAATTCCATTAAAATGGTAAGAAACTCTACATCTCGCGCTGCAAAAAGGGTAAAATACGCAAAATGAATACCATAAACTTTTTATTTTTAAAATTATCTTGCATCTTACACAAAAAAAATATTAACATTGTACTAATCTCATCCGGTTAGCATAAAAATAAATTATTTCACAACTTTTGAGAATGAGAAGTACATTCAATCATTCATATGACAGAAATGATAAGCAGCCCTTAATTGAAATTAAGTAGAATCTATATTATCATCCATAGAATCTATATTATCATCCATTAGAATCTATATTATCATCTATAATCATCCAGAAGGGCTAAGATGGGAGGGAGGGTGGAAGGGAGTTGGGTGTGGGGATGGAAAGGGTGGGAGTGATTTTATGCCTTGTTCTTTTTTGGCTACCCCCCCTTAAAGGGGGAAAAAGCCTTGGTATATGTATGTATATTATTTGGAAAAGTTATTAACTGGCATAGCTTCAAACCAGTAAAAGTTACCACCAGAACTAATGCTAAGAATAATTTTTTAAAACAAAGCAAGAAATTTTAAATATATTATTTTTTCGATAGAAATTGACTGAAATAGGTTTAACAGATAAACAGATACCTGAGTTAACGGGTGCTGTTGACGCTCTAATTGGGGTACTGGTTGGAGCTAGGCTGGATGTATGAATTAATATGTCAGACACACCTCCTGCATTGTCGAACATGATACCTGAGCTAACGGGTGCTGTTGACACTAATTGGGGTACTGGTTGGAGCTAGGCTGGATGTATCAATTAATATGTCAGACACACCCGCTGCATCGTCAAACGTGTCGAATTGCGGAATGTTCACTGACACAACTGATGGCATCTTTTGGATTGCAGGTGCTTTGGCCAACTTTCTTTTTGCTTTTGGAACATAGTCCTCTTCCTCGTCGCTACTAGGAGGGTATCTTGATCTAATCCTGCAAAAAATTCAAATCACCCCTATAATAAAGAACATGATTTTCACCATTCCTAAACAATACACAAAAAAACGTTTCTACATTAATATCCAATAAGGAAAATCACATCTGAAATAAGTAATGAAGCTGGGTATGCACCAAAAATATGGGCACACAAGTTCTAAAATTCATACAATGAATGAAGTCAATAATAAATGAAAAATGTATACCTATGAAAAGCAAATTAAAATCAATGTAATTCTACTGAATATTTTGGTCCACAATCATAGTAACTAAGTACACCTTACCTACTACAAGAACACAACAATAAAATCCGAATATTATCCCATTATATATCTCTTGTATATGGAGTAATATAACCAACTACTAAATATAAGGAATTATTTAAGGTCAGATATAAGCATAGGATTTTACAAGCAATACAAAAGTTACCCATCACCAATCAAAGCACCAATCACCTCCCACTAATTTATACTCACAAATAAAAAAATAACAGCTTCATTATCCTGCAAAATTAGGATAATATACTTACAATATATAAGGGTTTCAACCAAAATATTTCTGATAATATATATATTATCCAGAAAAGCCGGCACAAGATAAATCAGGACAGAAACTTTTCATTCATTTATTACCCTTTTTGAGGATGTCCTGTTTTGTATATCAAATCTGCCTATTATATATAGTTATTGCTCCATCTCAGTTCTTTATGTAATTCACATTGAAAATCCATGTGAACAAGTTGTATAGACACGGTAAAGGAAAATGGACTGGAGGTGAAGCTATTATTCCTGACGTTTCGTTAGACGAAACGTCAGGAATAAAAGCTTCACCTCCAGTCCATGTTTCCTTTACCGTGTCTATGTAATTCACATTGATTAAATAATAGATTGTAATATCTCTTTTTGGTTATGGTTTTGTCAATTTATCTCCCCTCACACTTCTCCTTCACTCTATTATGTAAATAATCATATTTTTGCTCGGAGTTGCAGATCGCAGCTATCTGCCAGCTATACCTGATAAGCTAAAAGTACATGAAACCAATTTATACCTTCTTGCTCCTCGTCCAAGCTCCTCTTCACCTTGGCTGACAGGGTTATCTGTCTCTTCAGCCTCCCTTGCTTTCCGTCTTCCATCTTCATATGTATCTGGAGGGCAAAAAATACAAAAAACCTCATATGAGTTTTATTGGAGAAAAATAATTTAAGATTATAGGAGAATTCTAGGGAATTATTTCAAAATTGTTCAAAGCCAATGTGATAAAGAGGCACATGTTTTTTAACTGCCTTATCAATTACAAAACCTGAGAATATTTCAAATCAAAAGATACCATAACCCAAAAAATGAACACAGATACTTTGTAACTTACTATCAGCAGTTTTAAGAACAAAAGAAAAAATCAGCAAATGAACTGAATTCAAAGGGGTGATATAATAAATAAGGAAAATAGCTGTAAAGTAAAAAAAAAACAATCAAAAGTTTAGTGGACACTTTATTATTAGAATTAGATCAAATGAAATCTTTGCAAATGAATGTATTCTAACATTCATTTACCACCAAAGAATATTTACCTTCAAGTCTCATCAAGAGATATAATTATGGGGGGAAACAATTATCTCTTATCATTTTAACTGACTGAATTTATTTATCAATTTACATATGATATATCTTCAGCATTTAAAATGTCTAAAAATAAGTTTTATACTCAATTGCAGAATCGGCAGCAACTACAATTACAAAAACTTAACTTGAATGTACCAAGGAAAATCAGAGAGGGGATATATTAAGAGTTAATCAGCCCATATGTCACAAATTTAATTACCCGGTATGTCATTCCAAGAATGATCAGATATTACGTACCTGCCGCACAGATGACACGCATCTTATGCCTCTCCCATGTGTGGTCTGGCACCACCCTATCTTTTATCATCTTTGTAATTGCTGTCAATGATTTACTCTTTGGCCACCACGTCTCATCCTGCCCCAGGATCCATCCACTGGGGACCATCTCAACAGTATTATTATTGGTGAATGCGACAATAACATACATTCTGTGGCAATTAAAGGCTAACATTAGCATAGGCATAGGTATTGTTTACAGCATAGAGAAAATTTCAAGTGGCAGCAAATAGTATTATTAATAAATCAAAATATATGATATAGTATCATAAAATCAATAATGACAGAAATATCTGAATGCAGATAAGTTCTAACCATGTTCAGAAAACAAATAATTATATTCATAGCTTACATTTTACAAGAGAGTTTAGTTTAACCTTGTTTTAGGCATTGACATTTGGTTAAATTGTGTATTACGTGAAATCATTTATTTGAAACAACAACCCTATCTATTTTTAAAATGATAATGTTTCTAGGCATCACCGAGTGAAAACTTACTTTTACTTTTAACAATAAACATTACTGGTAAAAGTGTGTATCTAACATTTGGATATTTTCTACTGCATTTGCACTGAACACTTCCATTTAAAGTTAAAATACCCACTAATAGTACATATATTTTTGTCTTTCTAAACACAGTTTAATACCTTTAATTATTACTATATTCTCAAAATATATAGAATGATGTAGATTAATTGTTTGGGTTCAAGCTAAATATAAGGTAAATACAGGCTTGAGGGGTAATAGGGCAAAAAATACTATATTAATCCATAGTATTATATTGGCATTTGACAGTTACAGTTCACTGGTAGGTCGAAAAGTGGGTTTCAGACATTCTCAAAACATGACTATTTTATAATTTTTAGTAATACCTGATATGCATTATCCCAACCTTTGGTAAAATGATTCAGCCAAATGGTATAACACCATATATATTCATATAAATCTTAATAGAATAATACTATCTCATGAAACAAAGAATATATAAATTAAGACAAAATCCCAATTTCAATGTTCTAATGTAATTTTACATAAAAGATAAAAATGACAGCTAAAATGAATGTATTAGAGGAATTGCAGCAGAGTTGGCACAATTGGGCAGTAAGACATACTTGCCTGATATGACTTTAACATTTGCTACTAACAATTCACTGTGTAAATTAGAAACAGCATGAATATTCAATTTTGAAGATTCTACTGGATAATCAAATAATAAACCTTGAGTCATGAAACGTTTATACACCACAAAAATTTCATCATTTTGGCTAAAAATATTTTGAACCAAACATACTGTGCCTTGAATTTGAAAACAGTTGTTTTTCTACTTATGACAAATTTCCCATTATGAAATTCAGTATACTGTTTATATTTTGAAAGTAGATACTGAGCTGGGACAGGTCCTTCATAATGTTGGCCTTTAGGATGAAAATGTGCAGCAACCTGAGGCTGCATTATATTTGAAATTTCTGTTAATCTCCTAATTATTTGGGGTAATGCACCACTAGGTTTTCTTAACATTCTCTTCAAAGCTCCAAGAAAATTCTCGAAAGGGAAGGATGAAAATGAATCTAGAGGTCCATGCAACTTTACATCATCAGGAAGATGCATTATAGAATGTACATTATAGGTCACAAACTCTGAACCATACAATCTCATGAAATGCTGAATAAATGACAATAGAAGCTGCTGTGCATAATCACAATGAGTTGAAGCTAGCTTGGGATTGGCTAAAATATGAACAGCAGCAGATAGAAGCATGAAATTATGATATATTTCTAGAGGAAGTCTGTCAATTAATGAAACCAAGCCTGTATATAACAGAAACAATCTATATTCAGTAGCTTTCCATCGATCAATATCATCTAAGCCACGAGGTTTTCTTGAAAATTCTCGAGGGATAAATTGTCTTAAACTTTGAAGTCTTTCAGATATACTATCTTTAACTTGTCTCCCTATTCTTACAGTCAATGGTCCTTTCAACCAAAGCCAAATCAGCTTCTTCATTACTCCTAAACACACAAGGTGCATGTAATCCAAAGGCACTTGAGACACAAGACCAACACCTAATCTTTTAAGAGGGGATTCTCCTTTGTGGTGGTCTCTCTCATGCATTTCATCAAATGCTATGTCAGTGCGCAACTGTGCATTAGTATCTGGAAATGTTATTTTCTTCTCAAAAACACCAGACTGGTTACACTTTTCACATCCAGCATAGCCAGTGTGCCCTTTAATACATTTGATAAAGGATCGTGCTGGAGCATCACAAACAAAAGCCTTTATAACTACCTGATAGGTCTTATCTTCATATTTTATTCCATTTACCTTTAACTCTATCATTTCATCAATGAAATAAGAAAGAAATTCTTCAACACTACCTGGCTTTGAATCACCACAAAATATACCAATAGCAAAAGGTTGTGATTTTGCTGTTCCTGGAATTAACCCCAGAATAGGCCAAAACTGAGTTTTGGCACTTTTAAACAGTGGTAGACCATCAATGTTTATTTGTAACTTTAGTACGACTTGCTCCAGTAAATCACTACGGTATGTCAGCTGATTTAATATACCAGTAGCAACACCAAAATGATAATACTCACCACCTTGTATTTGCACAATTTTATCAATCTTCCCTATTTTAATTAGTGTTCTTGGATCTTTAGGGAGGTATGGTAGTACTAGACTCAAAATTTTAAGTAGTTCTTTTAGTGCAATATGAGTTACATTAAACTGTACTGCCCATCTGGACAATAAATCCATCAACTCAATTTGAAAAGTCTGTGAGTCACCATTTCCATCATTATCGGATGATACATAATCATAGTCAGAAGAATCATAATTATTATGACAATCACTATCATGCAGGATAGTATTGTCTTCCTCAATTTCAAAGCCAACCATTTCTTTATAAGACTCTTGTGAAGTTTGATGTACCTCATTACTATCTTTATATTTAACTGTATTTTGTACATAAGTAGAACTAGATGGCAAACTATGTGCTACTTTCACAATGTTAACATTTTGGTTATGACTAGAATCAACAATATCCACATTTTCTGAAGACTTCTTCATAATATTTTCTAAATGATGATTTACATCATTTTTTATTTTTCGACGTTTTGTCCAAATTGACATTGCTAATTTTTAAAAATATTGAATACTAAATTGTTTAATACTTGAATTATTTTATACAGCTCTATACAGCACAATAAACAAATAACTCAGATATGCTTCAGTGATTATACCTAACAATAAATTTATAAGTAGAGCTCTAGCCTTACCCAACACAACCCACTAGTATTAGTAACAGTAACAAGTAGTATCAAATAGAGCCCACAACTGATATCAAAAAGGCTGTGGTTGAGATGTTTTGACTATAGGCCTACTAGTTTAGTAATATTAATAATAGAATTATTCTAGTGTAGGTGTAGAATTGTTTTTTTGGAGTTTTTAATAACTGTTAGGCCTACAGGCTTTTAATAAACAACACTATACATGATAATATTGCTTAACCTATTTTCAACATTCAGGAATTAAAATAAAATTTACTTAAGCTGGCGTTGATAGCTTACAACGTTATAGGCCCAGTGTCTGATAAACTGATAAAGTGCCAGACTTACACATCACTCACCCAAGGAAATTTAATGCAACAGACCCGCTATATAAAATCATTACCAAACAAACTGCTGCCACTGAAATGTAATCACTATGCTATAATGTATACGTTATGCCATTGCTTTGTTACCTGGTAATAAAGAGTGGAATCGACACAGCAAAATGAAAAATATATCAGCCCGTGAAAAAACACTCCGCTCTTGTAGTTTCTTTGGATTCAAAATGTGAGATCGGAACTCTTGGGACCATGCGTCGAAGGCTCGGACGTTATCTCCGTAGATGGAATGGCGCGAGATGTAACGTTATAAACACTGCAATCTACCTTAACCGGGCCAGAACTGGCCCATTTGTACGTTATGATTAAACGGCAGCATTCTGGTATGATAACGGTACAATTTAAAGTCGGTTATAAAATGGCAGCGTTTAACTGGCCCCGTTACGGTTAGCTTAAGGCAAAACAGAACCCGAAACTTAAAAGAGTGTAGTTTGATCCATACCACCAGTGATCATAGACGGCGGGCTGGACGAATCGTAGCTGGGGTCGGTAAAATTGCAGAGGATAAAAACGTAACTTCTCTTTGATCATATTACATGGAAATCACACATTTTAAAGAAAATAGTTCAAATAATGCAACCATATATATATAGAAGTGTGCATTTGAGCAAAACCCGTCCTTGTTTGGGTTTTGTTGTTTTGTTCGGCTTTTCTCGGTTTTGTTCGGTTTGTTCGGCAATTAGTGAGACCGTTGCCGGGGGGGATAACATTTGCCATAACTGGGCCGTACCTGTATATAAATGGCTGCGTTAAGGGAATCCCAAAAAGGCCCAGAACCGGCGCGTTGTGGCCCAGTTACGGCTGCCGTAACCGGCCCGTTATTGGACTTGAACCGGCTCCATTAAGGAAAACCTGAAAGGGGCCAGAACTGGTCCCTTCGTTGACCAATGACGGCAGCCATAACCGGCCCGTTTAAAAGCCTGTGTGCAAACACTGCCGGTGCCATTAATGTCCATGCGTACGTAACAAATGGCGTCAGAAGCGGGATCAGGTTGAAGTGATAAGTGACTTGATATCGAAGTGATAAGTGATTTGATATTGAAGTGATAAGTGACTCAGGTGATCATGGATGTCACCGGTGATGGTAAAGACAGAGAAATTGAAGGAAAGCAGGAGTCGAGTGTCATGACGTCGAGATGACACGGTGTTGCACCGAGAGGCTACAGAACATGTATCTCCTCAGTCAGTGTTGCTCTTGGCACAACGCTCAGTGGCCGAGATGTTGAAACAGCAACAGCAGGTCATGGCAGATATGCTTGCGATCCAAATGGATAAACAAAAACAGGTCATGACTGAAGTGAAAGAGGAACTGAGGGCTATTATGGGGGAGAGCATGGGATCGTTAGAAACACGTGCTAACCAGTATACTGACGACGTGCACCACCGTGTGAAAGAGGAGGTTAAGGAAGAGGTAGTGGCAATGAAGGAAGAGGTTAAGGAGGAGGTGGTGGCAGTGAAAGAAGAGGTTAAGGAGGAGATGAAAGCAATAGAAGAGAGGTACCGTGAGCACATGCAGACGTGTCTTGACAGGGTATCGACACTGGAGGCGGTTTTGGTGAGACAGGAGAATGGGGGGATTGCAGCCAATCTCGATACCCTGACATGGTGCAATTTTGCTGAGCGTCGCGTAGCGGTGAGCACAATCACCCCTCCACCCTCAACTCCTCGTAGCCTCTTGCCGCCACCGGCGTCTCTACAGCCGAGAGGCGATTATCGGCTGAAAGAAACCTGCACAGCGAAGCTATAGCGATAATCCCATACCACACTCCTGGTCATATGGCCATTTCCCGAAGGTTGAGTGTGGTTTGAATTTTCCGCCAAAATCATCGGAAATTTAAAATTCCCGGCTCTGTGCAGGCATGCGCATTGTCGACCCCACCTCCCCCTCCCTATTCCCTCCCTTCTTACCCGGCTAGCTCGAGCCGGACGTCGCGTCACTTAGCATCGCGGAACCAGACGAGTCGGTCACTCCACAACCCACCTTCTTTTCATGCCGGTAAGTCTGGTTCCTGCTCGTGCTCGTGTGTTCTCGTAGGGAGCCCTACCTGTTCTCCTGCAGTTTTTCCCCTTCGGTGTTGTGTCCAGACACCTTTGGGACACCCCTTCTATGATTATCATTATTCTATTTTCAGACCAAACGCTTGTGTGTGGAATCCGGCTGCACAGCCAGGATCTCGTCAGACGGCCACCACGACCTCTGCTCCCGCCATGCCCCTTGTTTCTCACAAGCTGGCTTTAACCCCCTAGCCTGCGTTGTGTGCAAAGCGCGGGTTGAGGAGATTCGTGCTGCTCCTCCCAAAACCCGTTCCAAGCTAGCCGCCCTCGAACTTCTTCGGGAGGCATGGCGCAGAGCTCGGAAATTGAAATCCGCTGACGACCCCCCCCCCCCCTGGTGTGGGCGGATCCGGCGTTAGGCGTGGAATTGGGCCTCGTTCGCCCTCGCCATCCGTCTCCCTATGTCTCCGAGACTTCCGTTGGTGGACAACCTGGGCCTCTCGGAGTACAAGGGGACGAGTCTGATGTTACGGAGTATGGTGTCCCCGAGCGTCCTCAGGCCTCTCGGCAGCCCCATACATCCGACCATCAAGGGTCCTTAAAACCCTTACGGCTTGCTTTGTCAAGCACCCCCACGAACTCGTCTTCCTCCCTAGTTCACTCACGTGAACCCGGCAGGAAATCTCGCTCGAAAAAGAGGTCTGCCTCACCGAGGTCCAGGACGCTCAGCTTGTCCCCACCCTCCACAGCCTCTCCCCCCAACTCACCCTCCCTTCCTCGCTCTCCTTTTCCTCGCCGTAAATCCCACAAGGGCAGGGAGCCGGGGGACGAAACGAGGGGAGAGGGAACTCTGGCTGCCCAAGTGGCTGCCCTCCTTCCGTCCCTGATAGGCCCCGTCCTTGAATCGGCCCTATCACATTATCCGGCCTTTCAGACCGCGCAAATCATAACGCACCCCTCTCCAGAGCAACCTCCTATTGAACCTACGGCTCTAGCCCCCCCTCCCACTCTCCCTCCTGGTCCTTCCCTCCGCCCCTCCGTGCCGGCGACAGGTATAGGACTAGAAGGCCCCTCTCAGGAGGAACCCCCCAATCAGACGTCCGTCGGGTTGGACGGGGTGGAGGACCACTACAGTTCTTCTTTACCTTATCCTCCTACCATGACGGACTCTTGAGTTCACCCCTTCTCATGGTGTGACCTTCCCCGGTCCTGGGAGTACTCGTTTGGAGAAGATCACAAGCTAGTGGCCTGGTCTCCCGACTACTCGCTACTGGAGGGCTGGAGGAGGAGAGATGACGTTATCCTAAAGTGGGCCAACGACGCGGAGGGGGCTAAGGTTCTATATAAGATTCGACCCCTCTCCGCCCCGGCCTCCACGCCCTCCAGGATTTCCACCTCTAACACTCTGGACGCATTAGGTGCTCTCCTGGAGAACCCTCGTTTAAAAACCCTGATGGGCATATGTTTGTCGACAGGTCGGGGGACTCACCGGCGGTAGCACTCTCCCCAAACGCCTGGTTCCCGCAGGAGAAAGGGGAGAAAGCCTTAGACATCCCTGCTCTCGAGCGGGCCCAAGACCAACCCAAGACGGTTCCTCCTCGACGGCATATCCCTTCATCATTCCCCGTCGTCCTGCCACCACCCTTCGCGCCGGAGGGCCTGCGCGATTGCTTGTGGCACTCGGGCAGGGACCCCGCCCTCCCCCAGCAACTTAGTGAACCGGAGGCTAAGTTGCTGACGACGGAGGCCTCGACCAGACAAGACCTTGCCTCTACCATCTCGACCGTCACGGCAATGGCGATGATGAGGAACTGGCTGACGACGCTCGCCACGAGCTTTGAGGACTTCCCGCGGGAAGAATTGAGGTGAGTGGGATATTTCAATCTATAGAGGGTCCAGACCTGTCCTGGCGAGAGACGCTCGGGTAGCGTCTTCACCCAGGACGGAGCCTCTTGACTAGCGCCCGAGGACGAGGTCGTTCGGAAACGACCTCGGCTTCGCATATGTTATACGTTCTACAATTGAGCGATGTGACTTTATTACACCCTCCGGGGATCGGGATCCTTCTCGCCCTACTAATTTGATTCGCGTGTTTTCTGTATGCAGAGACACCCTGGCGGCACTCTCTACCGTGGCAGAGGGTACAGCCAACATGGCGTCATCAGCCCTACCCCCAGCAGCGAGGGCCTTCACCGCGGCTCGTCTGGCAGCTCGTCAGTCTGCAGCGCGGTCGGCCCCGGAGATAGCTCGCCGGGGCGTGGTGAGAGCAGCTCCCCTTTCCCGTGGTCTGTTCGACCAGGAAGCGACAGACCGCGTCTTCGCTACGGTCCCGACCGTCATCCAGATCCAACAACCCTCCCAACCGGAGATTCCAGGACTTCCTTCGGAGACACGCGATAGTGACCATCTCCGCTAGCACAGTTCTGGACTTCCTGTCTTGGCTAGCTGACACCACCAACAGGGCACCGGAAGGCCGACCCGGGCCATGCCCCCCACGCCCACAACATCAGAGGCCTCGCGGCATCGCTGGCGTTTCTCCGCACCCACTCTGTGGAACGGGTGCAGGACCTCGGGGGCTGGGCATCAGCAACTTCCTTCAGGACACGGTATCTCTACCACTCGATCACCCCTGTCCCATGTGTCGCCATGGGAACGGCTCCACCCCTCTTCGCAAAAGAAGGGGGGGCAAAGGGCGACCGAGGGGTAGGGGAAGGCCCAGGAACCGCTGAGCAAGATACAATATTCTACATAGAATTTATGCACTATGTGAATTGTACAATATTATTTTTATAAAAAATAAATAAATAAATGAATATATAGATATATTGATATTGATATCGATATAAGTAAAAAAAAAAAAAAAAAACAGGTCGAAATGGACATGACTTCTCCTATTCAACTTAAGCTAATCTATAGTCATGATGGTCAAGAACTTTACCATGTTGAAATTAATTTCAACGCTCACTGTGACTCAGGTCGAAATGACCATGACTTTTCCTATTCAACTTGAGCTAATCTACAGTCATGATGGTCGAGAATTTTACCATGTTGAAATTAATTTCGACGCTCACCGTGACTCAGGTGGAAATGGACATGACTTTTCCTATTCAACTTGAGTTAATCTACAGTCATGATGGTCGAGAATTTTACCATGTTAAAATTGATTTCGACGCTCACTGTGACTTAGGTCGAAATGACCATGACTTTTCCTATTCAACTTAAGCTAATCTGTAGTCATGATGGTCAAGAATTTTACCATGTTAAACTAATTCAACGCCCACTGTGACTCAGGTCGACATGAACATGACTTTTCCTATTCAACTTAATTTAATCTACAGTCATGATGGTCGAGAATTTTACCATGTTAAAATTAATTTCGACGCTCACTGTGACTTAGGTCGAAATGACCATGACTTTTCCTATTCAACTTAAGCTAATCTGTAGTCATGATGGTCAAGAATTTTACCATGTTAAACTAATTCAACGCCCACTGTGACTCAGGTCGACATGAACATGACTTTTTCTATTCAACTTAATTTAATCTACAGTCATGATGGTCGAGAATTTTACCATGTTAAAATTAATTTCGACGCTCACTGTGACTTAGGTCGAAATGACCATGACTTTTCCTATTCAACTTAAGCTAATCTGTAGTCATGATGGTCAAGAATTTTACCATGTTAAACTAATTCAACGCCCACTGTGACTCAGGTCAACATGAACATGACTTTTCCTATTCAACTTAATTTAATCTACAGTCATGATGGTCGAGAATTTTACCATGTTAAAATTAATTTCGACGCTCACTGTGACTTAGGTCGAAATGACCATGACTTTTCCTATTCAACTTAAGCTAATCTGTAGTCATGATGGTCAAGAATTTTACCATGTTAAACTAATTCAACGCCCACTGTGACTCAGGTCAACATGAACATGACTTTTCCTATTCAACTTAATTTAATCTACAGTCATGATGGTCGAGAATTTTACCATGTTAAAATTAATTTCGACGCTCACTGTGACTTAGGTCGAAATGAACATGACTTTTCCTATTCAACTTAATTTAATCTACAGTCATGATGGTCCAGAATTTTACCATGTCAAAATTTATTTCAACGCTCACTGTGACTCAGTGATGTCACGGTATGATGACGTCATTGTGATAAATTGACGTCACCATGTAGTCCTATGACGTCAATTTGTGTCCCTGTGACGTCACGAGACGATCCTATGGCGCCATGATCAATCCGGTGACGTCACAGTACAATCACATGATGTCACTAGGTATTAAACATATAGAAGTCCGCTTGTGGGTGACGAGACGTCACAAATTGCCATAGCACACTATTGGATGAAGACGCTCGCCACGGGCTTCGAGAACTTCCCGCGGGAAGACTTGGGGTGAGTTGGATACATACCGAGGGTCCAGGCCCGTCTTCGTGGGAGACGCTCAGGGAACGTCTTCACCCAGGACGAAGCCTCTTGACTAACGCCCACGGACGAGGTCGCTCGGAAACGAACTTGGCCTCGCATACTCCCTTTCGGTTTCTCGCTTACCCCGAGGATCTTCACGAAACTAGTGAGAGTGGTAGGCGTACGTTGGACGGAAGCAAGCGTCTCCACACTCATGTTCCTAGACGGCTAGTGGATGCATTTGCCCACCGGGGAGGGTGCATCGGCCGACATCTCAATGGCTCTGAGTGTGTTGGCGGACGTGGAGTTCGGGGTGGACTGGGACGGGTCTGCCCTTGCTCCCACACAGACTTTATTGGCTCGGGATTGAGTGGGACACAGTCAGCGTCCTTCGGGTGCTCCCCTGCGCCAAAAGAGCGTGCTTCTCTCACACGTCCTCCCTCCTTCGGTGGCGGGGGGGGGGGCCTCAACTTCGCGACCCCGGCCCTTCCACTGAGCCGCTTGGGGCGCCGACGGCTGGTACGGGAGGTCGACAGGAGCATACTGCTTCTCCCGCGTGACCTGCCCGGGCCGATACCCTCAGCACTCCACAGGTTGTTGCGTCCCTGGCTTCGGTCGGGGGCCCTACGCCGGTCGCTGGAGTTTCTCCGCACCCACTCTGTGGAGCGGGTGCGGGACCTAGGGACTGGACATCGACGACTCCCTTGGGGACACGGTGTCTCTACCACTCAGTCGCCCCTGTCCCATGTGTCGCCATGGAAACGGCTCCACCCCTCTCATCTCAAAAAAGTGGAGGGGGCAAAGGGCGACCGAGGAGTGGGGAGGGGCCAGGAACCGTTGAACAGGATACAAATTTCGTATAATTTACGCATTGTGTGAACAGTGCAATGTTGTGCATGTCACATTCTTCGGCGTGGGTACTTGACGTTTCTGTCTCCCCTCTACTGAGTGATAAAATGAATAAGTCTCCCATAGGAAAGACACACGTAATAACGGTTTGATTCAGGCTTCACCTCTCCTCCCACCTGTCCTCGTCTCATGCATAGCTTCGCTGTGCAGGTTTCTTTCAGCCGATAATATTTCTTTGTCGCGGCTCGTGCCGCTTAAATTCTTCTTATCGGCTTAAGAAACCTGCACAGATTTAGGGTCCCTCCCTCCTCCCACAGGCGAAGCCTTCATTTCTCATTGAAGTGACGCGACGTCCGGCTCGAGCTAGCCGGGTAAGAAGGGAGGGAATAGGGAGGGGGAGGTGGGGTCGACAATGCGCATGCCTGCACAGAGCCGGGAATTTTAAATTTCCGATGATTTTGGCGGAAAATTCAAACCACACTCAACCTTCGGGAAATGGCCATATGACCAGGAGTGTGGTATGGGATTATCGCTATAGCTTCGCTGTGCAGGTTTCTTAAGCCGATAAGAAGAATTTAAGCGGCACGAGCCGCGACAAAGAAATATTGTTGCCACGTGAACCCAGGGGCCGACCTCACAGGGAGACGTCTGGGGAGTCGTTCAGTTGAACTGCAACCCCGGGGGGGCCTGTGGAGGTGGTGAGGTCACGCGGTACGAGAAAGAGAGGAAGGTGATGGAATATGACGGGAAGGTGTCTTGGGACGCGTACCAGGCACAGTGCGATGTGGTTGCAGCTCGTCATAGTTGGTCACAGGAAGAGAAGGCCTTTCAGCTGGTGAGTGTGCTGAAAGGGCAGGCGTTGGAAGTGCTGGAGCACTTAACCCCCGCGCAACTGCGATGTTACGACAGTGTAGCTGGGGCTCTCCGGCGTCGTTTCGGCAGGAGGCGGCAACCGGAGGTGTTCCGGGCTCAACTAAAGACGAGGAGGCGAGGGAAGGACGAGGCCCTTCCCTTACTAGCGCAGGACGTGGAAGCGCTAGTGAGAGGCGCTTACCCCATGGCCACGGAGGACACCGTGGATATGTTGGCCAAGGACTGCTTCGTGGACGCTCTTCACGATAGGCAGTTACAAATACATGTGAAGCAGGCTGCGCCCAAGAACGTGAGAGAGGCTTTGGCAAGGGCAGCGGAGTTTGAAGCCTTTCTCATGAGCGTCAGCCCTGCTGCTCCCGAGCCGTGCTTGGGCCAGGCGTGCGCAGACAAGTGCCAAGACATCTCAACCTGGTGGGAAGGTGAGCTCCAAGCCTTTCAAAGGATCGTGCTTCAACTGTGGTCAGGTAGGTCACAAAAAGCACGACTGCAAGAGGAGGGCACGGTCGCTGGAGGACGGAATGCGACCGATGTTCGAGCCCTGCTGCTGGAATTGTGGAATACGAGGACACAGTTCCCCTGAGTGCCGCCAGCCCAAGGGGGTGACGCCGTCGGCGGGAAACTTGAAGCAGCTGGGGGCCAGGGCACCTTCCCAGCAGAGCACTCGGGCGCCCCAAGCCATCTAAGGTGTTGTCAGGTGGCGGCGTCCGACGCCATCAAGGTGGCAGGGAGTAT
The DNA here is from genome assembly GCF_046742065.1 of Oratosquilla oratoria. NCBI lineage: Eukaryota > Metazoa > Arthropoda > Malacostraca > Stomatopoda > Squillidae > Oratosquilla > Oratosquilla oratoria. The sequence goes on along the minus strand of NC_134816.1, from coordinate 19,420,312 downwards.
CAATGGACGCCAAGTGGAGATGGTAGTGGATACGGGGGCAAAGAGGACCTTCGCACGAGAGAGAGTCCTACCAGAACGTGGTGTGAAGTGCGTGGGTCAGCAACTGTGCGGTGTTACAGGGTTAAATTGGCTGTAGGCAGGGTGACTGAACGCCTGCCTGTGCTTGTAGCGGAGATGGAAGATGAATGCCTGTTGGGGTTGGATTTCCTTTATTGCGTGGGGGCGTGTGTTGATCTCCAGGAGGGTAGGATGTCAGTGAGAGGCTATGAAGTGCATTTGAATCCTAATGGAGAGCTCGCCACGAAGGATGAGGTAAGGGAACCCAGAGGGCAGAGATCTCAGGCCGTCAAGTCACCCAGCCAAGGTAAAGCACGGAGAGGAAGAGTGGCCCGCACCTCTGCTACTACGACCTTGCACCGCACCGCATCCACCACTATCGCCACCGCTAACAGCAAGATGGAGTCACCGAAGGAGGAGAAGAAACAAAAGGACCTACCAGAGGGCCTGCCTGAGTACTTGGAAGACTTGGCAGAGAGGAGTATCACGCAGCTGACAGCTGAGCAGGCAAGTAGAGTGAAGGCATTACTTGCACAGTACCGTGACGTGTTCAGCAGTGGAGACATCGACTTGGGTCGCACGTCATTAGTTCAGCACAGCATCTATAGCAGAGATAGTCCTCCCATCAAGCAGGCGCCTCGTCGGGTCCCACCAGCAAAGAGAGAAGAAATGGAGAAGCTTGTCCGAGAGTTGGCAGCAACGGGAGTGATTGAGCGGTCAGACAGCCCGTGATGCTCGCCGGTAGTCCTAGTGACGAAGAAGGACGGAAGCCGGAGATTCTGCGTAGATTACCGGGCGCTGAACGCCGTCACTGTCCCTGATGCTTATCCTCTCCCCCGCATCGACGAGACGTTAGACGCTCTCGGTGGGGTCCAGTGGTTCTCCACGCTGGATTTGAAGTCAGGCTATCATCAAGTCGAGATGGCGCCTGAGGATAAAAAGAAGACAGCATTCTCGATTGGGCAAGGCCTGTGGCACTGGAACGTGATGCCCTTTGGCCTCATGAACGCCCCTGGAGTCTTTGAGCGTCTCATGGAACGTGTACTCGACGGTATGCAATGGAAGGCGGCAGTCGTCTACCTAGACGACGTGCTGGTGTTTGGAAACAGCTTCGAGGAGGAGCTGGCTAGGCTCACAGAAGTGTTCAGCCGCATGAGGAAGGCTGGCCTGAAGCTGAATCCAAAGAAGTGCACTCTATTCAAGTCAGAAGTGCCGTTCTTGGGACATGTCGGAAGGGAAGGTGTGAGGACGGACTCACTCAAGGTCACCGCTGTGGAAGGATGGCCAGTCCCTCAGAGTGTCTCGGAGCTGCGCAGTTTCCTGGGCTTGTGCACGTACTACCGGAGGTTTGTGGCAGGGTTCGCCACTATCGCCGCCCCACTGCACCATCTGACGAGGAAGGGAGCAGCTTTCGAGTGGAGCGAGGAGTGCCAGCAAGCTTTCGTGGCACTGAAGCGAGCGTTGGTGGAAGCGCCAGTGCTTCCCTACCCCCAGATGGGCTTGCCGTACATTGTGGACACGGACGCGAGCCAAGAGGGTGTGGGAGCCGTGCTGTCACAGCTTCGTGATGGAAAGGAGTATGTCGTGAGTTACTACAGTGCTAAGTTTAATAAGGCGGAAAGGAACTACTGCGTCACACGGAAGGAGCTGGCAGCGGTGATGAAAGCACTCGCCCACTTCCATCACTATCTGTATGGCACGCGCTTCACCATTCGTACGGATCATGCCGCCCTGAGATGGTTGAAGACGATGAAGGAACCGGAAGGACAGCTGGCCAGGTGGATTGGAAAACTGGAGCAGTACAACTATGAGATCGAGCACCGACCTGGCCGGGTGCATAACAACGCCGACAGCCTAAGTCGCCGTCCCTGCCCACCCGAGTGTGTGCATTGCTCACGGCGGGAGCCTGAGGTGGCTGTGCGGAAAGTAACCGTCGCTCACAGCACCACCGAGGCAGACGAGAAGTGGAAGAGGGACCAACGAGAGGATTCTGACCTGTCTCTGGTGATTGGGTGGTTAGAGGCCAGCAGTGAAAGGCCTCCCAAAGAGACAGTATCACCCGAGAGTCCTGCTACCAAGGGCCTTGTTGACCAGTGGGAGGCACTGAGTCTGCGAGGGGGAATCCTACACCGGCGTTGGACGCACGCACGAACAGGAGAGGTAAGCTGGCTGGTAGTAGTGCCATGCTCTCGGCGACAGGAGCTGCTGAAAGAGATGCACGAGGGGAATACCAGCGGCCACCTGGGAGTGAAACGCACTCTCGAAAAGTTGAGGCAGCGAGTCTACTGGGTGGGCCTGCGACGAGACGTGCAGGAGTGGTGCAAGCCTTTCCGTGTGTGCGCCGCAAAGAGAGGCCCCGCCCACAAGACTCGTGCCTCCCTGCAGTTATATCACACCGGGGCGCCGATGGAACGCCTGTCTGTGGATATAGCCGGCCCTTTTCCGTGCACAGAGAGGGGAAACAAGTACTTGTGCGTGGTAATGGACTACTTCACGAAGTGGCCGGAAGTCTTTGCTCTACCTAACCACGAGGCAGAGACTGTAGCTCAGTTCCTCGTGGAGGAGGAGTTCGTGCGCTATGGAGTCCCAGGGGAACTGCACTCAGACCAAAGACGAGAGTTTGAGTCTTTAAGGAATGCTGCAGTCTGCTTGGCATCAATAAGACTCGTACTTCTCCCCTGAGGCCCCAGAGCGATGGTATGGTGGAGAGGATTAACGCGACGATTGTCCAGCAGCTGGCCAAGTACTGTCAGGAGGACCAGCGCGATTGGGACTTATGGGTTCCGTACATGCTCATGGCCTATCGTTCAGCTGAGCATGAGGCCACGGGATTCACGCCAGCCAAGTTAATGTTTGGCAGGGAAATTCGTCTGCCAGTCGACCTCTCTACCGGTCGACCACCGGGAGCAGAACTTCCACGTACCTATAGTGATTACGTGATGACGATGCAGCGGCGCCTGGAGGAGGCTTCCCGCTTGGCGAGGCAGCATCTGCGAGTGTCAGGTCAGGCTATATGGAGGCAGTACCAAGGTCGCGCCAGAAATGCAGAGCATCAGCCCGGCGATATGGTCTGGCTGCATAATCCACATAGAAAGCCTGGGAAGTCACCGAAACTCCAATCTGACTGGGAAGGACCATATAAAGTGACGGAAGTAATATCCGCAGTGAATTACCGACTAGAAATGCCTGGCAGAAAACGGGCGAGTAAAGTAGTGCATGTCGATCGGTTATGGAAACACCCAGGCGAGGGAGAATTTACCTGGGGTGAAAGTGATGTAGGTTCGAGAGACAGTGACAGTGGTAGTATTAGTTGTGATGATGGTGATCATAGTCCTGGTGTTGAACGTGAATGTGAAAGTGATAGTGACACTGAAAGTGACGAAGGTGTAGCACATGAGGACTCGGAGAAAGAAAGTGAAGATGAAGTAGAGATCAGAGTAGTGGTGGGCAGCTACCGGTGAAATTACCGGTTTTATCGGCAACAAACTTAATGATAGCTTACCGACAAAAATTCTGCTACCGGTAAAGCTTCGTTAACCGATAACTCGATAAGCTATACCATAACACTCAGAGAGCGGTAATTTCGGTAAGCACGTCTTGGCTTGGTGGTACTGAGTGAACGAAAATGTATACACCACACCCACCCTCAGACACCCTCACTGTAAGGAAGAACCAAAAGGTTCTTTGGCCTGTTAATCGTAACTTAGATTTATTTCTTGAAAAACTAAATGGTATGGTCCCTTCAATCAAATTTACTTTTGAAATAGAAATAGAGAATAAGTTGCCATTTTTTGATATTTTAATTCATCGAAATGGTAAACAATTTAAATATGACGTTTATAGAAAACCTACTAATGTCGCATCATATGTCCACTTTTACTCGGCTCATCATCAGAAGACAAAACTTTCTGTCTTTAGTTCTATGTTTCTTAGAGCTTACAGGATATGTAGCCTGGAATTTTTGGATGATGAGCTGAGGAAGATATATAGCATAGCTTCTGAATTAAAATATCCAAAGCACTTAGTAGACACATCTCATAAAATGGCTTACAAAACTTTCCATAACACCTCACACGTAAGAAAAGTATTTGACAAAAAGAACCTTTTGGTTCTTCCTTACAGTGAGAAATTAGTTGGTCTGCCTAATATTCTCAAACAATTCAACATCAACTTGGTTTTCAAAAATAATAATACTATAAAAAGTAAGCTCATTAAAAATTCACCTGAAGTAAATGAAGGTTGTGTTTACTCTATTCCATGCCTTAAATGTAACAAATTTTATATCGGCCAAACTGGTAAAGACTTAAAAACTAGGATAAATCAGCACAAATATAGTGTAAGGAGTGGGCAAAGTTCCAGTGGCCTTTTTGTCCATGTAAGAGACCACAATCATCCTATTGACTGGGATAATTCTAATGTAATAATTTCTTGTAGATCCTTATTAGAAAGAAACATTATTGAATCCAGTCATATTAAACAAACCTTTGACCATAATATCAATTTAAGTTTAGGATTATTTAAGCTTGATGGTTTTGTTATTGATAAAATTGTAAGAACTTCTCCAAGTGCTACTAAGCCGGGGTGACGTAACGTCATGGACCAAACGTCCGTATATGTAAACATCGGCTCTACCTGATTGTGAAGCATCTTGTGTGTCCTTCCCATGTTCCTAGCTTGTCTTCAACTTTATGTATATATATCCACCTTTGTCTCTGTAACTGTGTATTCCTTGATAATGTCTTAAATAGACGAAAACGTTCGGACTAAGCTTCTTATTTCTCAGTGTTTTTTTCTGCATATATATATATATATACATATATATATATATTTATTATATATATATATATATATATATATGAATCACAATGGCAAAAGCCGACAAGACTGTGAGAATAAACACCTTGTGAGATCGAAACCTATATTGGTACTACGTTTCGCTTGTTACAGCTTTTTCAAGTACTGGATTCTGGATTCCAAGAAAAGACCACCTCGCTTGCGCGGGATCGGGTTTTGTGGGAGGGGAAGAATGTCTGTTAGAAAATGAAAAGATAGTAGTGTATAAAAGAGGGCTATTGCCACCGGGCGAATTGCGAGCGATTAGGGGCTTATTTGTTGTCGTGGCTTAGGAGAACGACCGGGAGCTTGGAGGGCAGCGCTTGACGCCGGGGGTTAGGATTACCAACGGGGCTAGGATCACCAACGAAAGTTTAGAAAATGGTAGGAGGCGTAGTAGTAGAGAAAGGAGGAAAAACGGAAAAATCTTTAGTGGGAGGTAAACTGAAATGAGAAGATGTAGTAGAAGAGAAAGTTAGAAAGGAAGCGAATTTTAGTAGAAGAAAAAGTAAGTGTAGATGTTTGTGCGTGATTTGTGGCTCTGTTCGTGAGAGGTGTATGTGTGTATCTTACGAGAAGTGAGTTGATTTCACTTCCCGCGTGTAGAGGGCGGTCCTGATAAGCCACAGGTGGGGCGAGCGTACCCTGATTATCCCCAGGTTTTGGGTTTGAAGTCCTTTTAGAGTTGATCAAGGGGCGGTGCGAGGGGGGGCAGACGGGCGGTGTACACCCGCCTGCCGACGTCAACGAAGAGATCAGTGACCAGAACGGGAGCGGCAAGGAGATAACTCCTCGCCGCCACCGCTGGCGAGCGCGTTCCTGATGAGCCACAGGTGGGGCGAGCGTTGCCTGTTTATCCCCAGGCTGGGTTTGGATTTCGGAAGAGTCGATTCAGTGGCGGTGCGAGGGAGGGGCAGACGGGCGGGTGTTGTATGGTCTCTTTCCTTCCAATCACAACTCTGAAAACAGAGAATTACGCGATTGGGAATTGTGTGTAAATGTCAGAAGTGTAAACTCGCTCACCAGCGTCAGCGAGAGGCCAGCGTTTGGTTGCGGGCCGGTCGGACAGAAAGGTGTCCCAAGTCTCTCCGTCAACCAGCCTGCGGTCAGATTGGGCGTACTGAGAGAGACGGTTTGGGCCTCTGCTTTGCTAGTGAGAAAGTGTGCGTGTGCCTCTTTTCTTCCAAGCACTACTCTGAAAACAGAGATTTACGTGACTTGGGAAATGTGTGTGTGTATTTGTCTTGGTGTAAACCCGCCTGCCGACGTCAACGTAGAGGTCGGCCATGCCAGACCGGCAGCAGCTAGGAGATATATCTCCCAGCCACCACCGGCCGGCGATGATACTTGGAGCTTGTGGAGAGAGTTGGTTGAAGAGACGTCCGACCTCTAGGAGCGCTGAGTTGATTCTCAAGTTGATTTTTCAAGTACAGACATGACACACACTCTGAGCACATATAAGCCAACAGGGAAGGAACTGGGAGAGGTTATCGGGGAGGGGTGGGACTTGGTGGAGACAAAGGAGGACATTTCGGACAGTTTGTTGAAGTGGACTAAGGGGGACATATCATACATTTATTTAATGCGGGTAACAGATGGATGATAGGAGGGGCGATGTTAAACATGCCTCTGTTCTGCTCAATGGTTTTGAAGCTTTGAATGGCGGCCGCTTCGAGGCATTTTCTCCTCACACTGTCTGGTTCACTAAACAGAAGTTCTGCGTTATCCCAATCCATCAGGTGGTCGTTGATGTTCCGGTGGATAACACAGGCGTTGGTGGTGATGTTGTTCCGGGAATCGTAGCGATGCTCCCGGATCCGGGTCTTCAGGTCACAAGAGGTCTCGCCGATGTATACTTTATCACATCCAGCACAGGGTATGCGGTAGACACCAGCGTTTTTCCCCACATCTCGTCCTGGCTGTCACTCCTTCTTGAGAGCTCTTTGATAGTTCTGCTGGACTGGCCCACTACCTGAATGTTGCAACGCCCAAGTGTCCGGGTGAGGGTGGCGGTGACGCTGCTGGCTGGAAGGATAAGCCTCCTAGCTGGATCTTTTGTTGGTTCCCGCCCTTCCATTATTTTGAGTGCCTTTTTCTTACACTGGTGGATGATGCACTCTGGATATTTTAATTTCTGATAAACCTCCTTTATGTGCCTAAACTCGTCCTCTAACAATTCAGGGCTACATATTCTGAGAGCTCTGAGGTAGAAACCTATGACTACACCATTTTTAATACTGAGGTCATGGTGGGATAGGAAGTGAGTCAAATCGTCCTTATTGGTTGGTTTCCTGTAGACTGTAAATTTTAAAAAATTATCATGTTTGATGATAAGGGTATCCAAAAATGGAAGGGAATCGTTGATTTCTTCCTCCAAGGTGAACTGCACCCAGTAAACATGCCCGAAATGGCCCGCTTTATGCCCATTTCTGGTTTCCCTCTTAGCCAAAAGTGGGCCTATTCAGGCTTGCCATTATGCCGTAACGGTACCATTTTGGAACCTTAACTCACCTTTTCTATTGCAGATGGGCGTGACCATTTATGCCACGAGTGATGAACATAAGATCACGCATACAATTGTCCGGGTCAGGGAAAGGCAGGAGTGTCACTTTCTTCACTCTATTCTAACTAACGAATATGAGGATTTTACACGTGTGTTCAACACCAGATCTAGGCTTACTCTGCTGCTATGCGAGGTATGGCGGGCGACGCCGGGACCCCCCCCCCTTTTGGGGTCCCCCCACGCATACCCTCACTACAATACCCCTTGCTATGCTTTCTCTCTCCGATATCACGCATCACTCACACGACCATACCAACCATCCAGGCACACTATGCAACATTCATTCATGCTCTTTCGCCACAGTATTATGTGAACATCATAGTGAAATTTTAAAGTTTACCATACATACAGATGGTTTCCTTTAAAGTTTACATTTTCTTCTACCTCTCACTCTCCCCCTCTGGATTTCCTATGACGTCACGGTGGAGGTGCGCGGAGGGGGGGTGCTCAACGTACCTTATATATTCGTTTTACCTTGCTTACACCGACCACCGTGGATGAAAGACTAGCCTGCGTAATTGTATATCAAAAAAGCTAAGATAAAAGGGACAGCAAATGAGTGTGGGAAAGGTGAAGGGTGGACGCATACATTAGCTGGCCACCCCCTAACAAGGGGGAAAATACCTACTGGTATATGTAAAAAAGAAAGAAAGAAAGAAAAAATTCACGCGAATAATAAAGAATTTGCTTACATTTACGTTCTCTCTGACGCATCAATTTCCGTTTTCTGTTACAGATGCCTCACATAAAGACTGTTCAAGGACTGAAAAGTTGAAATTAATCTATTATTTAGTGATCTCCGTGCACTCTTATCTTCATGTGGCATTATGAAAATACCAACGAGACTCAATATATATCACAGAAATGTAAATACAGGAATTACAAATGAATAACCCTTCTAATATTCCTTAAAAGGACAATAAATCCTTTCTGTATTTCGGCAGTTCATACATGTATAAATATATATACGAGTATGTACATAAATACATACATACATTATATATATATATATATATATATATATATATATTTATATATATATAGATATATATATATATATATATATGCTTAAAAGTGGCAGTCTGCCGACAAGATTGACTAGATAAACACCATATGAGGACGGAGCCTTTATTTGTACGACGTTTCGCTTATTACAGCTTTTTCAAGTACAAGTTGAGATACAAATGCTTGAGATTAAATGAGGGCAGGTTTATTAAAGAGACCTTTTTAACACTAAAATTTCCAGAGTTTCTTTTAGATAATTGCAAACAGCAGGCCGCTAAGATTCGGGAAAGCCGTAGGCAGCAGGACAGCACAACTAGACGTCTCGTGTTGCCAACCGGCGACGTTGCCACCAACCTGACACGTCTTTTAAGAACCACCAACTTGGAAATAGTGTGCCAGACAAGCAGAACAATAAAAGACATCACGAAGACGGAAACACACAACAACCAGACACCGAGCACCAAAGCCGGTGTTTATCGTATTCCGTGTTCAGGATGTGATAAAGTTTACATCGGAGAAACGTCACGCGACCTGAATACACGAATACGTGAACACCGTTACGACGTCAGGCATGATGTCACCACCAATGCATGTGTGACACATAGAAACAAGGAAAACCATCTTATGGACTGGAAGAATGCAGAGCTGCTGATGCGGGAACCAGACAAAATCCGCAGGAAGTGTTTAGAAGCAGCAATCATTCAAGGAACGAACACTATTGAACAAAACAGGGGCATGTTTAACATATCTCCTCACATTATTCCCCTAATACCCATGGCCAGCAAAATATTAAATACTTAAACCACCCTTTGTGGACATTTCGCTCCCGGACGTTTGGGCCAGCATTCTCATCCTTTCCCAGTGTCCAATCCCCCCAACCTCCTCCTCCTCCTCCTCCTCTTCCTCTTCCTTCCCCCCCCCTTTTTCTCTCCCCGTTCCCTCCTTTCCCCTTATTTAATCTCAAGCATTTGTATCTCAACTTGTACTTGAAAAAGCTGTAATAAGCGAAACGTCGTACAAATAAAGGCTCCGTCCTCATATGGTGTTTATCTAGTCAATCATATATATATATATATATATGTATATATATATATATGTATATAATGTATGTATATGGAACCAAGTCCAATCTCAATAACATGGTCTCATCCTTTCCCTTGACTGTACTTCATCCATGGCAATCTCACATGTAGACTCCAGATCCATGATCGAGGAAACAAATGCTCAGTGAAAGGCAGGTTACTTGTTTCATGTTCATTATCATCATCAATTTGGGGTCAAACTCCCACGAAGCCACTCTTCTCACTCCAAACAACTTTTGACAGGTTCGGTCAACTTCCTCAAGCAACCATGAATTCTGTGAGCGTCCCCCACGTATCCTCCTTCAAGGAATGTCTATTGTGGAGAGGAGAATACCACGATAACAACCTTACAACGGCTTCTCCTGTAATCCACGGCGCAATTTTTCGCCGTTTCCCCCGTCAATGTGTTTAGTACGTAGTTTTTGTTTTTGTTTTGTTTTTTCGTCAGGAGATACGGCAGAAGTTGTATTGGTTATGTTGTATTTTACATGAGGTTGGAATTCGTATTCATACATAGAAATTTTGAGAGATAACAGAGAGGGCGCAATTGTGATGTGGAAATGATTATGATATTTATAAGTCGTGAGTTGAAGTGCGACCATATTAGAATTGCATGATCATCCCCGTTTACAAGTAATTGTTGTTCCAAGGTATAGTTCTTCTAGATGAAAAATATGTTTAATATATTTTAGTTTGTGAAATATAATGATGAGCATCACATATAATTTGTCATCAAGTTTGTGTATATCTTCTTAGAGTTCAAGAGTATATTAAACAAACAGAGAAGTATTTCGAACATAATGGTTAGGTTACCAAGTATTTATTATTTTTTTTAAATGGTTCTAAATGGTTATTTTTTAAACTATTGCAATTGATTGGTATTTATAAGTAATATATATTTTCTGAAGATATTATAGTTCACATATGGCAAGGCATTCAAGGTGACATATTTATTGATAAGATAGAAAATTAACAAATGACATGTTTATTGATATGATAAAAATTTAACAAATGCCATAATATGCAAAAGGTGATATCATATCACATCAGATCTTTTTTTCTTCTTCTCATTTTCTTCTGAAACGAAACAGTCACGTGACCTGGCGGCAATTAGATTAAAGAAAGTCATTTTCCTAAACGATTCCAATTTTGAAGTAACGTGCTAATGGCCCCTTGGGTCAATACATCGTTCATTACCGCATGCAAGTCTTTTCATCGATATAGCGGAGTGCATTGATGTTTATCTTTAATTCAGCATTCGATTCGTTATTATTTTTTCTTATAACATTCCCCTGAGGGTTTTTGTTTTATTCTTTGTTTGATAAATGCATTGGTGGATTTTCTTTTGGGTATACGTGTCCGTTAGGACACTGTCTTCAAAATCCGTTTTCTCTTATCGTGACAAAAGACGTTCGACACTTTGGTATACGGAATCCGAATCAAGGTGAAAATTTTAGTAAAAAAGAAGGAAAGGGGAATTCGGGTAGAAATGAATTATTAAGATATAAACGAAGAAAGAAAAGTAGAAAAAAAAATCGGTCAACACTGTTAGTGTGTCATGAAATGAACACCAACAATATGTTTGTCGTCTTGCATTAAAAGACGATGACAGAGTTGGAATAAACAACACATGTTTACCTAGTAAAAGAGAAAGTTTAATTTTTTTTTTTGTGGTAAAATATTAGAAAATATATCCCTACTCATAAACATAAAAATGTATATATTTTTATAAGAAAGTTGTACATATAATAAAGGTTCATACTCACATGGTGTCAAATTTGATAATTTGTAAGAAATTAGTCCAAAACAAGCATACAATGATATTCCATTTTAGATTAAAAAATAACGAACAGCTGGCTGACTCCATATTCCTAGAAATGTATTTCATAGAAGAACTTTGTTTACTAGATTTGCTAGAATGAAACAGTGACAATGTATGTTGACAACACACGTATATTTCCATAACGAGGACACATGCAGAAATGATAATGATAACAAAATAAGCAAACACCCAAATAAAACAAGAAGAATAGATAAATAAATAAATATATAGATAAAACAAAACAAATGAGTCAAATGGCGAACCTTACGGCATTTTGTGTAGGTGTTTATTCAATTAAATTCAAAACTGAACTGTACGAAATAACTTATAATTTGTCTACCATCTGAGTGAATTGAATGTTTTCTGAGCTAAATTTATCAATAAACTTTCATGATGGGCCTAACATTATGATGTTAAATTGTCCAATTAAACAGCTGAAAAAATTATATGAGATAAGGTGCCTTTGCAAAGGTAGAATTAGCTGTCTGGAAGATAGAATTACGAAATACGGTATGCGTATGCATGAGCCATGCATACAAAAACGGTTAATCTATAATTTAGTTAACAAATGTACAGCCTCACTCAAAAGGTATGAACCACTTGGTAATGTGTAATCATCAGCCTTGGATCACGTGTTGGACTCGTGATTGACAGATATTACCCTCCCGGAAGAGAGCTTAGAGCTTATATATGGCCGAGCTATGGGTAATGTAGTGACCAAACACAAACACAGACACACACAACTCCTTGCCCACGAGAGTAGGAGTAACGGCTCGCAGTGCGGCGATGCTGAAATTATTTAAATTCTAGGCGGGAATCGAACTTGGACCGCTACGTTAGCGGTCGCGAACGGTACAACTGCGCCATCGAGTCGTAATATAATTGGTTTCTGATATCCGTAGTAAAGTTTGTGGTTATGGTAAAATGATGGGTAATAGCAATATTGTCATTAATGTTAAGCCTCGAATACACGGGCAAGTTGAAAGGCAAGTCAAGTATGCAGGTTACTTGAACTGGAGAGGAAAGCGAGCAAATACATGTTCACACAGGCCATTTGCCTCTAACTTGGCCTGTGTGAACATGCACTTGATCACTTTCCTCTCCAGTTCAAGTAACTTGCACACTTGACTTACCTTCAACTTGCCCCATGTAAACGAGGCTGCTCGTAAAGATGGCAGATACTCGTATTATGAAATGTGAAAGGTGTACTTATGTTAATGGATATGGTGCAGTTCTGTAAACATTTATAAGTTTCCTTTAGTTGGAAAAATCACTTCCCTCGAGACAAATAAATCTAATATATATGTTAACATGAATGAAATTTTTAATTTATGATAACGTTGTTGATGAGGCCTCGGCTTTTAATGTCTGAGGTAGATGGGTAGGGTTAGGTTAGGTTAGGTAAGGTTAGGTTAGGTTAGATTAGGGCTAGGTTAGCTTAGCTTAGCTTAGGTTAGTTTAGGTTAAGGTCAGGTTAGATAAGGTTAGGTTAAATTAGGGTTGGGCTTGGTTAGGTTAGGTAAGGTTTGGTTAGTTTAGGTAAGGTTAGGTTAGAGTTAGATTTATGTTGTTAGGTAAGGTTACGTTAGGTTAGGTAAGCTTAGCTTAGGTTAGTTTGTGTAAGGTTAGGTTAGAGTTAGGTTCGGTTAGGTAAGTTTAGGTTAGATTAGTGTTAGTTTAGCATAACTTAGCTTAGATTAGTTTAGGTTAGGTTAGATCAGGTTAGGTACGGTTAGGTTAGATTAGGGTTGGGTTAGGTTAGTTTAGGTAAGGTTAGTTTAGGTAAAGTTAGGTTAGAGTTAGATTTAGGTTAGGTTAGGTAAGGTTACGTTAGGTGTCTGAGGATAGTGGGAGCTTAGTGAAGGTCGTGGTTGTTCAGGGTTATAACGATTAGTTGTGGTGATGAGGTTTTCGTGATTGGTGGGTTTTGATTAGAGAGATGACTGGTTCGGGTCACGAAAAAGAAAGTGTCTGCAAATTATAGCTGCTTGTGATGATGCGAGATTGTCCATAGCGCTAGAAGCGCTGGAAAATGCACACGTATGTACGCACACGTATACATACAAAAACATACATACATACACACACACACACACACACACACGCACACACACATACATACACACACACTTAGATATTTACAGACTGCAGTATTCCAAGTCATTACACAAGCAACCGTGCGTCCACGCACGCATGCACACACACACACACACACACACACACACACACACACACACACACACACACACACACAGATATTTACAGACTGCAGTACTGCAAGTCATTACACAAGCAACCGTGCGTCCACGCACACACACACACACACACACATACACGCAAACACACATACACACACATCCTTACACACACAGTCTGCAGGAAAATTAAATGACAGTCGTGTATAAAAGGGGCTATTGTCACTAAGCAACTTTCCGGGATACTTATTAGGGATTGTATCGTGGTACAAGAGATATGTGGGAGAAGACATGAACATCGAGGCTTGCATCTATATCAACCAAAAATGGGGAAAATGGTTGGAAATATTATTTGATGGTTGGGGGTTTGTCTTGGCGAACGCGAAGGCGACTTGGCTAGTCTAATCCAAGACAGATTGGATCGTTTCTGGCAGTGTGGACATGGAATGGTAGCAGGCTGTTGAAGTTCTAATGGCCTTGCTTTTCTTATTCTTTTTTTATTTCTTTCTTCGTTTCTTTACGTTTTATCCTTCTTTTCTTTTTTCTTTCCTTTTATCTTTCTGTCTTTCTTTCCTTTTATCCGTCTTTCTTTTTTCTTTCCTTTTGTCTTTTTTCTTTCTTTTTACGTTTCTGACTTTCTTCCTTTCTTTTTCCTTCTTTTTTTCTTTCCTTTCATCCTTCTTTTTTCTTTCCTTTTATCCTTCTTTTTTCTTTCCTTTTATCTTCCTTTTTATCTTTGCCTTTCTTTTTCTTACTTTCCTACATTGCACAGCAGCAGCAGCAACTCTGTTGGCTTTACAGATTTTCACTTCTTTTCGAAAAATCCTCTTACTATTTACCACATTCCTATGCTGAGTTCTCCCATATGGTTTGGCTCATGTTGAAAGCCTCTAATGTGCCATTCGAGGTCTTCTTGAAAGACTTCTCTGGGCATCCAAAGGAACGTTTTACTTCTTGGAGTTTCTTTTGGAGGCCAGTAATCTGGCATGCGGACTGAATGACTGGTTGTGTGTGATTGACCATCGTCTTGGACCACGTGTTGGACTCGTGATCGACAGCTATTTCTCTCCCGGAAGAGAGCTCAGAGCTCATATATGACCGATCTATGGGTAATGCTGTGACCTTACACGCACACAACCCACCAACTTCCCACCCACAAGAGTTGGAGTAACAACTCGCAGTGCAGCGATACTGAAATTATTTCAGCCCTGGACGGGATTCGATCCCGGACCGCCTTAGTGACAGCCGTGTGTGTGTGTGTGTGTGTGTGTGTGTGTGTGTGTGTGTGTGTATGTCTGTGTGTGTGTGTGTGTGTGTATGTCTGTGTGTGTGTGCGTGTAAGTGTGTGTGTGTGTGTGTGCGTGTAAGTGTGTGTGTGTGTGTGTGTGTGTATGTATGTCTGTGTGTGTGTGTGTATGTCTGTGTGTGTGTGTGTATGTCTGTGTGTGTATGTGTAAGTGTGTGTGTGTGTGTGTAAGTGTGTGTATGTGTATGTGTGTGAGTGTGTGAGTGAGTGTGTGTGTGTGTGTGTGTGTGTGTGTGTGTGTGTGTGTGTGTACTGGGCATCTTAGCACGGACAAGGACTTTTCTTCGTAGGGTTATCTTATCTTACCACTTTATGCCGGTGGCTCCTTTGGTGAACGGAATTCAAGGGGTTGATATTTCTAGCCTGACATTTGTAAGCCAACGTCTTACTCACACGCACGTATCGCTACACATACACACACACACACACACACACACACACACACACACACACACACACACACACACACACACAGCTCCCTTTCCCGTAAGATACAACTAGGTAAATACACACACACACGCACACATACACGTAGCTCCCCTTCCCGTAATATTCAACAAGGTAAATACACACACACACACACACACACAGAGGGAGGGAGAGAGGAAGAGAGAGAGAGAGAGAGAGAGAGAGAGAGAGAGAGAGAGAGAGATAAAGTAACTTAACTGTTTTGATAAAAAGAAAAAACGAAAAGTAAATGAAACAAAGCAATATGACCATATACCCAGCATATTTTGATCCATTTTGATACATTTCATGCAGTCACTAGATGACTTAATTAAATTTAAGGAAACCCCGCCCCCAATCTGCTTAAAGACAATACCTACATAACAATCTATTCATTTTAATGACATAAAAAATCGACTCCGTACCTTTATTCCGGTCTTGGCCAATCACAAACCACCATTTCTTGGCCCAATCTTTCCTCGACCAATCACAGATCAACACGTCATAGGGATGAGCCCAAGTTGTTGACTTCCAAGATCAAATCGTGACGGACTTTATACATTTTATTCTTGATAAGCCTAAATGCAAACTGAGACGCAGGTAACACAGGTGACGCAGCACAGTTTTCCGGTTGCAGAACTGAAGTACAGTTTGAACTTCTCTCTCACCTGAAATGCGTCTAGAGTTAGCGTCAAGTTAGAGAAGCTCAAACTTTACTTCAATTTAGCAACAGGAATTATATCTTTGCCCTGTGCTGTGTCTCCTGTATCACCTGCGTCTCAGGTTGGCTAATGGATGACGACGATAGATCCGATGACAGCAAGCGAAGAGGTCAATGTGGGCGTGGAAACAAAGTCGAAGCGATCAAACAGGAATCGGTCTTGTTTGTATAGAATTGGGTTACACTTGTTATATATTTATATATATATATATATTTTTATATATATATATTTGTATACATATATATATATATATATTTATATATATACATTTATATATATATATATATATATATATATATATATATATATATATATACATATACATATATAAGAATGCTGGACGTGTGACCCACGCCCGGACAATTCGTCCACAACCTTTCCTAGTGAGTTCCACAACCTTTCCTAGTGAGTTCCTTATACTATTGTCCTACTATATTATGTTTGCTGTACCCTCTTTCTTGGTAATTTACACTGAAGATGTAATATACGAAAGCGCTCTGATCCGTTTGTTTATTTTCTTAAGTGGTTACCTTGCATTTATAAAACACACGTTCCTAGTGTTCTTATTGCATATATATATATATATATATATATATATATATATATTATATATATACATTTATATATATATACATTTATATATATATACACACATATATATATACATATATATATACATATATATATATATATATATATATACATATATATATATATATATATATATATATATATATATATATTCTGTAAAAACGACAGCAAAAGAATTATTATTTAACTTTTTCCGTGAGCTCTCAAGCTTGCGAAAAGTAGATTTCTGGCAGGGGGAGAGGGAATAAATCAAATTTCCAAAACTCCTAGGAAACACAAAAGTTATAATGAGCACAAAAACACAGCACAGTAAATAGAATACAAGAAATGAATACCAAAAAATACAGAAAAAACAAAATACAAGCAGAACAAAGGAAAAAGAAAAGGGGGCATATTTTAAATGAAAAGAAAAGCACGGGGAGAAGTCACCGTGTTGTAACTGGGGGAGGTCACACGTATGACCACGGAACACTGGGAGAGCTCACGGGATTGCGGAAACTGTTCTTGGAGAGGTCACTCCCGAGTTCGGCGCCAGTCTGCTTCTCAGTCTTTGAGAACGCCGTATGGGAAGAGGTTCTTCCCTTTGGCGGGGAATAGGAGGCCTCTGTGGAGGAGTCTCCAATTTCTTGGGGTTGTCCATCTGGCTCCTCCGAACAGGTTTCATGCTAGGGAGGAGGGCGAAGTCATTTACTTGCCTATTAATAGCAGGTTGCAGCTCCTTTATCCAGATGGCTTCCAAGATAGCCAAGCACTGTGGGTCCTCT
Source organism: Oratosquilla oratoria (assembly GCF_046742065.1). NCBI lineage: Eukaryota > Metazoa > Arthropoda > Malacostraca > Stomatopoda > Squillidae > Oratosquilla > Oratosquilla oratoria. Next base: position 19,402,925 of record NC_134816.1, on the reverse strand, counting down.
TCTTTTGCCACAACTTCGGTGCTTTTGACCATATTCTCCCTATCGAGGTGGCGTCGAAACTGGGTCTAGTGGTGTTGCTTAGGTCCTCCGTGTTGCAAGTGCATGCTGATTCTTCTCAATAATGCGGTGGCCGTCCTTCCCACGTAGACTGACAGGGGCATGCAGTCCTCCTCTGGGCATGTGTATTTATATACTACGTAGGATTGACGAACCTCTTGAGGTTCTGGTGCAGGGTTGTTCTTTAAAAGTAGAGAAGAGGCCTTTATACTTTTGTAAAAAATTGTTTAGGATAATTTGTCACTTTCGTTTTTGGGGACCACATTTCTATAGATTATGTTTTTTGTAATCTTCTCATCTTCCTTGTACTTGGTGGACATGTAAACTTTGTAGAACACCTTAATTGCGGTCCCTTCGTGTTCTACTGTAGTGGGGCGTGTTTGTTTGTACCAATTGTCGATCACTCTGCGGAGATTGGCTTGGACCTCGATATTCGTGTATCCATTGTTAATAAGGAGTTTGTGGACCCGATCAAACTCTTTTGGGTGTTACTCCAAGAAGAACAATGGCTGAGGGCTCTTCTGAAAAAGGCGCTAATTGTGGCGTCTTTATATCTCTGAGGACACTTTCTCCATTCATGCACATTCCGGGATTGGTATCTTTGACGTGGACACTATAAGAAAAAGAAGGACAATTAGTCTGCTTGAGTAGGACGTCCAGGAAGGGGAGGGAACCTCTTTCACCGTGCTCTACGGTGAAGTTAAGTCCAGACACCTCCATAAACTTCCTCCTCAAGATATTAATTTCTGAAAGGGAGTCTGTTTTTACAAATATATCATCTATATATCTAAAATAAAGGCTAAGTTTTTCAATATGGCTAAAAATAAATTCCTCATGAAAAAACTGGCAAACAGTACACCAAGGGGGGATCCCATGGCAACTCCATCAGTTTGGCGGTAGAGTGTCCCACGGGGAGAGCGGAATGGGGCTTCTTTGGTGCAAAATTGAAGCAGGGTCCGTAGGTGTTCTTCAAGTATGTTAAGTCCGGGGGCTGGTCCGCTTCTGTAAACTTTGTCGCATATGAAATCTATCGTTCTATCCACAGGAACATTGGTAAACAGAGATTCGGCATCCAGCGAAGCTATGAATCCCTGGCTGGGAGCGTCTTTCACCAGTTCTATGAACTCGTGAGAAGATGCCAGGCTGAATCTGCTGGGTACAAAAGGGGTTAAAATTTAATTAATTTTTTTCGCTGATATGTAGGGGTAGGTATCTGGCTGATGATGGGTCTTAGAGGGTTGTTGGGTTTATGCGTCTTTACATTACGATAACAATAACCAGGTTTATACTCGCCGGACAATTTACAGACTGTTATACCACCTGCAACCGCGTTGATGACATCTATGATCTTGTTGACCTTCGAGGTTAGTTCCGAGATAGGGTTCTTCTGGATGGGCTGGAACTTTGTCCTATCCTCTAAAATGGTGTCAATTTTCTCCAAGTATTCGGATGTAGGAGTGAGAACGAATATCGATGCCTTGTCACCACGTCTTATGGCTACTTCTTGGTTGTTTCGTAGTCGTTGGGCGTGTTTCCTATGAGTTTTGGAAATTTTATTTTCTCCATCTCCCCCTACCAGAAATCTATTTTTCGCAAGCTTGAGAGCTCACGGAAAAAGTTCATTAATAATCCTTTTGCTGTCGTTTTTAACAGAATATATTTATGTATGTGTATAGGTGATGGTCTTTTTCAACTAATTCTATACATCGTAAGGAGTTTGATTTCTGTAACTTACATGGAAAATCTAACTATAATTTAGCATCTTTAGTTTGTTAATTTGTCCATTAATCTGTTTACCCATTTATTTATGTATCTATTAATTTAATTTATTTATTCATTTATTTGTCTTTTATTTATTCATATATCTAAGTATTCATATTTATCTATTTCCTTATTAATTTCTCTAACTGTTTATCTATAAATTTCTTCATCTATTGACTCATGAAATGATAAACTTATTAGATAATTTATTATTCTAATTATTTTTTCCTGCTGTTGTCGTTCCCTTGATTGTCTGGCCGAGTAGTCCCGTCTCCCTGAGGAACGCCACAGTTGGAATGAGGTTTTCTCACAAATCCCTTATAGAGTCTATATTGTGTTGTTGTTGTTGTTGTCGTTCCCTAGACTGTCCGAGCAGTCCCGTCTCCCCAAGGAATGCCATAGCCGAAACTGGGTTTTCCCACAAATCCTTTATAGAGCGTATGTTGTGTTGTTTGCGTGCATGATTGTGTATAATGCAGTCTTCCATTATGTGTTGTATGTTGTATGTAACACATGTATAACATGCATGGTTGTGTGCAATGCAGTCTTCCACAATGTGTTGTATAGTATGGGGTGAAGTGTTACATCCTGGATAGTTATCTGTGATGGTATTTCTGGTTATTTCTGGTCATCTGTGATGACTCTTCTGGTACTCCCTCTCTGTTTTCCTGTTGAAACAAAAATTCACTCAAGGTATCTTTTAGCTGCGGCCGGAGCCGTCACCTTTACCCTGTGTACGAGGACAGTCAGGACAAACGACACTCACTGCTGTAGGTTGGACCTGATCCTTTGTTATATACGAGGTGAGGGTAAAGTCTACCATTCCACAACATCATAAGAGACAATTGCGATTATTTCCCTAATGTAGCCGTGAGAGCCTTTTTTTCGTAGGTAAATTTGGTAATTTTTTTCATAGGTAGCCTTCAGTAGTTTCTTATAGGTAGTCTTCAGTAGTGTTTTTTCATACCTAGTCTTCAGTAGCGTTTCTTCATAGGTAGTCTTTAGTAGAATGATCAATGTCCTGCACAGGGATCTCTTGTTAGGTGAATTGTACTTTTTTTGTCTCCCAATCTCAGCTAATGCTTGAAACAAGGTGATTGTAGTCAATTGCTATTGCCTTTGCACCCCTACTGTTAAGTACACACACACATACACAGTCATAATTACACACGATAATATTTTTGATGGTTCTGTTTTGCAACTACTTCATCTTTCATGAGCCTCCTCCCATTCCACCTCCTCCTCCTACTCTTCTCCTCTCACTCCACCTCCTCCTACTCTCCTCCTTCTCCCCTTCCTCAGCTTCCTCTTCCTCTTACTCCTCCTCCTACCCTCTTACTCCTCCTCCTCCTCCTTTTCCTTCTCCTCCTCCTCCTCCTCCTCCTCCTTTTACTACTCTCCCTCCATTTCTTCCTCCTCCTCCTTTCACTCCGCTCCCTCCTCCTCCTCCTCCTTTTCCTCCCCCTCCTCCTCCTCCTTTTCCTCCCCCTCCTCCTCCTCCTTTTCCTCCCCCTCCTCCTCCTCCTTTTCCTCCCCCTCCTCCTCCTCGCCTCAGATTACACTTCCTGTCTTGAAACTCGTTTTTCAAGACATCACTACTCCTCTGTGACTTTGCGTAAGTCTCAAAGTCAAGTGAACGTGTGTGTATATGTGATTCACCACGGTCTCGTCTCGATATCAACAGCCATTACTCCTCCGGATGAAAACTCAGAGGTTATCTATGGCCCGATATGTAGGTAATTCTGTCATCTTACACACACGTGCGCGCGTATACACGCGCACGCGCAAACACACACACACACACACACACACACACACACACACACGCACGCACGCACACACACACACACACACACACGCACGCACGCACGCACACACACACACACACACACACACACACACACACACACACACACACACACACACACACACACACACGCACGCACGCACGCACACACACACACACACACACACACACACACACACACACACACACACACACACGCACGCACGCACGCACGCACACACACACACACACACACACACACACACACACACACACACACACACACACACACACACACACACACACACACACACACACACACACACACACACACACACACACACACACACACACACACACACACACACACACACACACACACACACACACACAACTCCTTGGCCAACAAAGTAGAATACCGGCTTTCAGTACTGCTATGCTTTTCCAGCCTTGGGCAGGGACTGAATTCAAGGCCGCTAGTTACTAGGCGAACTCGATACCTCCAGTACATGTGTGTGTGTGTGTGTGTGTGTGTGTGTGTGTGTGTGTGTGTGTGTGTGTGTGTGTGTGTGTGTGTGTGTGTGTGTGTGTGTGTGTGTGTGTGTGTGTGTGTGTGTGTGTGTGTGTGTGTGTGTGTGTGTGTGTGTGTGTGTGTGTGTGTGTGTGTGTGTGTGTGTGTGTGTGTGTGTTTACGTGTACAGTGATGACAGAGAAGAGTTAATGGATTCAACACGGTGGAGCCCTTTACAACCTTGATTCATTAAGCGTCACCGAAATGAAGGATATAAGACTCGATGAGTTTAAGGGATTTTGATGATGATGATGATGATAATGATGATGATGTTGATGATGGTGGTGATGATGATGATGACGATGATGATGATGATGATACAAGAAGAATGATGGAAGAGAAATGTGGATGGAGGTTGGTACTGGAAAAGCGTGCGAGGAGGAGGAGGAGGAAGAGGAGGAGGAGGTTGCAGGGGAGGCTTTGTGGGTGGGGGAAGGAGCAAAAAACGAAGGTCATCCACCCGGGAAGAAGTACTAAGATTCCTTATAACGGCTGGTTTATCTCCGCAAAAGTGGAAGAGGGCTATGAAAAGGCCAGAAGGATAGGGTAAGAGAGCCAGAGGAATGGGGAACGGAAAGAGGAAGAACAGAAAGATGGGGAACAGGGATAAAAGGTCAAAAGTATGGGGGGAAGTGGAGGAAAAAAAAAGAAAATTGGGAAGTTGAGGAAAAAAAAATGGGAACGGAAGTGAATGAAATGAAGAGGATAGAAAAATGGAAAGTGAAAATGGCCAGAAGGCCAGAAAGCCAGAAGGCTGGGAAGTGAAAGGAAACGAGAAAGCCACGAATAATATGAAATGAAGACATCGAGACGAGAGGTGGAGACGAGAGAACTATGCAGAAGGTTAAGAAAGAGAGACCAGATGGACGGGAAGTGAAGGAAGCGAGAAAGGTTCTAGGAAGGGAAATGAAGGAGGCGAGAAGGCCGGAAGGACACAACCGTGGACACAGTCTCCAGGATTCATGTATTAACTGTTCCGGATCACCTGCAAAGTTGAGGTCCAGGCGGGTATCAACCCCACAAACCACGAAAAGAAGAAGAAGAAAAGACTCGAAAGACTGACCTTAGAGTAGGATTCGAATGGAATAACTTTCCTGTACTCTGAAAGGCACATGATCAAAGAAGGGCGGAAACTAAGGTAAGAAGAATAGTCGATGGCATTGTGGAGGAGTGAAGAAGGAGGAAGTAGAGAGGAAGAGAAATAAAAAGCGGGCTGGAATGAGGGAGAGACGGAGAAGGAAAGAGGAAGTGTGTCGGAAGAAGATATATTACATGTCGCAGGACGTCACAACTACACGTCACAGGACGTCACACTGCGAGAAGATAGATATCAAGCATACGGCGTCGCGTACATCACAGCAGCAGCACCAAACTGCTGTTGAGCATCAGGTCTAACCAGAACCCGACTGTAGAAGCCACTTAACTGTAATTAGGCCGACCTGACCTTGACCTCTTAGGAACACCTGGTCCGCCAACGATACGACCGTTGAAAAGCGTACGTCCAAGGAGGAATCATCTTTATATCTTATTTTTTCACCATATATGATTAAAATATGCCATGTCTTTTCTATGCATCATAATTGTAAATACTTTTAATACTGAGTGCATCATTCAACCATGTAAATACCTGGATCTGTTACATTGTAAATATTACTGTGCGACAGAAAATTGATGTAGTGGCAACCGTCACAACCTTCGCAGTCAGTTGCCTTGCTTCTTGGCACAGTTCATAACTGGCTGTGCACAAGACAACTGGCTGCGATTTACTACAGTAAATCCGTAGAATTAACCAGCCTTTACTTGCTCAGCTGCTCACATCGCCTTCAAAAATGTGGATCAAACCTTTCCACAAGTGGAAATAGGGAGAATCCGAGGTGGAGAGCGCAGAAGAGGCATGAGTGTACATAAGTATGAGATCTTGTCCTAAACTGAATAAAATCGTCGATCGTCAACCAGAGAAAAATCTTGAAATTGCATTATCTTAGAAAAAAAAAAGTTAAATAAGATAAACACAAGATGTTATGTAAATAAATTTAATATAAAGGAAGTAAAATTAAACTGAATTAAATTAGATGTATTTTACAGTAAAACAAAGTAATGCACAATATTTAAGATAAAGTTCATAAAAGTATCCAAAATAGAATAGTTATTAACTTAGATAAGATTGATAAGGAAGGTAACGGCATAAAAAGAAATATACTCGTATATAGGAAAAATGTGATAAAATTGAATGACATAGACTAAAGTGAAATATACTGATGAAATGAAGTAGAATTAAATAAACAAGTTAAAATGATAAAAATAACAAAATAGAACGAAACAGAATAGAACGAGATAAAGCAGCATAATTGATAACAAAACCAGAACAATTTGAAGTAAAGTTCATTAAAACAAGATAGAACAAAATCAATAACCAGACAGATAAGTGAATAAATACTTACAAGCTGTCGCTAAGAAGAGGGAGGAAAAGAGAAGAAACTGACTCAGACTAAAGTGCAGGAGTTGGAAATCGTTTCTGGTGGACATTCCTTCCC
>NC_134816.1:19386216-19388716 GCF_046742065.1 Oratosquilla oratoria | reverse complement strand
CGAAGAAGCAGGTGAAAGAGAAGGGAGGGACGAGAAGGAGGAGGCGGATGAAAAACAAGAGGAGGTGGAGGTGGAGTAGGGAACAGGGAGGAGGAGGAGGAGGAGGAGGAGGTAGAGGAGTTGCAGGGCAGGTAAAATAAAGTATGGAGGAAGGGTCGGTGGGGGTGTTGAGAGGCGAGTTTTTCAGGAAGCAACACTCCGGCTCGTGGCTCGAAGAACTCCACATAGCCTACCCTTTTCAACGGTGAATACCCTACCTTGCGTGTATCCGTGAACATCCCTCCCATCCGTACACGTGACCAGACTCTTCGAGTGTCTACAGGTGCTCTTGCATGGTCAGTCCTCCCTGGAGGACCTGCGCGAGCGAACCGTGGATCGTGGTCTTGTAAGCGTGTCTTTCCCGTGCTTGAGTTCTTGCCTAAGGGTAAGCCAGTCGTCGTCCACAGTGCTTGCTCATGCCCGCCACGGTTCCTAGTGTGGGGCGGAGTATTTAAAGACTTTTCTCTTTATATTCAGTGCTGCAGCTGACGTAAGTATTGTACCCGTGGTTATTGTGAATGTTCTTATATTTCTGGTCGTGTTTGTGTTCATGATTACGTTGAATCTACGAGCATCTTTACGGTGTGAGCTTGTGTTGGATCTCAAGGCATGTGCCTGAGATTGCAACTCAGTGTAGACCTACTGTCCTTGTAAGCCAATTACGTTTATAGTGTTGTGTTCGTGTGTACACTTGTCTCATGTACGACCATGTACATATTATTATATGAGTTAACTTGACTATCTTGATGTATGTATATATTTATATATGTGCTGACATTTCAATACTTATTTTTGGTATATTTGGTATGCATACTTCTTTTAGTACATATTTCCATTAGCATTATAAAACTTTTGCACTTTGTCAAATAATACTATAAATATCTACGCGTAGAACTCCACATGCGCAATGTGAACGTAAATAGTTGTAGTATTGTTTACGGAAATCTTGCGTCAAAGAAGTCAAAGGAGTTTATGAAAAATCGTTAATGTTAAATGTTTTGTGGATGTCTTGAGGACACCTGTAATCTCTTAAACATTTGAATGTATTCTTGACTCCTTTTCTCTTGCTGGCATCAGGCGATTTCATTCAGTTTAGGTAAAATAACTCATATTATTTGAATAATACGTTTCATGTTGACACCGATCGAAGACCTAATCATTATGACACAAGTACGAAAGACTTTGAAAGTTTTGCAAAAATTCTGTGAATACAGAAACGACGACAAAGAAAAACGTATCAACAAAAGTGGACAAAAAATAACATACACGTTTAGTGATACTGTGAATAAGATACAAACTGTATTTAATGTGCCTTCTGCTTGAAGAAGTTGAAGAAATTTCAAAAGATAATCGCCGATATATATTGCAGTTAGACAGGCAACAAATGAGAATTGGATGTTTGAACCAAGCTTCACAGAACAATAAGAGACAAAACATTTGAAAAATGTCTTCAAAACTATTCAACATTCCCCTTCATTCAAAAAACACTCGGGGAAAAAAGAATTGAACGATTAAAAAACAACAACTAAAATCATACCTATTTGAGAGGCCTACAGTATATCTGGAAATAGAAATTGCAAATGATATATAGTATATAAACTGTGCAACACGACGATAATCGTATAAAAAAAAAATGAAACAAACGTACAAGGTCGAAAATAATGCGATCCACAAGAAATAAAAAAGAAGTACAAGAGGAAGAATAAGAATAAAGCAGGCCCTACACGATCAATATTATTGCGCAATATTCTGTATTAACCAATATCACTGACGGTGTAGGGATGGTTCGTGATTGTTGGGACGGGAGATATTGATCTCTGGAACTTCTTAGTCACAACCCATATGGCAGATAGTGTCGGCAAAGTGGTCCGTAATATTGTACAATACGGAATATTGCGCAATAATATTGATCGTGTAAGAGCCGCTTAAGAATCAAACTAAGAGCATATATTGTACATGTGGACAAGGAGAAGAAGAAAAGAAAAAAAAAACAAGCAGCGTGCGGAAACGCACATTATTATTATTTTTTTCCCTTCATGCGGAATGAATAATGTGCTCGATGGCCTTGTGTCTGGCTAAGACATAACACTTCGATCAACCTTCTGTCTTGGTGGTACGACTTGTATTCTTAGTCTGATTGGTGTCTGCCAGACGGTTGTATTCTGCAACCCTCACACCCTTCTGAGCTACAGGGTTAAAATAATATCGTCTTCATTAACCTTTTGACAGTATTTTAAACCACATCTCCACCGAGGCTGTCTTCAATTGAACCAGCTTTCCTGTTAAAAAAAAAAAAATAAAACAAGTGGAATCTCATTTTTTCCGACAGCCCTGGCAAGGCGGGGAGGCGACCCAATGTAGCACAGAAAAAAAAAATAGCAGCTTGCTGCAACTGACAGGACTTTGCCCTCTCAAGGGTTTCTCACTTTCCAGTGCGTTCGAGTGGGATAGTAAGTGAATG
>NC_134816.1:19358716-19381216 GCF_046742065.1 Oratosquilla oratoria | reverse complement strand
TGTGATTGCTCACACAGAGCAAGGACACGTGACTTTGAAGAATCCTCAGGGTGATTAACCAACTCCCTGTTGTAACCTTCAGTGGATTCTAGCAGGACAAGTGAGAGCAGAGTCCTCTAGAAGTATGAAGGCCTAGCAACTCGGCTAACTAAATGGTTAACCTTGTCTACATGTAGGTTCACCAGGCTTTAGACCCTTGCGGTCAGAACCTGTTTCTATCACGGCTACTAACTGTTCTCTTAGTTACTTCTACTTCCCGCTGTAAAGGAAAAGGAGGAACGCAGATGGCTAGACCATAAATGAGTGATATACTATGTTGTTACTGACTTAATTAAAGATAATCAGTTTCTAGGCTTGTTATCCTGAATGAGTTATGTCAGTGTTCACGGAGGTTTCTAGTACTGTTTTTGTTACATTGTGTTCAACAAGAAATTCAGTCAGCTGTTGGTGTATAGATGGAGCATTCTCTACCGTAGTTAGACGCCGAACAAAGCCATCTAGTGGCATACTGAACAAATATACGTCATAAAAGCAGTGTTCTTCAATTACATTTAGTCATTACCTCATTTTTTTTCATTCTGCTTGTCAACAAGATCATAACTACAATATTGTTTTTTATAAACTAATATATAGTAAAATATTACCCATGTTTTGCATTACTTTATAGAATAATGACATCGCAAATACAATAACCAGATTGTTTACTGGTACACTGACATTCCGGATTAAGGCAATGTGTTGAGGAACAGAGGGCGCATTGAACGTCATAGGATAGAGCGGGGTCCTGCAGTGGAGCATCAGGACAGAATACTGAGTATGATGCAAATTTTTATGTGATTTACATATATGATTTTGATTGACGTCAGTATCTTTTCTTGAACATTTTTTCAAGATGATTTTATTCTTTGCACATTTTCTTCTCGTTGGACACAACCAATTTGATTCAGTTACAATATATATATATATATATATATATATATGTATATATATATGTATATATATATGTATATATATACATATATATGTACACACACACACAAACACACACACACATATATATATATATATATATATATATGTATATATATACATATATGTGTATATATATATGTATGTATATACATATATATGTACACACACACACACACACACACACACACACACACACACACACACACATATATATATATATATATATATATATATATATATATATATATATATATATATATAGTTTAAAAATACACAACAGTATTTCAACTCAGGTAGCAAATTTCATATCAAGGCTCATGTTCACATTTGATCCTTCAATTCAACCTTTTGTTTTGGTTTGAGGCACCTTTACACTGAACGAAACCATTTGATTCTTGTTCAAAACGAAACAGGAAAAAGGGAAGGACTATTTCTAGACGTCTCAAATGGACAACGTGGTCGATTGGACTTGAGAAGTTAACAGAGACAATCTCGACCAAGATCTAAATCACAAGGTCTTAACCTAATAAACATGGCGTTGGGTCAAAGGATTCGAGATTGATGACGTCACTGTCACACTGTTTCAGTGACGTCACGACCTATGCGACAGAAGCTACACACTGGTTCGTTACTGAAACTTTACACCTTTAGTGTGTGTGTGCTTCCCTTAACTAAATAAACTAGTTTCACGTTAACTAGGACAAATTTTATAATGTATGTCACAAAACAAAGTAGTTTAACCCAATTTGCTAGTGTTGGGATAACCCAGTGTTTAGTGTTTGGGTAACGTACCGTTTTTCATGAAAACAAACAGTTCCTAGGGTTATCATTCCTGATTGCGATCAAGCGACTCGGACCTTTGCCATGATGTACATTTACCTTCACCTCGGGAGTACGACGGTACTTGATATCTATAAGAGACAGTGCTTATCTCCAGATCGTAGATTTGCAATGCCGTAAGCCGAAAACCGACCCAAACGTCACCAACGTATGGCTGAAACCCAACCAACTCCTCGCGAAGAAATCCTTTGCCACAAATGCGATAAAATTTGCGTCTTCCGCAATAGACTCAATAGCCACCTACGATGACATGAACGACACAATCGTTAAAATTCATCATCTTCACAGCGTCGTCATCGGCAACGATGGTTCCCCATAGCACAGCAGCAGTCTTCGTAGTAGATTTGCAATCTCCTAGATATTTTATTTAGAGAAGACTTGATCAGTGATGATACTAACGATAGTGATTGTTGTCTTGGGTTTCAGTGACTGGGAGTCCGCTGCCCCACAACAGCTGGCAAAGGTCCTCGGTGCCCTCCCATAGATCTCTCAAGGAAGAAACGTTGGACATTCGCACTGGACTATTTCTTCCTCCCACCTCCGATTAATCGGCGGTACCGCTCACCTTCAACACTTTATCCGTCGTAAAATCATCACTATGGCAAACAGTTTTGTTTTCTCGACAATTTACATAGAATGACATTTGATATACTGGAGGATTTTTTTCTTCCAAAATACAAGACTCCTTCATGAAAACTGCGGGTGCAAATCTGCACCAAAAGTCGGAGGAAAAATAGCCCAGTATGATGACGCCTTTAGTGTGGGACTGATGAGAGAAAGAGAGCAGTCACCGGTTGTCAGGTCTCTTTATGAACAAAAGCCAAGGAAACATAATAGAACTTGAGGAAACGATCTTGGGCCCGGTCCGGAGACCAAATGCCAGCCCCTCGGGGTTGCACCCCCAGATGGAAGTAAAACCGTTGAGGGGTCTTGTAAATGAGCGGCAAGGAGATGACCCTATCTAATGTCCGTCTCGCAGGGTTATTACATGCAGGTCGCCGTTTTTGGTCTCTAGTCTTGGTCCGTCCTCACAGACGGTCAGGTGATGGACAACTTTTTTAAGCTTAGGTGACGAAATCAGCCAAATATTTTACGCAAAATTTCCTCGCGTGACAGGAGAGTAAAACCATAGGCCACTATACGAGTATGAACTCCCTCACCTTTCAGTTACTTGGGCCCCAGTCCGCTGCCCAGCGCAGAATGCGATACCAAAGGTCATACAAAAGAAGTTGAAGATTTATTAGTTATTTGTTTTAAAGTGAGCTCTTGGTTTCGCGTGACGGAAAAAAATCGTTAATGTGCTGCTAGGTTTCCACGCGTGACAAGGGTTGCCCACCTCTGTGATAGGTGAATTCAATTGGAAGAAGAAGCTGAAGAAGAAGCTGAAGAAGAAGAAGAAGAAGCAGAAGAAGCAGAGGAAGAAGAAGAAGCAGAAGAAGAAGAAGAAGAAGAGGAAGAAGAAAAGAAGAAAAGAAGAAGAAGAAGTAGAAGAAGAAGCAGAAGAAGCAGAAGAAGAAGAAGAAGCAGAAGAAGAAGAAGCAGAAGAAGAAAGGCTAATGCCAAAAATGTACATGCCAATGCCAATGGACTGTACATGACCATAGTGGATAGCACTTTGGGCAAAATACGCAATGGCACTGTTCGCAAGGCTTGCAAATGCAGCACAATTGCATATTGAACGAACAAGTATCACGAACACTTGCTGGTGCTTTATCATTGGATTCCTTTGAAACTGTGGCAAACTTCACAGTCATTATTATGATAAATGGCGTAATAGAGGCCTTATCTAATCTATGACCTGATCTCCATTTGGGTTCAGATCTAAGTCCCTGTTCACACTAGCGGTTTGAACCGCGCGGAAACCGCGGCGGTAAAGCATAGTCGGCGAAAAACTATGTGGTTGTGTGTGAACGGCCCCACTGACTTACGCTGAAATTGAACCGCCCCGGTTCAAACCGCTGTAGTGAACAGGGCCTAGGACTCAATGAGAGACGCCAGTGTGTTCAATAACTTGAACTCAAACAAGGCTGTCATGACTATCCACCTCGTTGGGCCTCAAACCCTTAACTAAAAAAATTTGTCTGGTGTTTGTACCACGAGACAGAAGATTGAGGAAATTGAGGAAAAAAGGTTATTTACTTGTAATATACGACAATTTACGTCGACCTTGATACGATCTTTGGGTGAAGCCAGATATTTTCTTTTTAATCGACTAACAGACACAGACTTGTCGTGTTGTTCGTCTTAACATTTCAAAGAAAATTATATATTTTTTTAAGGATAAACGATCAAGAGTACACGATAAAACTTGATAAATTACAACTAAACATGTTTTAATCTGTTATATCTTATACTTGTTTTCTTACACTTTTCATACTTCTTATGCTTTATATATATATATATATATATATATATATATATATATGTATATATATATATTACTGAAGAGGATCGCAGTTAGAAATCTAAATATTTAGTTTCGCTTACTCAACTCTTTATTTCGTCCGACTGTGGTGTTAGTTGATATATATATATATATATATATATATATACATATATACATATACCTATATATATAAACATATATATACATACATATTTATATATTCATATATATCTATATATATATATATATATTTATATATATACATATATATATACATGAATTTATATACATATAAATATATATATATATATATATATATATATATATATATATAATGAACAGCGTTCTATACTTTCAAATCTCTGTATTGTTTCAGTCATTTATTTTGTCAACGGTGGTGGCGTAATCGGAATCGTGCTGGTCTCGTATTCGCTTAATTATGGGTTCAAATCCCGCAATACTCTCCTGCCTCAATTGTCCCCAAAGTAAGTAGAGCAAAGATGACGGCTTTGGCCGCAGCTACTCAGCGTCTCCTGGCGTAGGCTACTTAACTTTGTATCATAAAATTCACTGTCACCCTCACACGTTGTCTCAAACGCCAATAGATGGCGTTGATGTCCATTTGCTTAAGATTTAATTACATACACCTATAAGATGGTTGTTAATGGATGTTAACATATTGTTAGTTAGCTGTAATTAACTTTTTTATTATGCAAGTTAAGGAAGGAAATAAACTCAGGAAATTGTTTTGCTTACTAACGCCTTCTGTTTGTATTAGGCCCTAGGCGGTTCAATTACAATGTAAGTCAACAGAGGCGTTCACGCACAACCGCACATTTTTTTCCCTGAGTATGCGGTACCAAAACGGTTCCCTCGCGGTTCAACCCGCTACTGTGAACTGGGCCTTGGTAGAGTGACCTCTTCCTCCTCTTTTTCCTTCTCCTCCTCCTCCTCCTCCTCCTCGTCGTCGTCATCGTCGTCGACGTGTTGGAAGAAGATATATTATACGTCACAGGACGTCACAACTACACGTCACAGGACGTCACACTACGAGTTGATATCTACAACATCGCGTACATCACAGCAACAGCGCCAAACTGCTGTTGAGCGTCAGGTCTAAACAGAACCCGACCGTAAAGGCCACTTAAGTGTAATTAGGCCGACCTGACCTTGACCCTTTGGGACACCTGGTCCGCTCAACAGATGCGACCGTTGAGAGGTGTACGTCCACAGAAGGAATTACCTTTATATTTTATTTTTTCACCATATATTATTAAAATATACCATGTCTATGTATCATAATTGTACATATTTTCATCTATTATTGAGTGTATCGCTCAACTACGTAAATACCTACTTCCGACATATTTCTGTATGAAAAAAAAAATGATGTAGTGGCAACCGTTACAACCTTCGAGGTCAATTGCTTTGTATCTTGGCGGAGATCTCCACTAGCTCTGGACATGACAACTGGCTACGATCTACTCGTACTAGAGTAAAGCCATTGAACGAAACAGCCTTTACTTACTCCGTTACACCACCTCCAATACTTGTCCGTAACTCACATCGCCTCCAACCAAAGTGTGGAACAAACCTTTTCACAGATGTCATCATTATTGTCGTCGTCGACGTCATCATCATCATTATCATCGTCGTCATCGCCGTCGTTGTATCATCATCATTATCATCGTCGTCGTCGACGTCATTATCATCATCATTATCGTCGTCAACGTCATCATAATCATCATTGTCGTCGACGTCATCATCATCATTATTATCGTCGTTGTCAACATCATAATCATCATCATCATCACCATCACTGGTCACAATCGCTTTAGGTTAAGCAAGGGCCTTACCACAAATTATTATTATTAATAATAATAATAATAATAATAATAATAATAATAATAATAATAATAATAATAATAATAATAATAATAATAATAATAATAATAATAATAATAATAATGAAATAGATAAACGAATGAATAAATAAATAAATAAACATTAGGAAAAATGTAGAAAAATAAATTATGAAATGTATTAGAACTAGCTATGAGTGTTAACAAATATTAACAGATGTCCGAAATGTTTTATTTTGACAAATTTTATTAAAAGCCGTGTAATTTTTCTATTTTCTTTTTTGATAATTTCGTCAGCCTTTCCAGGTTTATATCAATCTGATAAATAGAATATAAAACACAAAGTCTCACAGCAGAAACTGTAAATATTTTGGTTTTGTATATCCATGTATGTTTCGTTTAGTAGAGGAAGATGTCCTCATGGAAGACACAAAACCTCAAACCTCAAACGTCTTTTACCATAAACATTAGCCAATTTTAATAAATTTTTCTTAAATGATAAACAATACTATCTTTATTTGCGTTCACATTTATTATCTATATATTTGTTCATGGCAAGGTTTATGAGAATCATTTACAGAAAAATGTGTAGTTATTGAAATACTGGTGAAAATTGGCAGACATTTAGTTTTGTGGCTCCAGTGAGAACGAATATAATCTCCGGTAAAATTCCAGAATCACGCAAACACTGATATTCAACATGAAACATACGTTGTTCAATAGCTCCTAACCTAACCTAATCTAAACTAACCAAACATAACCTAATCTAACCTAAACTAACCAAACATAACCTAATCTAACCTAACTTAACCTAATCTAGCTTAACCTAATCTAACTTAACCTAATCTAATCTAACCTAACCTAACTTAACCTAACCTAACTTAATCTAACCTAACTTAATCTAACCTAACTTAACCTAACCTAGCTTAACCTAACTTAACCTAACATAACCACTCCATAGGAAAAAGAAAAACAGATCTTCCAAATGCAAAATGAAAAAATAAACAAATAAATATATAAATAAATGAAGAAATTAAAAAATGTGTTTGCGAGATACTGAAACAGAACCCAACTCCCCTTTGTCTGCTTTCCTTACGCTGGTGTGCTGTTGGACAAATGACCTACGTAGACAAGAGACCACCAGTATCAGATGATCGGAATGAGTAAATAAATAAATAAATAAATAAGTGAAAAAATGTGTTTGCGAGATACTGTAACAGAACCCAACTCCCCTTTGTCTGCTTTCCTTACGCTGATGTGTTGGACAAATGACACCTACGTAGACAAGAGACCACCAGTATCAGATGATCAGAATGAGTAAATAAATAAATAAATAAATAAATAAATAAGTGAAAAAATGTGTTTGCGAGATACTGTAACAGAACCCAACTCCCCTTTGTCTGCTTTCCTTACGCTGATGTGTTGGACAAATGACCCACGTAGACAAGAGACCACCAGTATCACATGATCAGAATGAGAATGTCCTGTCATACTAATTTGTTTACTCTTCTGCAGATGGCCACCGCCCACCTCCTCTTGATTGCCGCCATCTGCATTACAGGTATGCCAGCTTATAAAAAACAAACACACAATTGAATGATGACACAAAGTAAACAGATGCAATACAAGAGTCACTGACCGCTGTGTGGGTCCCATATTTTTTTGTTGCGTATTTAAATACATGTACATATGTGCACATGAACTGGTCTGAGCGTGTTTGAAACTGCATTGTGCTTTGGTGAACGTACATGTGTGTGTGTGTGTTTAGGTCTATTGAACAAGTTAAGAAATATCTTGATCCCATGTTGGTTTTTTATGTTTGATGTGTATTTGAATACATATATATATGCGTACATGAACTAGTCTGAGTGTGTTTGAAACTGGAATGTGCTTTGGTGAACGTACATGTGTTTGTTTGTATATGTGTGTGTGTGTGTGTGTGTGTGTGTGTGTGTGTGTGTGTGTGTGTGTGTGTGTGTGTGTGTGTGTGTGTGTGTGTGTGTGTGTGTGTGTGTCTGTGTGTATGGGACACCTTTTTTTTATTGATATCAATTTTTTGCAATACCTACGGATAATCTACAACCTACACTTGATTCAATCATGGATATATTATCTATATAGATACAATTTTCTAACTTACTATTTTCCATCCCAATTAGTCCATTTGACTTAACACCAAAAATTGCCGGTCCAACTAAAAATATATAATTTTATTTTTCTTCCCCATATTGGATATAATACAAAGATGAATTAAAACAAATTGCAATGATAAACGATGTCAACAAAAGACCTTTCTGTCCATAACAAGGTCAGGTAAAAGAAAATGCTTACCAAAGTGAATTTCGAAACTACGATTTGTATCACATATAACCTCCGCAACTAGAAGTATATTTTATTTATTGACAGCTTAGCGATTTTCGTTTTATCATGTGTGTATGTGTGTGTGTGTGTGTGTGTGTGTGTGTGTGTGTGTGTGTGTGTGTGTGTGTGTGTGTGTGTGTGTGTGTGTGAGAGAGAGAGAGAGAGAGAGAGAGAGAGAGAGAGAGAGAGAGAGAGAGAGAGAGAGAGAGAGAGAGAGAGAGAGAGAGAGAGAGAGAGAGAGAGAGAGAGAGAGAGAGAGAGAGAGAGAGAGAGAGAGAGAGAGAGAGAGAGAGAGATACCGGTTAATATTTAGATTAAAAATATTTTCAATTCCGATGTCATAATTTCCCTTTTGAATCTTAAATGTTTATATTAAATCTTTGTGGGGTCCCCTTTTTTATAGAAAGAATAGACTTAACTATTGTAACTGGTTTTCACATGATTTATATGCCTGGTTACAAAAATAATTCTTTATTTCATTCTGATAACAATCTATCATATTTCGTATAACCCATGTTATGGCAAAGGCATATAAATATATAAGATTGAAGGTGAAAGAAGTAGACGAGGAGTGATGGGAAATTCTCCCATTACTCCTCGTCTACTTTCACCTTCAATCTTATTTGTCATAATATAGTCAATATAAATATATGTTCAGATATTCCATCAAACCATTGTGTCTAATTAAACCTTTTGTTTCAGTAATTATTTGGAAACGTTCCCACTACTTATTGCTTTGTAATCGCGCCCTCTTTTCTCCCCCCCCCCCCAACCAGGAGGAAATGGCAACACAGCCTTCCATTTCCAAGCGGACAATATCCCCACTACTGCATCCTTCGCTTTGACGACATTGAATTATACTTCCTTCTCTGACTCTGTGTCGGTCTGTACTTGGTTCCGTGTCGAGCACTTCCGTAAGAATACTTATGTCTCTTCCTACGTTACCTCGGACCGAAACAACAACGATCTCAATATAAAGGTTGGTAAGTAGTTTGCGAACGGGTTTGGTGGGTAAGTAAACTTTGTTCGTGTTGGATTTAGAATGTGCTTATGGGTATGGAAATTGCGCACGCGCACACACACACACACACACACACACACACACACACACACACACACACACACACACACACACACACACACACACACACACACACACACACACACACACACACACACACACACACACACACACACACACACACACACACACACACCTCGTGGCGCTGTGGTTAGAGTTTTCGCTTGCCACTACGGCGGGCTGGGTTCGACTCCCGCCCAGGACTGAAATAATTTCAGTATCGCTGCGCTACGGGGTGTTACTTCAACTCTCGTGGGAGGGGAGTTGGGTGTGTGTGTGCGTGTAAGGTCACAGTGTTACCAATAGATCGGTCATACGAGCTCTGAGCTCTCATCCGGGAGGTTAATAACTGTCGATCACGAGTCCAACACGTGATCTAAGACCATGGTGAATCACACACACACATACACACACACACACACACATACACACAAACACATGTTAATTCATCACTGATCTAAATTTACTTCCTCTTCTTGACAGCCTACAACACAGTGGCAGTGTTTTTGGGCGGCTTTTCAAGTCGATATTACTCCCGTACCCCGTTAGTAATTCCTGGCCATTGGTTTCATTTGTGTTTTGTGAATGATCCATCCAACAACAATCACCACATATATCTCGACGGGTGAGTAAAGCTTTGTTACCACCTCCATTGTCATACAAGACTTTAAAAATCTTCTAGTTTTGGTATTCTAAGTGCGTACAACAGTTATCATGGGGCTTTGTGAAGCCATTTTCATTACACTTTTGTCGACAATGAATCTAGTCGGCCACAAGCATAGAGATGAATGGATATTTTTCTTGTTGAAGTAGATAAAATATGATTAGAAAATTTAACTGGTGTTAAGAAACTCAAGATGAACAAATGACCTATTCGGGGGATGATGATCGGTGGACTTCAAAGATGTTATTGTAAATTGGTACAGAATCGCTCCTTATCTCTTTTATGACAATTTTGATTAAAGACAATAAATGTCAATATTGTAGAAATCTGCACACTTGGTCTTACTTTCTTATTGACTCTATAATATCTCATCCTCGTTCTTGTCCTGCTGTTCACTACAAATCCTCATTCTGGGGGTCACGTTCTTATCAACCATGTAAATAATCATTCTCATTTTTGCATTGTTAATTATACAGCATCTATACGAACTTCACAAAAATGGGAATATACCCCCCATCGAAAAACAAACCCACTTTATTCTATTGCAAAATGCAAAAGCATGATGTTTTGAAAATAATGTGGTGACCCAAGTCAGTACCCTTTGCAGCCAACCAAACACCGACGCTCCGTCCATTTCGCTTCTACTTCAGTAAGTTCTTTGTGATTGAACCTCTGCCTCAGTGCCTCGTGATTCTGGCTGAATTGTAACTGAAAGAGCAATATGTAGACTAAGAGCAGGGAGGGATGCGGTGTCGGTGTTCGGATAGGTCCAAAGTATACTAACTGGGCCACCAGACTTTTTTTTTTTTTATAGAATAAAGTATCATCCCAACAATAACGGTATATAAACAACCAAAATTCACTGATGAAGCACTAAGAAGTGTGAAAACGCGTTCTGACTAGTGTTTTACTTAGGTAGTCATGCCCAAAGTAATGTACAAAACAATGTCATTTGGAGACATTATAAGACAATTTCCTGTGGAAGGAAAAATGCTCTCAGAGAGAGGAAAAAAAATCTGTAATAATAATGATAATATTGCCATAATTTTTAATCATATATATATATATATATATATATATATATATATACTGTATATATATATACATATATATATATATGTATATATACATATATATCACATATATATATATATATATATATATATATATATATATATTCATTTATGGGGGACATACTCCCGAAGTTTGTCGGTGACGTTCGTATACGTGGATAAATTCTAATACTCGATCTTGCATTGCTGTTAATCACATGAATTATCATTTCCCTTTTTTGCACGAAGTCCTTGAATTACGTAGCCACCACCAAGTAACCTCCCAATTATGCTTATTATCACTCTCATCACAATACTGTTAATCATACAAGTGCTAATTCTCGACCTCGTAAGAAGATCTTAAGCCACGAAGTTCTCACGAACCCCTGGATAGCGTTGCATTGTTTTTTTTTTTTTATCGTATAAATTCTAATTCTTCTCTTACAGGAAGCTCTTGCGTTCTGTAGTACCCAGGAACCCCAGGATAGCATTGAACGGTACTGTGGTTCTTGGCCAGGAGGCTGACTTACATGTTGGTGCCTTTGAGAAATATCAATCCTTCAGTGGTTACATCATGGACTACAAGTGAGTGAAGATCACCTGGTGGTGGAGGTGAGGTAGTAATGAAGCTTTGTGGCTAATGTATGGAGTGTTATCTAGAACCTCTTGGGCTATCTCCTGTGGACTTCTTCTTATTAAAGCTCAATATTCTAGCTTTAAAGTTTCATTACCACCCCACTTTCATATTCTGTCAATCTTCTGTTCCTTTTAACCCGGGAGTGATCGATTAGATCTTAGCTCAGTAATAAAAATGTATATCAATAAATCAAAGTTAGTGCTAAGTATTGCACTGAACCAATGGCGAGTTTTCGTGTGACAACTGACCAAACGTCCTTCTTTTACGTTTACCACACGAACACTGTTGACCTCCCCTCAATATCTTCCTGTTTCATACTTTTATATGTTTATTTATCTATTCGTTTTTTATAAATGTATATACTCGTTTATTCATTTATTTATTTATCTATGCATTTATCCATTCATGTATTTGTTAATTCGATTGTTCGTTTGTTTGTTTCATTGCAGCATGTATAACCGGACTCTCTCAGACAAGGAAGTGGAAGCTCTCGCCTTCTGTGATGGACTCAAAGAGTTCGATCCTGGTGAGGGGGACCTCGTGGGCTGGAGTACGACTGACTGGAGGGTGGAAGGCAACGTCACCTTCGAGGAAATCAACAAGGGATCCATCTGCCGAAGTCGCATTGAAAACAAGTTTGTGTCTTCCATGAGAGTATCAGTATCGTTAGGTAGTTGTTTTTGTCCATATGAATGTATTAACATTCACACACAAAAAAAAAAAGTATATTTCCACCTGCAATGGTAATACAGAATTTCTCTGTGGTCCTCAGTGAGCAGCTCCTTCCTTTCGTTCACCCTTTCACGATGAAGGAAGCCAGCGAGTTCTGTGGCGCTCTGAAGGGCTACGTGGCGCTTCCGCAAGACTCAACCAGCAACGACATCTTGTTCCGGCTGGCACGACCCATGGCCTCCTCTTGTAAAACGCACATGCACGTTGGCGGTTTCCTTTGGCTCGGCGCCACTGACGAAATGAATGAAGGAGTGTGGAGGTCGAGGAAGGTGAGTCAAGGAGGGGAGAGGAAGGTGAATGGAGCCGTTGTGTGATCTTTGGGTGATTTGAAATAGGTGGAGAAAGAATCTCTTTTTTAATTTTTATGTCAACCTAGTTTTGGTATACTACCGTGGTACATTTGGTTTTGACCTCAGCTCGAAAAGACAAAGGACCCAGTTCGAATCTATATAGCTACAGATGAATGCTACTTATCATGGTTGTCTGAAGACATGGGCCAATTTTTGTTGTTGTAACTAAGCTACTTCAGAAGTAGGTCCTCAACTTATGTGACCTTTGACGGAGAGTGAATATTGGTCAGTAGGGACAGAGGTCTCTTAGACGGAAAGATAATCAAGCATTGACCAGACTAGAAAACCCAAGGGGCTTCACCATTTATCTTTCATTTTTCTTAAGCCTAATCAAACCGTACTGATATAGCCAGAATAAAGTCTCTAAAGGAAGTCACTCTACTGAAGAAGTTAGGTGTGGAGTTCTGGTGGATATGTTGAGATTTTTTTCTATTTGGTTGTACAAGTAGATGAGGTTGATGAAAAATGTAAATAAAAACATAAGAACATAAGAATGAAGGAGACTGCAAAAGACCATAAGGCCTACACTAGGCAGCTCCGTTTCCGTCGCCACCTGTCATCCCCATCCATAAAGTTGTCTAATCGTTTCTTAAAGCAACTGATAGTTTCAGCGCTTACTACATGGTTACTAAGTTTATTCCATTCGTCGACCACCCTATTAGTAAACCAATTCTTACCTATTTCCTTTTTTAAATCTAAATTTGTCCAGTTTATAACCATTACTGCGAGTCCTGTCCTGTTGTTTTAATATGATGACCTTGTTTGCATCACCCTTGTTAAAGCCTTTGATCCACTTGAACACCTGAATGAACATTATCAAGGAGAAAGGGTAAACAAGTATTGGCTACATTCTAAGGCACATCATTAGGATGATGGTATTTACATTTTGAAAGCATATTTTTCCAGCCTGTTCATTTTCACTTGGTGGACATATGTTACAGACAGATCCTCAGGCCTCGGATTAAAAAATTGACGGAATACATGAAAAAGATAATGAAAAACCAATTGTAAATCAATTGTAGTGGAATTCGTGAGGTAACTTTCGGCTTAGTTCAAATAAACTGACTGAAATGACCGCAGTTCTAGTCTCTTATGTTGAACTTTGGTGTGACTAGAAATGTAGATACAAGTTTTGAAATGCATTTCCATGATGCAAATACCATCATCAAAGCCATCTAATGATTTAACTAGAAATGTTGGTGTAGTATTCATGATGATTTCCTACACCAAGGGAAGACTGAAACGTATTAAAACTAGAAGTTTTAACCCATTTAGACCTTGGTGTCCTTTTTTGAGGTCCTAAGTTTTAAATATTTACCACTGATTCTGACCCAGGGCAGTGGACAAGGTGCAGGGATGACCCGTCATCCAGGAGGTGCTAAGATAAGAGGGAGGGTGGAGGGGTGTGGAATGTATTCAGGGATGGAATGGGTGGGAATGATTTTATGCCTTTTCCTTTTTTGGTTACCTCCCTTGTAAGGGGGGAAAAGCCTTGGTATATGTATGTACTGAAAACAGCTCCGCAGTTTCCCTGAGTCTTGATTTCTTCTTTGGCCAGACGGGCGACATCCTCCAATACAGTAACTTCTTGAAGAAAACAGACACGAAGAGTCAAGACTGCGCCTTGCTTCAGGTGGAACCCTACGATAGGATGTGGGACGACACTTCATGCAACGGCAATATGAAGTACTGTGTCATTTGCGAAGTAGAGAGGTCCGTGGTATTGACCCTGCGGGGACTTTGCGATGAAAACCCCTCTGACACTATGTTCCTCGTGGAATCCAAAGGGAACATGGAGATCTCCTTCAGGTAAGTAAAAGGAGTCAGGATCAAGGTTTTACTAAAGCCTCGAGGGTGGTGGTGGAGACTCTGGTAAAGAACATCCGGTCATGGAGATCTCCTTCAGGTAAGTAAAAGGAGTCAGGATCAAGGTTTTACTAAAGCCTCGAGGGTGGTGGTGGAGACTCTGGTAAAGAACATCCGGTCATGGAGATCTCCTTCAGGTAAGTAAAAGGAGTCAGGATCAAGGTTTTGTTAAAGCCTCGGCGGTGGTGGTGGAGACTCTGGTAAAGAACATCCGGTCATGGAGATCTCCTTTAGGTAAGTAAAAGGAGTCAGGTTCAAGGTTTTACTAAAGCCTCGAGGGTGGTGGTGGAGACTCTGGTAAAGATCACCCGGTCATGGAGATCTCCTTCAGGTAAGTAAAAGGAGTAAGGATCAAGGTTTTACTAAAACCTCTGAGGGGGGATTCTATGGTGAAGATCAACCATTGGATAACCAGGTTCCTTGTAGAGTTTCGAGGAAACACAGACTTCTGTTAAGGAGAAGCGGGGGTTTCTGAATGAGCATTTCGTTCAAAGTTCATGAGAAACTTTCCATTGTAGATCACCCGACTAAAACCAAGTTAAGTTGAATTCCAATGAAATGTTGGCCAGAATATAAACATAAGTTACATCCAGCACGGTAGGGATATCTGCATCCAATGCTACAATGTATGCAATCTTGTACATGTAATATTTGCCTTTCTGAGTTCAACAACTTTCCTTTTTTAATTCAGAAAAAAAAATACAGAGTTGATTGAGTTATGGAATTTAGATAAACTTTGGGTAGGATGGAAGTGGAAGGAGTAACCTCCTCTATCTATATCCGTTTACATACCAAAAACTTCTTCCCCCAAAAGGATGTAGTCAGTCAAGGTATGAACCCACTCCCACCCACCACTCATTATTTCCCTATCATTTTAGCTCCTCGTGGATAAGGGGTACCGTAATAATACCCATGTATGTCTCTGTGACAGAGGCTTCACCAAGTACGAGATCGCCCTCCGAGGATCGGCGTGGGTTCTCTACGACGCCTGGGTGCAGGTGACGGTGGCCATCCTCGACGCTCGAAACATCCTCCTTCCTCTGGGAACCAACTACTGGGTACTCAACACCAACTTCACCATCTGTGGTAAAGAGGCTGGTAAGATGCAAGTGACCTGGTTTCAAGGGTCGTTTTAACAACGTGTCGCGCAGTGTGTATAAATAACACTGTGGCAAATATCAGACAAAATTACAAGGGTCAAGGGAAGACATCAATCTAAATTTATGAAGTCTCGGTGACTTGTAACCCAGTTTACAAGTTAAGGTCTACTCCACAGTTGAATGTAATAATTTATCATTTGCCATAGTAACATTTGAAAAAGGGGCCCCGGTACAGAGGGCATTTTGACATCTTTTACATTGTGTGTGTGTGTGTGTGTGTGTGTGTGTGTGTGTGTGTGTGTGTGTGTGTGTGTGTGTGTGTGTGTGTGTGTGTGTGTGTGTGTGTGTGTGTGTGTGTGTGTTTCACCATGGTCTTGGATCACGTGTTGGACTAATGCTGTGACCTTACACGCACACACACACCCAACTCCCCACTCACGAGAGTTGGATTAAGGACTCGCAGCGCAGTGATAATGAACTTATTTCAGCCCTGGGCAGGATTTGAATCTGGACCACTGTAGTGGCGGCCGGGAACTCTACTACTGCGCCATCGAGTCGTGTGTGTGTGTGTGTGTGTGTGTGTGTGTGTGTGTGTGTGTGTGTGTGTGTGTGTGTGTGTGTGTGTGTGTGTGTGTGTGTGTGTGTGTGTGAGTGTTTGTGTATGCGTGTGAATGTATATACTCATACTTGATATCAGAAAGAACTATACATATACACATGCCCACTTCCAAGGTGCATAGATAATATAATACTTCTCATTCCTCTGGTTATCACGACAGTCCTAACCCTTAGTGTATCTTTCACGAAAGGAACCTCTCACCTGCTCACCCTCTCCGCCTGCCGCAACGACGAGTACACGTGCATGGACGGGTCTTGCATCGCCTTGGAGCAGCGGTGCGATCTCAGAGTCGACTGTGCAGACTCCTCTGATGAACTTGGGTGCAAGAAACTGATCGCTCCTGATGAGTACTTCTCGGAGCTTCCGCCTCACGGGGTCTCCAACGGTCCCCTCAGGGTGGACGGGATCGTAAACATCTTCGGGTTTTCTAAGGTAACATGGAGTGTAGTCAATGAATGGAATAAACTTCCTGCAGAGACAGTGCAAGGTAGTACGATTCGAAGTTTTTAAGATTCATTTAGATAAACACCTAGGCAATATGCTGTACTGCCTGCCATTTGTTTGGTTTGTTTTTTATTAATTTGTTTCGATTAAATATTTATTCTTAGCATCCGAACTAGTTATGGAACATAAGGTCTCTTGTTGGTAAGCTCTTCCCTCTCTTCCTTTATGTGAATCAGTGTTACTGCCTCAGATAAGGCATGTTCAAACCAATATACTATTTCCCTGTTATCTGTATATGTACTCTTGTTTATCTCACCTTTCTACTCTGAAGATGTCCTAATAAGACCAAAGCGTTCGGTCTTACCTCATTACTTATTTTGTGTTCTTTTTTCTGTTCATTCATCTACTTATTTCTGTATTCACTATTCTTTTTGTCTTTCTATTTATTAATATATTCAACTATCTATTTAATTTTTTTATTTTCCAGATCGATACGCTAGATATGAGGATCACCGTTGACTTCCAGTTTGTTCTTTCGTGGTTCGATCAGCGACTACAGTACCGAAGTCTCAAAAACACATCCGACCTCAATGTTCTCGAAGTAAGTTGTGTTCGTATTAGTTTCTTGCTGTGCACTGTGGACACCTCCTGTCTTGGTAAAGAACTTCAGTGTAGACCCTAAGTTCATTGGTGTTTTTTTCTTTTGCTATATAAGAATCATCCAACTGCACCCAGATATGACGTAGCATATCTTGGTGGATGTTCATAAGGGTAGAGTGTGCACGTAGTTGGAGAGAGCGAGATTAGCTTTGTTTGTGTGTGCGTGTTGTGTTTTGTGTGTGTGTATGTGTGTGTGTGTGTGTGTGTGTGTGTGTGTGTGTGTGTGTGTGTGTGTGTGTGTGTTTTGTGTGTGTGTGTAACTTGACAGGATTAAGAGATAAAATTGTGATTGGAGAAATCCATCAAGGAAGAAAGCTTAAGAGAAAGGGCAGGGTGACTGGAGGTCTGAAGAGAAAGATAAAGAACGATATTATATATATATATATATATATATATATATATATATATATATATATATATATTATGTACACATATAATATATACACACACACACAGAAAGAGAGGAAGAGAGAAGGAAAAGAGAGAAAATGAGAAATAGAACGTTTCATCCCTTTAACACCAAAACTATCAACGATTGACTCACCTTTTGAGAATGCCTACATAGGTCCATATTAAAAAAAAAATGCATTTATATACACGTCTGCCTCTTCCTTCCCCACCTTTTGTCCAGCCCGACACTGTATGGACGCCGAAAGTAAGCTTTCCGAACGCAGACTTCCCCAACATCGATTCACTTCCAGCAGTCACTTCAGTGTATAGAGGAGCACCGCCGCTTCCAGACGATCTCAGCCGTGGAGTTCGAGGTAAGGACCTATTAAATTTTCCAGTAGGTGATGTAAACAAGCGCTTTCCTTAGACGTACGAGTTAATTACGAGACTGTCTGATACAAACTGGCCACCTCCCATTACACAGGTGGGGCCGTACATTATCTTTGTCATGTATGCACTTTAATTGATAATGAAACTAAAATATGAGATATGCACCAAATGAAATATTACAGTACCCAAGGCTCCTCGAAGGACCTTTTTTATTCTTTGGGTGGCGATGGAGTTTCCTTTCATCTGAATAGTCCGCATAGTTTCAGAATGTTTCCAAGAAAATTAAAAACAAATTTAAACTAAATTTAACAACAGTCAAATCTAAACACTTCTTCATATTCGAAATAAACCTAAATGCCTCCACTACCTCAGACAATCTTTTTATAAGCGAATGCCTTGCAAATGTAGTTTTGTATGTCTCACACATAGGTGACGTTTTACAGAATGTTTAAATATATTGTGATATAAACAACTGTATTTTTGAACACAGATGAGCTGTACCTTGGATCTGAGAACCCACTGATGTGGCAACAACAAACCAGCGCACCGTTCAACTGCGCAATGGATCTGCGCAACTTCCCGTTTGACACTCAGCGTTGCCAGCTGCACTTGAAACTGACCTCCGCCAACACCAACTACATCCGCTGGGGCAACGTTACAGCTCACTATCTCGGCAAGGTAAGCATTGAAGAGTCTTGGGACTGAGATGCTGACCGGACTTCACAATCTGTTGCCCCAAGTCTCTCTTGCAGGAAAAACCACGACTCTCAGCAATGGCCACAGAGTCGGTCCTATAGGTCACTCAGGGAAGAAATACTTTCTAGGGATCGTCAGTGTGGGACAATGTAGGAACAGTAGATCATGTAAAACAGGAAAAAATAATTCAGAACACGCTGAGGATAGGACGATGAGTGTCTACGAATCACTAGATTTATCAATTGGGTTCAATGAAGGTCGATTTGTAATGAATTACTCTGAGTTTTGTTCAGTATGTATTCACAGTGGTATTTAAAGCACAAACAAAAGGATAAGGGTACAGTGCTTAGCAAGGATGGAAATGGATTTTGGAAACAAGGTGTATCCAAGAATTATGTCTGTAATGTATGTTCCTATTAGTAAAGGGATTGAAGTTACAAAGAAATCCTGGAATATGATAAATAAGAATATGGTGTATTCTAGATTATCTAAGCTCATTCCCATTCCTGATAAGTCCAAGACGCTGCAACCCTTGCTTGGTCTCACATTCCACACTTACAAAGAGTGCCTCCCTTCTCTCCTGCAGGCGCTGATGTCGGAACACGAGGTATCTGAATGGCACGTGGAGAGACACGTGGACGGTGGCTACAGCATGGCCATCATCAACTTCGCCCTTCGCCGTCGCGTCGACTATTACGTCACTTCCGCCTATTTCCCGACCACCATGCTGATCATCATCAGCTACGCCTCACTCTTCTGCAAACACGAGAATCGGGATCTTCGAGTCTTGATGTGTCTCACGACGCTTCTTGTTCTCTACTCGCTTCATCAGCAAATCACAGACAGACTTCCGAAGACCTCCTTTACGAAAGCCATCGACATCTGGTGCTTCTTCGCCATCTCATATATATTCACTCAGGTATTTGTCCCTATTAACATTATGTTTTCTACCATAAGGCTGATATTCTTCTGAAAACCATTGACTTTTTGACCCTTCCTTCCTTTAGGTGATATTCCACGTTCTAGTGGACCTGAGCCCCTTTGTTGACGCCATTCAACGATGCAGTCGACGAAAGGTCGGAGACATCAACGAAGATGTCATCTACAAGAAGCGATCAACTACTCACTTCGTCTACTATTGTGCTCGCATCTTCTATATCATCGTTTTCGTTGTGTTCGTCTCCTTATACTGGACTATTGTGTTTTATAACATGAGTTAGTGCAAATATTACTCAACACTTTAATGAACAAATCAAATTGATCAATAACTATATTTCTGGAGTATGTTGAGTGCTCGTGATTTGATAACAATACATATTATGTTAGAGAAATATTCATCTACAAATTTTCATCTACCAAGATCGTTTACTTTACTTTTCGTTACACTAACTAGAATTATTTCTTAGCCTAATTCCAACTTAGATTCATTATAAGATTATGGTTTACAAAGAGCGTTGATAACTCTGTGATAAAAGTGCCATTCAAAACCATCCTCTGTATTTTCTTTTATATATTATATGAAACGAAAAACCACTTGAAAGGAAACGCACACATATGCACACGCACTCACACACACACACACACACACACACACACACATATATATATATATATATATATATATATATATATATATATATATATATATATATATATATATTGTCTCTAAGGAGATTGGGAGGTGTATGGAGGAGATCCCCGTAATTTATGTCGACGCTTCGGGCACTAATTGCACATGACCAAGACTATTATGGAATGAAGAGTTGTGTGTGCTTTATATGTGTGTAGGGTATGTGTTGATGTACAGTGGGGGAAAGTACTGTGTGACTTGATGTCCGTCTCCATACCATGTGGTGACTTGCTGTCCGTCTACAAACAATTTTAATGTACATTTTTTCCCTTGATAATTCACAATGAGTGCGCGAAACGTCGATCATCAATTGCAGAGGTCTTATCCATGCACTTCATTAATTCCTTAGAGACAAACTAAAATCTTTAGAGAACCGAAAAGAATAACCAGTTAGGAACTTTCTGGTCTATTCAAAAGAATATGCCTTCAAGAAAGGCTGCTAAATAATTACTCATACATATACATACACACACACACACATATATATATATGACAAATGTGGGAGCAGATTCTTTTGTATACAAATAGTATTAAAATCGACAGCATTCTGACAGTTGTTGATCTTCTTGTTTGTACTTTCAAGGTTTCTAACAAGGATCCGGCCATTCGGTGGATGAGTAAAGACAAGTTCACCAAAAACATCCATTTCAATAATCAACGTTTCGTCTACAAAGAGACATTTTCAGGAAAGAATCTAGAACATACAAAAGTACAAACATACAAGTATGAACACAAAAATAGAGAGGTTACAATGATATAACACAATTGGGGAACAGTACTTAAAAAATGAAGAAATGACACTAGAATGCATTCGTGCATTGGATAATATACTGCATGATATATAATTTATATATACATATATATATATATATATGTATATATACACATATATATATATATATATATACATGAGAGAAATTCGCTAGTGACAGCGACATGAATCTGATGATTTTTATGACAGTCGCATGTAGGATTCGAACCGCTTCAGCCACCGGTAAGATACCTTTGCAATTGTCTTAATTCTCTCGGACACCGAAACTGTCATATAAATGATCAGATTGATGTCTCTGTCACTAGCTAATTTCTTTCGTAGTTACAATGGCAAAGTGTGAAAGGGATTAATTCCGGTCCTTACCCTCTTTCCACGAGTCGGCACGGGTCTTGTGTAAAACAGGAATTGGGGTCGCAGATTAGTGATCCTTCCTATCCTCGGGAATCAGAAAGATTCCGGGCTACAAGACTTTTGTAGCCTCGGTGGTCGAGAGGGTTAAGGCAATTACAAGGTTATCTTACCGATGGCTGAAGCAGTAGGTTCGAATCCTATGTGCGACTATTATATTGTATATATATATATATATATATATATATATAGAGAGAGAGAGAGAGAGAGAGAGAGAGAGAGAGAGAGAGAGAGAGAATAGTTACGTTCATGCTTTTGCAGGAGAAAGACTAGAAAAAGACATTTCATAACTGGATGGTAACTTTAGTGATAGAATCCAGGAGTGTCTGAGGAAAATGTGTATTTTCCTCTTCTTTGATTGTTTCCAGTGGTTAAACTTGGTAACTGGTTCGCAGTCTGGAGGCTGACGCCAAGGGAGCCACGAAAAGAATTTAGTTTAGTGTCTTGGCTTTCTTTTACAATTTATACATTTCTATGTAATGCGAGGAACCTGAATAAAAAATATTTACATCACTCTGTCCTGGGAGAAGGTGATTTCATTATGATTGTCAACTTTATATTAATGCAAAAGGTTTCTCTTCATCACAT
>NC_134816.1:19348227-19358216 GCF_046742065.1 Oratosquilla oratoria | reverse complement strand
GACTTGCAGGAATATCTTAAAATTTGGTTTGACGATGGGAGCCTCTATCGCCTGCAGTTCTAGGCGGGACTTCGGGAATGTCAATTTTACGGGTGGCTGTCTTCGGGACACATTTCCTTCAGAATGGAACCATTGTTCTATCGACGTGAACGTTTCAAAAGAGGGACTATATATCAATATGTGATAATGCCCTCATTGTCAGAACCCTTCAGAAACTTGAGACAGCCTATTGACGAAGAAAGGCGGTAATCTCTGGGGATGAATGGTGTAAAGAGGGCTTCCAGTCGATGATAAGTTGGATTAGGTATGAGAGCGATGATTAGTCCGAAAGGGTTGCCCCATAATATGTGCGTGTTCACATTCTGCTACTCACCTATTTCCTACCACGATTCTTTCTTTGATATATTAATCCATTTTAATGTTTGGTTCCAATATAGTGCCAAGGTATTTAAATGCAACCCCATCTTTAATAGTCATCTGTCCTAACCTCATATCAGGGTCAATATCATTGCTCCTACATATCATCAACATCTTTTCTTTCACGTGGAATATTGAGTATAGATGGTGAAGGAATGCATACACTACAGTAATGATACAAGAGGAGGTCATCTTTGCAATTATCAGTATGCATTTATTCTATTTGCAGCATGATTTAATCATAACAATAAGTTTTGCTGTGATACCATACTACTGTAGTCTAGTATTCACAACATTAAGTGTTGATTGTCACCTTCGTTAGCTTGCCTAAAATCTATGAACATTTTATATAAGTACTGATTGTAATCCGGGTCTCGAAGATGATCGATTTTGCTATACAGGGAAGACCTCTAAGAGTTGAAGGTCTGAGTAGTGAAACTGAAGTCCTTTATGTTACATTGTCAATATATGATGATATTTGTATACATCTACTTGCAAATACATGTCAATGTAGTGCTGCGGTTTATTCCTGATAACCTGATCTGACGTCTCTACAGTCCTGTTCACATGAAGCCACTTTGCTGTCGAAATCGAGACTTTCTAGAGTGAGAAGATGAGACAAGGGTGCGGAGAGTGGACACTTGAAAAGGCGTCAACTGTAACAATAGGAACTTATTGTAATTCAAGTATTTCTCCATCAACATTTTATCTCTCAAGATCTGCTCTTTGGTTGACCTTTCAGCTCTCATTTTTTATCCCACAATTGAAATATTATATTGCAACGAAACCTCTGGAACATACGGTTTTATCTGGAACAAAACTATTTTCCATTTCATTGTGAATTATATCTATTAGCTTGTGTCTTCATTATGCATATCATGTATATAATTATGGATTATATTCTAGCTACAACATACAAAGAAGTGGAGACGGGATTGATACTCACAATTGTTTCTGCCCCATACATATGTCACAAAAAATAATACGCGACTTAAGGGGAGACTACAGTAGTGGCGTGTTCCCTCACCATAAACCAACTAACTTTAATCCTTAACCCTAACCAAAATAGTTTTTTTTTTTTTTTAAATTAAATATAGTTTCTCCAAGTACCTGGAGTGATAGGGTATCAGAAAACATATGGTTATGGGGTTCTATCTTCAAAACCCAAGGAGGAGTTCGGTGTACAAACACACAAACAAATAAACAAACAAGAAAAGCAAACAAACAGACAGACAGATAGAGGCTACTACTTTATCATAGTATATATATATATATATATATATATATATATATATATATATATATTATATAATATATATATAATGCTAATAAGAACACGGGTTACGTGTGTTCACTTTATGCAAAGTAGACCACTTGGAAAAAAGAAACTAACGAAGCAGAGCGCTTTCGTATATTACATCTTCAGTTGCAACCAGTAACATAGAACTAGAAATGCATAGATAATATATACATGAAAAAAGGAACAAGGACAGTTTGAATAAGGGTAGCGGACAATTACCCCCTGGAGGGCGGAAGGTCAATGTCAATACACTAATGATGGTGGGGTGACATCAAGGTCACAGTCGCCAGGGTCAATGCTTCCACTAATGATTGTAGGACGACATTAGGTCATAGTCGCTGGGTTACATTTTACCTGATATTATCGTACTAATTTCTTGACAAATGAAATTATCAAGTTTATATAACCCCTTGTGTAGGTTGGTATTTTGATCACTGGTGGTATGAATCAAACTACACTCTATTAAGCTTCTTGCTATTATGTTGTTGGTATAATAGATTGCCTGGGCATTATCCCAATCAACTGGATGATTATTTATTTCGATATGCTTGAATATTCCACTAGAATTATTGCCATCGCTAACATTTTTCTTGTGTTGTTCAATTCTAATGTTTAAGGGTTTGGCAGTTTGACCTATATAAAATTGATTACACAATACCTTTCTCCCCAAGTCCAGGCCTTCCCATTTTAAATGCAGAAACTTACTTTCGACTTGTCTTTGTTTCCTACTCCACCTCCTCCAGTTCTATGTATGTCCTCCTATTTCTCATTCATTCCTTGTCTGTCTGTCTGTCTGTCTGTCTGTCTGTATATCTGTCTATATATCTGTCTGTCTGTCTGTCTGTCTGTCTCTCTCTCTCTCTCTCTCTCTCTCTCTCTCTCTCTCTCTCTCTCTCTCTCTCTCTCTCTCTCTCTCTCTCTCTCTCTCTCTCTCTCTCTCTCTCTCTCTCTCTCTCTCTCTCTCTCTCTCTCTCTCTCTCTCTCTCTCTCTCTCTCTCTCTCTCTCTCTCTCTCTCTCTCTCTCTCTCTCTCTCTCTCTCTCTCTCTCTCTCTCTCTCTCTCTCTTTCTCTTTCTGTCTCTATCTCTCTTACAAAATAAAGAGAGCGCACACACACATACACACACACAGACACACACACACACACACACACACACACACACACACACACACACACACACACACACACACACACACACACTCTCTCTCTCTCTCTCTCTCTCTCTCTCTCACTCTCTCTCTCTCTCTCTCTCTCTCTCTCTCTCTCTCTCTCTCTCTCTCTCTCTCTCTCTCTCTCTCTCTCTCTCTCTCTCTCTCTCTCTCTCTCTCTCTCTCTCTCTCTCTCTCTCTCTCTCTCTCTCTCGTCAGCAACCCAAAACGTACTCCCCTCACCGGTTACATAGTTGATGTGCTTGCTCATTGGTCAGAGTTCACACTACACTACGTTTCTGGTATGAAAATTTACGTTTCTAGCTACTACCAGACTATATAAAGTGGACCTGCTGAGAGAGAAAAGAGGGATAAAAGAGAAAGCAGAGACAAAAGAGAACACGGACAGATACCAGGAAGGGAGAACGCCCACGGTTCATTTAAAAGACTACGTAGATTTCCTTCACTCGGTCATTACAACAACTCAAGTAAACATTCCTTTGGATCTCTTGGACTGAGCAAATCACCAATTACCGAAACCAGTTAATGGTCATATCCACTTAATCATATAGATTATGAATGTAGTCATGGAGCTATATTTTAGCCACAATATAGAAAGAAGCGGAAACAGAAGTGATACTCGCAAATGTTTACACGAAAATCAGTTTTATTCCTAAACAAGATAAGAGACAGACGAGGAGTCATAATGTTGAACAAATATCCAGATTTATTCTTGGACAAGAGTGGCAGACACCCAGAGACTAGCAGTGGGTGGTGGATCGACCATCGTTTTGGTCTCACTCATAAAGGAAATGTTAATGGTACAACTGAAGAGAAGAGACAATCTCATCTTTTTGAGGTGCAGAAGAACTCGGATGGTCTCGGGCAGTCCGGATGCTATGTTTACAGAGAGCGATCTCGCTGACACTGAGATTCATTGCCACAAAAGCACAGGAATCCTTTACTTATGGCTTCGAGGGAAAGGTTGAACGCGGTGGTAGGGAAGGGCGGGCGCCACGGGTAGGTGTTCTCCCTGTGGTAAGAAGCCCCGACGGTCGGCCACGTACATGATCTCGAAGGCCTCTCCGTCACCAGTCACGAAGCTGAAACAACATCAAATAATTACGAATCCTTCGTATTGCCGACCACTCCAGTTCGACGGAGTTAGGATCACAATTTCATTTTGCGCGCCCGCGCGCGCGCGCGCGCGCGCGCGTGTGTGTGTGTGTGTGTGTCTGTGTGTGTGTGTGTGTGTGTGTGCGTGTGTGTGTGTGTGTGTGTGTGTGTGTGTGTGTGTGTGTGTGTGTGTGCGTGTGTGTGTTCGCGTGCGTGTTCAAGTGCGCGCGTGAGCTCAAATTGTAGTATTACTCACTCGAAAGAGCCCGAGAAGGACTGCCCATCGTCTTGCTTGCCAATTTCTTTCCTTTTCTGGTGATTGACGACCTCAAAGTCCAAGGTGTGCTTTCCCTCAGCGGTGTTCACAGTTCTCTCGTCTTTGGCCAGGGCAAAATTTCTGCTTGGGCGCCCCTCAACCGACAGTAGGCAGCACAGCAACAAGACAACCTTCAAACATTAAAGAGAAAGGGACAGTAATTTACAGGTTAAACGAGTTACTAAATGACAGGGGGACTGATTTTCTGAGTGGATGCCTTCCTTGCTGGCTAACTTTGTGACAGGCTAACTTAATGAATGATAGATAAACGGCCCGACTCAATGACTGAGAAGCTGACTAGATGACGGACTGACTGACTGACACGTCTGCAGGCAGGAGAGGCTCCATGGGGCCTCGTATAAATAACAAGACCGTCAAGGCACGGCAAGGAAGGGCCTGAGGGTCTCCGATCCCATCCCGATCCGGCATCAAATGTCATGACTCTGAAGACTCACGAGGCAGCACGCAGAGGATTTCATGATGATAACAGTTGCAGGAGCAGCAGCAGACGATTCCAGTGTTTCTGCTTCACAAGCCCAAGCCTTCCTCTTATATACTCAGAGCCTGATTTTCTAATTACATTCGCTTGTTCATTCTTCCTCCTTCAGTTCTGTATCACTTTCATGTTGCATATTGTCAGGACTTTCTCTATTTCTCTCTCTCTCAATCACTCTCTGTGTCTCTCTCTCTTCATCACTATATCTCTACATTTATCTATCTATCTGTCTATCTACTTAATTTCACATCTATTAATCCATCCTCCTCTCTCTCCCTCTCCTCCCTACCTTCCCCTCTCCCGCTCCTGCTCTCTGTCCATCTGTCTATGTACACACACGCACACACATATACATAGAAACACACACACACACACACACACACACACACACACACACACACACACACACACACACACACACACACACACACACACACATACTTTCACTCTCTCTCTCTCTCTCTCTCTCTCTCTCTCTCTCTCTCTCTCTCTCTCTCTCTCTCTCTCTCTCTCTCTCTCTCTCTCTCTCTCTCTCTCTCTCTCTCTCTCTTTGTCTCTCTTACAAAATAAAGAGCGAGGACCTAGGTGTATGCGTAATGAAATATTTGTCACCCGAATGATATATAAGGAGTGTTGGAAATACAGTATAGAATAAAGACCTCTTCAAGGCGTTTTGTCGATGGTACTGTACTTCATCCTCGTCCTAATCCAAATGTTTGGCTTTTAAATGCTGGAGAAATTAGCCAAAATAGCCTTTTCAACTACCCGACATGCACTTGCAGGACTATCTCAAAAATCTGGTTTGACGATGGGAGCCTCTATCGCCTGCAGTTCTAGGCGGGACTTCGGGAATGTCAATTTTACGAGTGGCTGTCTTCGGGACACATTTCCTTCAGAATGGAACCATTGTTCTATCGACGTGAACGTTTGGAAAGAGGGACTATATATCAAGATGTGATAATGCCCTCATTGTCAGAACCCTTCAGAAAATTGAGACAGCCTATTGACGAAGAAAGGCGGTAATCTTTGGGAATGAATGGTGTAAAGAGGGCTTCCAGTCGATGATTAGTCCGAAAGGGTTGCCCCATAATATGTGCGTGTTCACATTCTTCTCGATTTTTTTTTTTTTTATTTGATATAAGATAGGAAGCGTGAACTCACCTATTTCCTACCACGATTCTTTCTTTGATATATTAATCCATTTTAATGTTTGGTTCCAATATAGTGCCAAGGTATTTAAATGCAACCACATCTTTAATAGTCATCTGTCCTCCTAACCTCATATGAGGGTCAATATCATTGCTCCTACATATCATCAACATCTTTTCTTTCAAGTGGAATATTGAATATAGATGGTGAAGGAATGCATACACTACAGTAAGGATACAAGAGGAGGTCATCTTTGCAATTTTCAGTATGGATTTATTCTGTTTGCAGCATGATTTAATCATAACAATAAGTTTGAAGGTCTGAGTAGTGAAACTGAAGTCCTTTATGTTACATTGTCAATATATGATGATATTTGTATACATGTATATATCTACTTGCAAATACATGTCAATGTAGTGTTGCGGTTTATTCCTGATAACCTGATCTGACGTCTCTACAGTCCTGTTCACATGAAGCCACTTTGCTGTCGAAATCGAGACTTTCTAGAGTGAGAAGATGAGACAAGGGTGCGGAGAGTGGACACTTGAAAAGGCGTCAACTGTAACAAAGGAACTGATTGTAATTCAAGTATTTCTCCATCAACATTTAATCCCTCAAGATCTGCTCTTTGGTTGACCTTTCAGCTCTTATTTTTGATCCCACAATTGAAATATCATATTACCACAAAACCTCTGGAACATATGGTTTTATCTGGAACAAAACTATTTTCCATTTCATTGTGAATTATATCTATTAGCTTGTGTCTTCATTATGCATATCATGTATATAATCATGGATTATATTCTAGCTATAACATACAAAGAAGTGGAGACGGGATTGATACTCACAATTGTTTACACAAATGACAAGGGGACTGATTTTCTGAGTGACTGCTTGCCTGGCTGGGTAACTTTGTGACAGTCTAACTGATTCATTGACAGACTAACGGCCTGACTCAATGAATGACAAACTGACTATATGACGAACTGACACGTCTGCAGGAAATGTTCCGTGCAGCCTCATATAGCACGACTGCCAAGGCACAGCAAGGAACTGATGGTCTCCAATCCCATCCCGATCCTGCACCTAGTGCAGGATCGGGATGTGTGCCTCATTACCACAAAAGATGTGCCTCATTACCACAAAAGCACAGGAATCCTTCATTTATGGCTTCGTTGGAAAGGTTGAACAAGATGTTATGGAAGAGCAAGCTGCAGGGGCATGTATTCCCCTTTAGGTAAGAAGCCTCGACGGTCGACCTCGTACTCGACATTTAAAGCCTCTCCGTCATCAGTCACGAAACTGAAGGAACACCAATAAATGCTGAGTATTTCGTATTTGCCGTCCACTCCAGTTCGAGGGAGTTAGGATCATAATTTTATTTTGCGCACCCGTGAACGAGTCCGGACTGACGTTGCTGCGTGGCTACCAGATGCTACCAGGGACATCTGGTAGCCACGCAGCAGCGCGCCATCCCTTCCCTTCTACCTTCTTTTTTTCAGCCTTTCACTTGCCATTTCCTCTTTTCCCTTCATTTTCATTTTCCTGTTTTTTTTTTCATTCCCGCCTCTTTCTTTCCCGTTGTTTCTTTTCATTTCACTTGCCTTTCCTTTCATTTTCAGCCCTCTTACTGTCTCTCTATTTCCATTCCCTTTCTTTTGGATTTGAGTTGAACTCACTGTCATGAGCAGTAGCCTGGAAATGAACTTATCAACACCTGGATTCGGCTGAGAATTACTATTAGAGCCTATTGCCAGTTTGGTACTATCAGAGGACATGACTTACTAGACTTTGTCAATATTTCTACCTGGGCAAATATTCAGGACCAGACAGTCTTGCCAATAATGAGGCTGACCTCGCATTAAGTAAAGAAGATATAACAGACGAACATTTGTCACTATTTAATTTTAA
This sequence comes from Oratosquilla oratoria, assembly GCF_046742065.1. Lineage (NCBI taxonomy): Eukaryota > Metazoa > Arthropoda > Malacostraca > Stomatopoda > Squillidae > Oratosquilla > Oratosquilla oratoria. The sequence goes on along the minus strand of NC_134816.1, from coordinate 19,350,363 downwards.
TGGACACTGGAGAGTGATACTTTCTACAGTCTTACTCATTATGATATAAATCCTCCACCTTCACCAAACGCCGAATGAGTATTACTTAGCTCCGTCTTTATATATAGATCCTGTTGACTCCATCAGACTGCAACAGCTGGATTTGTTAAATTTTCAATCATGATACCCAGAGTTAGCCGGTCTTTAAATGTGCTAGAATTATTGATTGAATTAGTGCGTGTGTCTGTGATTGTGTGTATGTGCATGTGTAGTTGGGCCTCGTGTGAGCTGTTTCTATTGCATAAACTATATTCCAATACTCACCCCCTCCCCCGACTCCCACGTAATCTACCCGAAAAAAAACTGCAGGATGCCTACTTCTCGCTTAAGGGATTCAGCAAGGAGCCAAAATCTTTTGGGCGACAAGTGCACCCCGTCCTTTGTATATAGGTGATTCTTTCCGTAAAACCGATCCCAGTTGTCGACAAATGCCAATCCATTGACCTTACAAAATTTTGCCAGCCGGCAATTCATTGCAATAGCCAAAGAATGCCACATTCCTCCAACTCTACACCTCGGAATGATTCCATATACAACAGGAACCCCTTACTTATTCCTGATATTATCTAGCACATCCCGAAACCGCGCAAATAATTCATCACTCCCTAACTTACATATGCCATTCCCACCACCACTCAAACAAATGATGGGTTTCACACCTTCCTCGACTATACACTCTTCAATCCTGTCTCTAATATCATGTACCCACGCTCAAGGAAATACACCTAGGTCATATGCTTATTATCTTTGTCGCAGAAGGCCCTGTCTAAATACCGCACCTGGCTATCTCCTACAAGCAAAATCTTACCTGTGGGTAGGGAGAGCTTGGAATCAATTTCTGCATTCAAGCGGGTCTGGTCAGGACTTTATACCTTCTCATTGTTTTCTGTTTGTCACCTTTTTCCACGCAGGTTCCAAGCATGGTTTGTCGTCCGTGTTTTGGGTCTTCCAGCGAAGAACTCGATTCTCCTCTCTAAGGTCTTCAACAGTCTTCTGTAAGGCAACAATTTTATTGGGTAGAGATTGTACCTCTTCGACGCTGATCACTAAAACACAATCACTCGCCATCTCACAGTTTGAAGCAGCTGCCCCAGTTGACCTGACTTGAGCGACGCCTACTGCTCAACTGATACCGTTACTATCATGAAATCCTCTGCGTGCTGTCTCGTAACTCTTCAGAGTCATGGCACTTGGTGCGGGAACGTGATGGGATCGGCGACCATCAGGTCCTTGCCGTGTTTTTAGCAGTCGCGTTATATGAGGTCGCATGGAATCACCACGCCTGGACTGACTAGTCATTCCATTCATATAAATAACCAAGCGTAATCTTCTACAACAATATAAAACTGGATGGTCAACCAAAGAGAAGACCTTTAAGGATAAAATGTTGATTAAGAGATACTGGGATTATACTAAGTTCGTATTGTTCCGTTTGTTGCCCCTTCAGGTGTCCACTCTCCACCCTCTGTCTCGTCGGCTCACTCTGGAAAATCTCGATTTCGTCAGCAAAGTGACTTCATGTGAACAGGACTGTAGAGACTTCAGCTCAGGTTATCATGAATAAACCGCAGCACTACACTTATATGTATTTGCATGTAAATGTATACATGTATACAAATGTCATCATATATCGACAATGGAATATAAAGGAATTCAGTTTCACTACTCAGACCATTAACTCTCAGAGAGAGGTCTTAGCCGGTTCATCTAATTGGATTATATTCCCTTAGTAGGAATTTGGATCATCTTTGATACCCGGATTATAAAGAGTATTTATATCAAATGTTCATAGATTTCAAGAGAGCCAACAGTTAATGTGACGAATACTAGACTATTATGGTATCACAAATTAGTCTATTGTTATGATTAAATAATGCGGAAAATAAAGAAAAAGTATACTAAAAATTGGAAAGATGACCACCTCTTGTATCAATAATATAGTGCAAATAATGGTTGCGTTCTTTTACCAACTATATTCAATATTCTACTAGAAAATCTTGAGAGCAACGGAGCATAGGCATGAGGGAGCCAGGCAGACAGACAGATAGAGAGACAGGCAGATAGACAGAGAGAGAGAGAGAGAGAGAGAGAGAGAGA
>NC_134816.1:19320727-19340727 GCF_046742065.1 Oratosquilla oratoria | reverse complement strand
AAGATTTTTTTTTTTTTTTCTTTTTTTCTTTTTTTTTTTTAAGAGAAAGAGGAGACGTCTCTCCAACTGAAAAAGATTCTGAGTGACTGTGGTCCGTAGGGGTGTCACCAAACCCGATAAATTAATTATGGACTACAAAAAACATAATATCAATCCATATGGGACAGCCTAAAGAAAACCAGTCTTACCAGAATCACCCAATCATTTGAGTTTGAAGACAAAAAAATCATCAATCCAAAGACAAATTCATCAATCCAGACTGTGGCAATCTTTAAATTAAGGATGGGGGGGATGACAGGTGGTGATGGATATGGAGCTGTCTTGTGTAGGCCTTATGGTCTCTTGCAGTCTCCTTCATTCTTATGTTCTTATGTTATGTTCTTGGAAGCGTCAAAGGAATGGAATAAAACACGGGACCATAATACTTAATCGTTCATTGTCAACACCCTTATTTACGCTACAAGAACTTCAAAAATATATCAAATCTATTTCATTTACAAAACAGACTAGGAATATACTGGTTGGATCCCGCCGTAACAAATACGGCGTATTAAATATATGCAAAAAAGCGGTCGGTTGGAACCAATAATCATCTTCTTCTAGTTGAAGAACGAATGAACTTCAGAAAATCCGCAATCCAGAAGACTTCAGGAAGTTCTGGAAGTCTTTGTCTTTGTTCGTAACACAAGAGTTTCAGGCAAAGACTTCTGAAACATGGTACTCGTAACGTAAAGTAAGACTTTTTGGTCAAGACAATTTTCTTTGTTGGACCATAACCACTACATAAACATATACATATACATATAAATATATACATATTCATATACATATACATATACATATACATATGCATATGTTGCTACCGCACATGCATCTTTACGTCCTTAAATGTAAATATAACCATGCCGACTCTTATCGTCATCCACAAGGTGCTAATATGGGTGGGGTGGGTGAACAGGTTTCTATTGGCTTCTGATGGGGTTGTGTGCTTTCATTTGGTCACTCCCTTATAAGGGAAAAAAAGACCTTTGGTACATACATTTATACTTTTACCTGAGGAGCATGATGAGATTTTATATGATAATATTTGTCATTTCATTTTATTTTCTGTTTTTTTTTTTTTTTAATCTAGTTGTTTCCACATTACACCCTAGCACACACAAAATCAAGACGTGTACATGACATAAACACAGATATACTTATACATTTCATATACAGAACCCATTCTGTCTAGGGCAAGCGGCAACATATACAAAAAGTCTATCTGTTACGTAGAATTTTGACTTTTATTTCGATTTTGATCAATTCTTCATTTGGTACCCGTCTCCCGCATGATACCAAACAAGGAATCTATAAAGGAGAATGGATGATAGAAAGATAGTTTGGAAAGGTGGTTACAGTTCTCAAAGTCAAAAAGTTCATTTGAATGTCTTTTGTGTATAAATGAAACAGACATTCTTAAAGGGTACAAGAGTGGTTGGTAGGATGGTAACAATTCTCAAAATAAGAAGAATTATGTATTTTTTGTGTGTGAATAAAATGAATATTCTTATAAGATACAGGAGTGTTGAAAGGTGTTCTCAAAATAAAAAATTAGTTTCAAATGTTTTTCTATGTATGAATAGAATGGACATTCTTTTAGAATACAGGAAGTTAAACATTATCCTCACTTAATAGTTAAATATTAAAAGACAGAATGAAACTCATATAAGTAAATGAATGTTACAAAAAATATCTGACATATATCATCACTTGATACTGAAGTGTTGTGGCTGACTGATTGTCTGATGAATTGACAAATTGACTGGTTGATCGACAGATTAATTGGTGAATCGACTATTTGACTGGTTGATCAACTGATTGACTGAAATAGAACCCTTTACGAACTTCTTTAAAAAGGTACAAACACTATCATAACATTAAGTATTTACAATTCTTAGGTTCCTAGATTTCTTCTAGGTGTAGGAAGGGTGGGGCGGGACTGTTGACTGCATCTCAGTATCAGCGGGTCCAAGAAAAGTAAGGCTCACCTTATGGCAAGACCACCAGCAGGTAGACTGGAGTTATTACCATAAAATGAGTAAAAAAATTCTAAGACCCACTTAAACACAGTATAGTCTAATTGCTTCTTTATCGTTTATTTATTTGTTTATTTATTTTATTCATCCGTTTGGTTGATTATTCATTTATAGAATTTTGTCGAGAAACGTTTAGATTCCTTTATGGCAACATACCCCGGCTGACGAACCCACAATATTACCATAAACTGAGTCTAATGTATTTCAGACGCCCTGGAACAAATTATGAATATTTCATCATTTTCATTTCGATGACCTGCAATGTTTAGAAGGAATCCCAGCGGAACTCTACTTGAATTACGATCTTCCCTAAACTGACAAATGTTGTCTCAAACGTAAACATTTTAGAACAAAACTTGAAGGCTATTTATATATATATATATATATATGTATATATATATATATATATATATATATATATATATATATGTATATATATATATATATATATATGTACATATACAGTATATATGTACATATAAATTTTATGTATATATATATGTATACATATATATATATATGTATATACATATATATACATATATATATATATGTATATATATACATATATACATATATATATGTATATATATACATATACGTACATACATACATATACATATATATATATACATATATATATACATACATATATATATGTATATGTATATACTATGTTTCATGGCATTTAATGGGTTAGAATCAACTCCAAATGCTTATGAAGACAGTTCTCTATTTTCGGGGATGAAATCATATATGTGAAGAAAACACTTCTCAATTTTGTGCCAGAATATCATAAACTTTTTTGTTTTATGTTCTTTATCTTCAAAGGCTATCTAAATTTCGTTTTGAATATTTTAAGAGGTTATTTGAGGTCCCCAGCAGACCAACGAACTGAGATTTTTTATATATAACTTTTGATGAATTATATTGTATATACACTTGAATCAAACTACATTGTCATTCAGAACTCCTCCCCGTCTCCCGCTGTGTCTGAGACAAAAGTCACAGCAATTAGCTACTGTGAATCTTGTAGCCAATCATGGTGGGTTTTGTCGTGACGTCACCAGAAAGGGGGCGGAGTCTTGGATGACTGAGTTGTTTGATCGTGAATGTATAGTTCCTAGTTTCTCCCATGTATCTTGGACCTTTGCAAAATTTACTTCCACTTTTTATTCTATCACTTTTCTCAGACATTTTTATCCTTTTCTGAAATGTGATTCATTATTTCTATAGATTTATTTAATCACAATTAAGCGTCCTTCCTATCTAAGCTTTCTTATCAGGTTTATTTATAATAACACAGATGGAGATTATATCTTCCCGACTTGTTTTTGTTTTTTTATTTGCTGACAAGTGCTGGTCAACGCAAAAACGGTAAGAATATGTAAAACACAAATAAATGTTTTTTACTTTGGCAATGAAAATGGGCAGTCTCTGAACGATTCTTGAGAGAGAGAGAGAGATAGAGAGAGATAGATAGATAGATAGAGAGAGAGAGAGAGAGAGAGAGAGAGAGAGAGAGAGACCTATTAGCAAAACAAAAACAAAACAAAAAACATCAGAGTCGTTCCCCGTTTTCCGTGATCCCTAGAGCTCGTTCAGTTCACAAACAAAGTGATGTGTGAATTTACAAACATTACACACCATTCTCAGAAAAAAAGAGTGAAAACATTGAAAAAACGAGAGGACACCCGATATAAGAAAATATATCAAACAAACGGACATGTCATTGTCATTATTGATCTAAAACTTGCAGAGAAACTACAAAGATGGTAAATGCTTTTAATTTTTTAACACGGTAACGAACAATGAACACTGTGTTACATTTAAGAACTGTCGATTTCACTCAGCTCAGAGAATGTTTCTTGGTGTGAAAGTAGAAATGAATGATCGTGACCCTACAGACATCAATTCACGACTCTACTGTTTAAAACCGACTGCACTTGATGCTTCTTTCTATTATCATAAATTTGAAGAAAAAATCATACTTCAGGTGACAGATCTTGTAGCTTATTTTAGAATATTTACGATCCATCTAACGTGGGCACTAGTATTGAAAATGGATGAAATGTAATCAACTGATACGTGCGTTACTATATGAAAACATATTGTACTAATGACCCACTTTCGGAGAAGAATAGACGAAAGTAAAGAGATCCATATATTTCGATCACTATCTGTGATCCTCTTCAGCAGATATGTTACAGACAGTGATCGAAATACACGGATCTCTTTACTTTCGCCTATTTTTCTCCAAAAGTGGGTCATTAGTACAATTTTACCAATGTGTCCCATTACTTTGTTGTGATGAATATACATATATATATATATATATATATATATATATATATATATATATATATATATATTTATATATATATGTATATATTAATCTTGGGAAGAACATGTTGAATGTAACACAATCCACATCATAGTTGACCGTGCGCAAGAGGTTGGGAGATTGTTTGGATGGAATGACAAGGAAAACTATAGAAAATCTATGACTTAAGAAACAAGAGGTATTTGTTGAATATGAGTACCAACCATATTGAAACACACACACACACACACACACACACACACACACACACACACACACACACTAAGATAGCTAAGTTTTTACGGATGGATGCGTCTGAACGGGTTCCCACGAGCATAGGCATTGTCATGCATGTTACAGTTGGATAAGTACAAATAGGTACACACACACACACGTACACGCACGCGCCTGGCGTGTGCGTACGTACGTACACGAGGATTTGGTGGATGGGCAACCCACATGTCGTTTTCGTCCGTGTCGGCAATGAACCGGCGGGTCTTGCTCAGTGAGGACGTTCGATCGTCTCGTTCCCGTTCCCGGTACTGACAGGAATCTCGTTCTTCCCGGTAGTTCGTCCTTCCCGGTTAAGGTGAGTTGTGATGCGGTGCGAGATGGTGGGGAGAGGGGGCGGTGGGGGGTGGAAGGATGGTTTGGCTGTGGGGGGAGGGGGGCGGCGGTGGGGGTGGAAGGATGGCTAGCAAAAAATCATCAATAATTTTCATACAAAGGCTTTGACAAGGGTGACGAAAACAAGGTCATCATATTAAGACAACAGGGCAGGACTCACAGTAATGGGTTTAAACTGGGCAAATTTAGGTTTAGAAAGGAAATAGGTAAGAATTGGTTTCCTAATAGGTTAGGTGGCCAACGAATGGAATAACAGACGTGGTAACCATGATGTCGTGAGCGCTGAAACTATCGGTTGTTTTAAGAAACGGCTAGACAACGTCATGGATGGGGATGGCAGGTGGACATGGAACTGTCTAGTGTAGGCCTCATGGTCTCTTGTTGCAGTCTCCTTCATTCTTATGTTCTTATGTACATGGGTGTACATGTACACACACACACGCAAAGTTTTTAACTTGTACAATTCGAAAGTGGGATTTTAAAGAGATTATCTCACAAGAGCGATTTTGTTTTTGTTTTTGTTGTTGTTATTGTGGTTGGAGCCAAAGAAGCGACGAAAGGGAGAATTGGTTTGAGCGAAGTTGCGAGAGAGCTTCACCCTCTCCATACGATGACGCCAGTTTTGGGGTCATGGGGCGCGAGCGAGTAGGATGCCAGTGTTGGCGTCTTTTTTTTTTATTTTTTTTATTTAACTTATTACGCATTAGCGTCATACAGTGGGGGAGGTTTTCATAATGAATGTAGTAAGGCAACTGGTATGCACATGCTTACACACGTACACATACACTTATATACACAAACAAATACATGGGTTGCAGGTAATATATATGACACTGGGTATTGTACATTCATTCAAAGGGGAATAAGACTGAGATGTCACGCAGGGCATCAGGTATTATGAGAACCCACCAAAGCGGGGGTAACGGACAAGTATTTCATCTAGTCTATTTTGTGATAGGAGATGACGACAGATTGCATCTAATGGTAGTCCCTGGGGTATTAGATGTTTTACAGTGGGGCACGCTAGGCAGTAGTGCTCGATGGTGTTGGCTAGTGGAGCGTGGCATAGGCGACATTCTGTGAATACAGGCTCGCCCTCCACCCCGGCGACCTGCCACGGTGGACGGTAGCCTAGTCGCAGTCGGGCTGATACAACATTGTGGCGACGAACCATAAGTCCCTTGCGGCGGTACTTGTATTTGTGGCGGCATACGGATTCGTAGTGGGTGATGGTGACACTGAAGGGTCTCTCGGTGTCCCGTCGACGTTGCTCAGGCAGAAGTGCAGCGGAGCGGACCCTGTTGAGGTAACATAGCAGGGAGAGAGGTCGTCCATCACCACGACGGGGGAGTCGGCAGGCTTCTTTTGCTAGGCGGTCTACTTTGGTGTTGTGGTGCAAACCTACATGAGATGGAATCCAAATAAATTCAATGCAGAGATTACGGATAGTTAGTAGGGATAGAAAGGAAAGGATTTGTTGTACAACAGAATGGTGAGTGGGATGAATAGCGGTGAGGGATTGCAGTGCAGGCTTAGAGTCACATATAATGACAGCATTCACTCCTCTTTGGCAAACGAGACTGATAGCATCTAAGATGGCGTATAGTTCACACAACGTGGAGCTGGAGTGATCTCTGAGTCGACGGCCGACCCAGCCCTCAGGAGGCGGCGGTAGGTCAGGTGAGTAGACTGCTCCTCCAGCTGCACCATCCGATTGTAGTGACCCGTCAGTGTAGAGGCGATGCGGAGCAGTGATGGAGGATGTTACCTGGGTAACATGTTCCAAGGCTAGCTGTAGTTGTAGAGGAGGTGGGTCACATTTTGCTGTAGGAGTGAAGCTAATCACAGGCGATGGTAGCGTCCACGGGGGAGGGCCTGGTGGTATGTCAGCTACTGGTACTTGTAAATCTAGGCTGCGAATGAAGGAGGAGATAGACTTTATAAGACGGCGACCGGGGGGCATGAGGCGGGGACGGGCGGAGCGGGGCCGAGAGAATCTCTGACCAGTGCTGTGAAGTGCGGTGAGATGTGGGGAAAGTGTATACACTTAACTGTGAGGCAGGTGACATTAGAATAAATCCTCTCAACTAGGGATGGAAGCCGTAATTCCCGTTGCATGTTGACAATTCTGGTAGTCATTGGGCAACCGAGAATGATTCTCATGGCTTTATTCTGAAAAATCTCCAGTGGCTCTAAAGCATATCGAGGAAGTTGAATTAAGGCAGGGGAGAGGTAATCAACAACAGAGCGTATAAAAGTAATATAGACAGTTCTGGCCACGGGGATGGAGATACCGGAAGAGTTGTTGGTGAGCCACTGGAGAGGCCGGAGCCGACGTTGTAGACGATCTAGCAATTCACGAATTACGGTATGGGATTGACGCCGGGCAGAAAGAGTTTCCGAGATTCGTACTGGTGCACCAAGGTAGCAGTACTGGGAGCTTAGTGGGATGATGCAGTCTCCAATCATGAACTCTGGCAGCGTGGCAGGAGGGCGGTAGGAGAAAATTCTGTTCTTCTGTGGGGAAGCAACAAGGCCACAGTTAGCAGAAGCTTGGGAGAGAGAAGTAAGAAAGAGTTGTAGGTGTGTTGGGGAGGTAGAGTGAATACATAGGTCATCTGCATAACATGTAATTGTGACCTCAGGAATAGTGGGCAAAGACGTGAGGAGACGATGCATAAGTATATTAAAGAGAAATGGACTTAGTACCCCTCCTTGAGGAGTGCCGAGATGAAAATCCCGTGAGGAGCTGTAGGCACCGCTAAAGAAGACACGGGAGGTCCGGTTACTGAGGTAGCCCTTAATCCATCGTAGTAATTTACCCTTAATTCCAAAGTCAATTAATTGATCTAAAATAACGTCTCGGTTTGCTATATCAAATGCACTTTTTAGATCTATAAATGCCACAACACTGTCACGGGAGAGGCGAGAATATAAGTCGACGAGGCAGTGATGGGTGCTGCGTTGGGGTAGAAAGCCGAAGAGACGTGGAGAAAGGCGATCTTGTAGTTGGTACATCAGTCGGGTGAGCAAGATTCTTTCCATTACTTTGCAGAAGCAGGATGTAAGGGAGATGGGCCTGAAATTTGCTGTACCGGGCTTGGGTATGGGGATTATTGTACTCGTGGTCCAGGCATGTGGGATATATCCATCTCGTAGACACATATTGTAGAGGCGAAGGAGGGGGTTACCGGGTACACGGTGCAGTAATCGTAGCACATTGTAGGTAATGCCATCATCCCCAGGGGACGTGGCTTTACCTCTCAAGAGAGCACGTCGTAGTTCATCTTCAGTGATTGGTATATTTTCTTCATCATCCTCTTGCAGCAGAGCATGTACTAAGCGGAGTCCACGAGCAAAAGCACCGGAGGAGAGGGCATCCTGGACGGGGGTAGGTAGGTTGGCAGGGTTGGACTGGTTTGACCACGTGACGATGAGCTGTTCGGCAAATACGGTGGGGGAATGATGACGGGCAGTAGCAGGAGTCTTCTTAATTACCCTGCGAATAAGGTGCCACATGGAGGCTACACTAGTTTGGTGATTAATTCTGTCCGTGAATCTCTTCCAGGAGTCAGTACTTACACATTCTAGGAGGGTTGTCAAATCGTCTCTGGATTGCTGGTAACGATGAAGTAGTTCAGGAGATGGGTTAGTTTGGAACATGAGTCCAACGCGCTCCGCTTCTTTCTGTGCGTCCTGAAGTCGGGTGTCTAGGTACCACGAGTGAGGAGGAGGGCGACGTTGGAGGTGGGGTCGTGATACGTAAAGCCTGTAAAAGTCGTGGGTGGCGGAGACAAGGCTATTGTATAACTGGTCGGGGGAGGAACAGTCTAAGGTAGGTAGTATGCAGGTCATGTATGAAATGTACGTCGGGCAGTATTTGGGGGGTATGGTGAGGCGTAGGCGTGTGATAGGGGGTGTAGGTATCGTAGGAAGAGAATAGTGGAAGAGAAGAGCAATATGGTCTGAGAATAATGCAGGTACTGAGGAGCACTGGATGCGGGATGATACCAAGCCAGAGGTGAGGACGTGGTCCAGGGTGCCTCCCCGGGAGTGTGTGGCGCCACCTGTGTCCCAGCGGGTCAGATGATGTTGTCGGATGAAGGATAGTAGGTGAACACCAGGGCGGTTAGTGGTGCCAGGACGATCTCCCAATGCAGGATGTCGAGCATTGAAATCCCCTGCGTATATTATACCTTTGATCGTAGGTGGTGGAAGAGTGGTTGGACGAAGACGTGCGGGAGCAGAGTAGATATTGCAGAGCTGTAGGATTCCGCCCCCAATTTCTATCTCGAAGAGTTGGAATGTTATGTCAGGGTCTGTAGAGGAGCGCAGAAGACGGTGTATCAGTGTATTGTGTATGTATGTTAGAAGACCGTTTCGTATCGTATGAATATAGGGGATATATCCGGGAAGGGAGGGTGCCTGTGGTGCAGTGTTGGGCCGGTTTGGAAACGCCTCCTGTAGAAAAAATGACACAAGGGTGATGTGTCTGTACATATGCCTTCAATTGTGTGTACTTTTTGTGGTTGGTGATACCATTGATGTTCCATGAAAGGAGGTCTAGGTGAATGTTAGTTACGAACGTTGCGTTTGCTAGTAGGAGACCGGAGTGTGGAGGTGGATGGACGATTCGAGGAAGACTGGCTAGTACTGGGTTGTAACTTACAGAGTTTGTCGAGACGAGTTGCAATGGATTCCATTCTCTCGGCAAGCATGGAGATGGAGGAGACGAGGGTTTGTTGGGATTCCGCCAGTGTGGAGAGTCTGGTGGCAGTAGTAGTTTGGCCTGAGACAAGGCTGTCAATCCTGGTGTCAATGGAGGCGAAGCGGTCCTCGAGTGCTGCACATCGCGCCTGAAGGGCTGCAACGGCCTTACGGAGGGCAGCGTCTTGCTGAGGGGGGGTGGGAGCAGAGAGAACAGTCCGGGCAGGGGGAGGAGGTGGTGGGGCTGAGGTGGGGCCATTGGTCTGGGTCTGGCGCCGAGTACAGCCGTGCCAGACGTTGACACCTGGCTGTAGACATCGGGGGCACTTCCATTGTGATGGGTTCGGCTGTGGTGGCGGTTCAGAGGTGGAAGTAGTCGCAGATGGGGGCGGGGGCGCACTTCGGACGGGACATTCTCTGGATTCATGGGCGGCGGCACACCAGGCACACTTAGGGGAGGCGGAGCAGTACCTGGATATGTGACCGATACCCCAACACCTGTAGCACCAGGGTCGGTCGTCACGGAGTCTTTGGACTTGACACGGGGGGAGGAGGGGGAGGAAGTCAAAGGTAATGGTGTCGGGGGGTGTTTCGGGGAGGCTCCACACAATAACAATGCGGTTGATGGGGGTACCGTTCTGCATGAAGCGCCTGGCTGAGTGTACTCCTGGGAGCTGTAGGGCAAGCTTGTGATCCACGTCAACGGGATAGCGAGTGAGCAGGTATTGGGGGTACTTACGAGGTCTTTCGGGGGAGTCTTGAGGGAGAAGAGGCAGTGACATAAATTCATTTGTAGTAACTCGGTCCAGGATGTCTGTGCGTTGTCCTGATATGTAGATGAATCGAGAGGTGAGTGCAGCCATCTTAACCTCGGCCGTATCCCGTTGCAGGTGGAAAGTCTTGGTGATAGTTGACAGCCAGCGGAGTTTAACTTCTGTGGATGGGTTCCCGCTAAAGGCCAACTTAATATACTTGTCTCGGGGAGCAAATGCTGGAAGGGCGGGTGAGGGTCGGGTGGGGGCAACGGGAGTAGCACTGTGATTAGGCAGGGTAGGGCGAATAGGAGCCTTATTACACTCACTTGAGGTTCCCTTGATCGTCTTGGCAGCAGGCGGTTGACATTCTCCTGCGGGGAAGGTAGAGGTGTCGTCGGCCCGCCGTTTGGTACTGGGGAGCGATGTAGACTGGTGGGTATCATGCTGGGTGGTTGTTGGAGGGTGATGGGGAGTGGAGGTAGGACGAGGCAGGTCGGGCCAGTGGTTAACACTAATGTCGTCATCAGTGTCGGAAATCATTAAGTCCTGCTCTAAGCTGGACGCCGCTTCCGACCCCGAGTATTCCATCGAGGAAGGGAGGGCCTTGATAAGAAGGTAGGCTGATTTACTAGCGCGCAGTAGTTTGTAGCACTGTAACACAACTTGAGACAGCCGGTACGAGTCGTTAACGACGAGCACTGGATTCAAGTAGTTGACGGCGATAGTTTCGCACCTTCAGGTGTAGGTCCGTTTCTCGACGAGAGCCAAGCACGGAATGTGTTGGCGTCTTGATCATATCTATTTTGTTGTTGTTGTATCTGAGGGACCCCCGTACTCTGTGAACTGGCCTGATCAGCATATTTTCTGTCGTTACTAATATTCAGAGTGAGAGAGAACGAGTAATACAGCTGTGACTTTATGTTTTATAATGCGAGTAGTGTGGTGCATCATCGTACATATGGCAGCCGATGATAAATGAATGTCACAAGAAAGCGAAGAAAAGAGAAAAAGTCAAGGAAGGGAGGAATAATGCAACGAGACAATAAGTAAATAAATAAATCAACTAATAAGTCTACAAAGACAGGCGGATATAACCAAAGTAGAAAAAAAAAAAAAAATGATTTCAGCGCCCCCTGGGCAACTGAACTGCGATGTGGGAAGTGAGAAACCCCTGTATGGGCAAACCCTCTCAGTTGCGACATACAATGAAATGTAGGTGTTTAGAATCGGCGTTTATATCCCTCATAGAAAATATAAATCAGAATAATGGATTTTTTACAATAAACAAACCATTGGCAATTTTAATTACAAGTAACAAGCAATTTGCGCAAATTGTGTGTACACCATTTTAATGTTTGTTTCTCCCCGCAAGGCTCGGGCTATATAAGGAGTAAAATGTTTTTCATCGATGTTATTTCTGAAGAAGCCCTGCTGCTGGGCGAAACGTCAAATATATTGGACTCCCATACTCTGCGTTTGGCCTCTTCCCTGTTGCAGTCATTGCTGCTTTTACTCTTTTTTTTTTTTTTCTTTCTTTCTTTCTTCTTTGCTTGGCCAAGGCTGTCGGGAACCAACGTAACATAGCCCATAGTGGGTTCCGGGATTCGAACTCATGACCATCTGCCCACGGAAGCATGAAAAAATGATAAAAATAGATAGATAGAAATAAATAAATAAATAAATAAGTAAATAAATAAATAGACAAATAAATAATAGGTAAATAAATAAATTAATTAATTGATAAAATAGATCAAATAAGATAGAATAAACAAATAAGTAAATAAATAAATAGATAAATAGATAAACAAATAAATAGAGAAGGAACGAAAGAAAAGAGGTACAGTGAAACGTTGTCGTATCTTTTTTAAAAATCGTTCCCTTAATTTCTCTTGCCAGATACCCATAGCCCCGTAGCTGCCGGCAACAGTCCTCGGGCTGTTGCCTGCGTTCTTTTCGTGATGTTCCTTGTCATTGGACAAAAGTGGTACGGGGAGGGAAACAGTCGTCGGTCATTTGACTTTCTTCATGTGAAAAGATGGAGGAATTAACGAAAGTCGTAGAAATCTAGGGCCCATCCAGGGGACCGTGTATCAGCCCCTTTGGGTTGTACCTCCAGATGGAGGTGAAACGGGTTGACATCCATAATAAGAGTGAGTAGCAGACGGACGGGACCCCGCGAGCGTTGCTCCTCTCCTGTACATTACCATTATGTAAACTCACACGGCTTGATGGCGCAGTGGTACCGTTCGTAACCGCTAATCCAGCGGTCCCAGTTCGATTCTCGCCCAGTGCTGAAATCATATCAGTATCGCTGCACTGCGAGCCGGTACTCCAACTCTCATGAGCAAAGAGATTTGTGTGTGCGTTTATGTTCACAGCATTACCCATAGATCGGTCCATATACGAGTTTTGAGCTCTCTTCCGGGAGGGCAACAGCTGTCAATCACGAGTCCAACAAGTGATCCTTTTGGATTACGAGTAAATATTCGTCTAGATACGCGTGTTATACGTTTTCGATTTTGCGCGCCGTAAAAGACTAGAAATGTATTCAAACCTACGCTATTTTTCAAATTGTACGCACGTTGCTGCAGTTTCGCCTCCCACTGACATGGCTTGTCGTCAAACTCTACGGGGAATCAACTCCATTATCTATTTGCGAGATAATGTCATACAACGGCCAAAAGAACGCGTAGATTAATGCCTCAACATATATATCTATGGGAGACCTATTCAGTCACCTACTTAAACCTTTCTTATATATATATATATATATATATATATATATATATATATATATATATATATATATATATATATATTATATATATACACATATATATGAATATATACATACACATATATATATATATATATATATATATATATATATATATATAAATATATAACTATCCCACTTGTGTACATACTACCGAATGAGATATCGTGGCGGGGATGAGTCGAGTATAAATATAAGAAATTGTTCTCAATTTGTTTCCCTCTTGATAGCGCAATGGGTTAAGTCACTGTACATTTGTCTCCGAATATGCTTTCATACATCTTCTTAGTCTCGATCGTATTTGCAGGGAATTAAAATGGAAAAAGTTCACGTCGTTAACATTAATATATATATATATATATACACATATATATATATATATATATATACACATATATATATATATATATATATATGTGTGTGTGTGTGTGTGTGTGTGTGTGTGTGTGTGTGTGTGTGTGTGTGTGTGTGTGTGTGTGTGTGTGTGTGTGTGATTCACCTTGGTTTTTGGATCACGTGTTGGACTTGTGATCGACAGCTATTTTCCTTCCGGAAGAGAGCTCAGAGCTCGTATGACCAATCTATGGGTAATGCTTTGACCTTACACGCACACACACACACAACTCCCCGCCCACGAGTGTAACGACTCGAAGCGCAGCGATACTGAAATTATTTTCAGCCCAGGGCAGGATTCGGACCCGGACCGCCGTAGTAACAGTTTGGGACTCTACCAACTGCGCCACCGAGTCATATGTGTGTGTGTGTGTGTGTATACGTGTGTGTGTGTGTGCGCGCGCGCACGCGCATGCAGTTAGAATTGCACTGAAAATTTCATCATAGAAATCCCCTCCAGCGGACGGAAAATTCCCTTATTATGACAACATGACATCTCAATTACAGCGAAAGGAATTATACAGTTTAATTTTTTACCCTGTTAATTAAAATCACTTGACACGAAATGTACAAAAACATGAATATCGAATATGAATATGTTGAAAGCACGACTGAGATTTTGGTTCAGCCCAGGGCTGCTGCTGTCGTTTCGTACAATTTTGTACCAAAACGTACAGAAATGGCGGCATGTGGCAACTGCGCCAGGATCATTTTTCTGCATAATAATCAGCGGGATGATGTTCTAAACATTTAAAAACTCAAGCTGTTGTTGAAAAGTTATATAACTAGTTATCAAATAATAATTGGTACATCAAAATATATGACTTTTATTGGTAATTATGTTCCTTATAAAATATTGTTCCCCCAAAAGAGACGATTTTACGATATAGAAAAAAAAAATTGTACGTTAAAGTTTCAGCTTTCTTTTTGCGATAAAATTGATAATATCAAAAAGAGGATCAACTTACAAGTTGAATAGGTCGTTTGTTCCACACATTGACAATGCAATTAGATGAAGGAAAGTATTCATAAGGCTACGTTTCCACGGAGGGAGTCAGGGCCGATTCTCGTGAAATGCTGTGAATTCGAATAGCTGTAAGAAGACTTTGTTTACAACATTCTAGGCTTCCCAAAGAACATTTCAACAATCTATCTAACATTTGTAAAGGTTTAGCTCCTTTCATTTCGCCATTCGGTTTCTCAATACGTGACGGAAAGCCAATTTGACATTTGAAGATTGAAAAAACGAAAGATTGTAACCGAAGTCGTTTCTACCCAAACGAACTCACAACGGTTGATGAGAATCTTACAAGACTCGCTCGGTGGATACGCAGCCTTACTGTTTGATCTCTTCTACACTTTTGTAATCATCATCATCATCATCATCATCATCATCATCATCATCATCATCATCATCATCATCATCATCATCATCATCATCATCATCATCATCATCATCATCATCATCATCATCATCATCATCATCATCATCATCATCATCATCATCATCATCATCATCATCATCATCATCATCATCATCATCATCATCATCATCATCATCATCATCATCATCATCATCATCATCATCATCATCATCATCATCATCATCATCATCATCATCATCATCATCATCATCATCATCATCATCATCATCATCATCATCATCGAGTGTGTTTCTATAATAATTTATGTGCGGCACAAACTACTTATTCAACTTGTAAGTTTATATGCAATTGACACTTACAAGGCGATTTGGAGTGTTCGGGTGAGTCGGGGTGGGTGGCTACTCAACCGTTAGCTACTGTCTTCGGTTGTCTGTGCGTGTGTATATGTATGTATGTGTGTGTGTGTGTGTGTGTGTGTGTGTGTGTGTGTGTGTGTGTGTGTGTGTGTGTGTGTGTGTGTGTCTAGTTGTGTATGTGTGTGTGTGTGTCTAGTTGTGTATGTGTGTGTTTGTGTATGTGTGTGTGTGTGTATGCGTGTGTGTATGTATGTGTGTGTGAGATTCACCATGGACTAGGATCACGTGTTGAACTCATGATCGACAGTTATTTCCCTCCCGAAGAAGAGCTCAGAGCTAATAAATGAATGATCTATGGGTAATATTGTGACCTCACACATACACACACACACACACACACACACACACACACACACACACACACACACACACACACACACACACATACACACACCATTACCTTAAAAGGCCCATTATGTGCAGCTAGAATACTTGCCAGCTTTGTTTCTGCCATATCCACAGGATCTTTTGTGGTTTGTTTTTTCTTAAAGAAGGTTGATACTGGTACCTGCTTGTCCGTTGTACCCTTGATATATGAAGTGGGTTTTTTTTTTGCCTTTGGCATGACTTTTTAGCACTGTTAGCTCTGCAGTCATAGTAACGTTACAAATTTTACACCCAGCTTTATACTGTTCAGGTGTTTCCTGTAGCCACGGCTTGAAAACAGGGTCTGTTTCCCATCCCTTCCTATATCGTTGCTGACAACGAGACTGAGAGCCTGAAGTAGATGCCTCAGCCTGTCTAGAAAGGACATATTTCCCTGCTTGAACTCACGGTAGGCCAATCAAGCTGTCCGCCCGCTAGGCTTAGGCCCATCTTAGTTTTATTCCGTAGGATTTGTTTTGATACCGGTATAGGCCCTTAAAACTTTGTAGTAGTCGTGTCCAAACAGGCATATTGTACTTTAACGGGTGCTTGTCCGTCCAAACTAGAGCATCAATATTTCTTTTCTTCGCGATGACAAATCAATTTCTTTTCTTTGCAACAGACCAATTTCTTTTCTTTGCAATGAAAGTTGTTTCAACTCGTTTGAAGTGTAAGCTATTAATTTTCATTTCCAAGTTAATTTGTTAACCTTATCTATTGCCAAATCGTATCATTAGGCAAATTCTTTTGTCTCCCACAAAGCATTTTTTATCATATTCGGATCTCAAATGCGAATAAAACAGTGTAGCGAAATGTAGCGAAACGACCGAAGAATGTAGCGAAACGACCACGTATCTGGTCGTTTCGCTACATGGCCAGTTCGCTACATGGCCAGTTCGCTACATGGCCAGTTCGCTACCAACCATTTCGCTTCATGGCCAGTTCACTACATTGTTCGGTCGTTTCGCTACATTTGGCTACTTTGTTCGGTCGTTTCGCTACACTGTTTTTTCGCATTTGAAATACGAATATGATCAAAAATACAATGTGTGCAGGTTTATAAAGTACCTGTATCCCTTTGGGCGTTTCGCTACATGACCAGTTCGCTACCAACCATTTCGCTACATTCTTCGGTCGTTTCGCTACATGGCCAGTTCGCTAATTCTTCGGTCGTTTCGCTACATTATTTCGGTCGTTTCGCTACATTCTTTGGTCGTTTCGCTACACTGTTTCGGTCATTTCGCTACATTCTTCGGTCGCTTCGCTACATTTGGCTACATTCTTCGGTCGTTTCACTACATCCTTTCGGTCGTTTCGCTACATTCTTTGGTTGTTTCGCTACATTCTTTGGTCGTTTCGCTACACTGTTTTTTTCACATTTGAGATGCGGATACGATAAAAAACGCGATGTGTGCAAATTCATAAAGTAATTTTGTAGGCTACGGAAGCAGAATTTGCCTAATGAGGCAATTTGGCGATAGGTAAAATTATATTTATCGGCCCTTGTTTTATTCAATCGTCAGGCAGATTATCCGGTAGATAATCATAAAACAGTGACTTATCATGCACATTACCAGAGCTGGGTGCATTCCGCTTTAGTTTGGCCGCGGTTAGCGCTCCCAAACTATTGAAGCTTAAGAGACAGGAGGTTCATAACGATAGTCCGGTAGGCCA
Source organism: Oratosquilla oratoria (assembly GCF_046742065.1). Classification (NCBI taxonomy): domain Eukaryota; kingdom Metazoa; phylum Arthropoda; class Malacostraca; order Stomatopoda; family Squillidae; genus Oratosquilla; species Oratosquilla oratoria. The sequence continues at coordinate 19,323,227 of NC_134816.1, read as the reverse complement.
CATACTATACCAAATGAAATTTTCGTAGGCCATATACTATACCGGCACCTATATTGCTTTAATATTTTGGGAGCCCTAACCGCGGCCAAACTAAAGCGGAACGCACCGAGGAACGCGCCCAGATCTGGTAATGTGCATGATAAGTCACTGTTTTATAATTATCTGCCCGATAATCTGCCTGACGATTGCATAAAACAAGGACCGATTAAAAACAATTTTATCTATCGCCAAATCGCCTCATTAGTCAAATTCTGCTTCCGTGGCCTACAAAATTACTTTATGAATTTGCAAACATCGTATTTTTTTTTTTTTTCATATTCGTATCTCAAATGCGATAAAAAATAAAAGTACAGCGAAATGTAGCGAAACGACCAAAGAATGTAGCGAAACGACCGAAAGAATGTAGCGAAACGACCGAAGAATGTAGCCAAATGTAGCGAAACGACCGAAGATTGTAGCGGTTACAGGTCGTTTCGCTACATGGCCAGTTTGCAAATTGTGCTTCCGTAGCCTACTAAATTACTTTATGAATTTGCACACATCGTATTTTCTATCATATTCATATCTCAAATGCGATAAAAAAAAAAAAACAGTGTAGCGAAATGTAGCGAAACGACCAAGGAATGTAGCGAAACGACCAAAAGAATGTAGCGAAACGACCGAACAACGTAGCCAAATGTAGCGAAATGACCGAAGAATGTAGCGAAACGACCGAAGAATGTAGCAAATCGTTTGTAGCAAACTGGCCATGTAGCGAAACGTCCAATGGGTTAAAGGTACTTTATAAACCTACACACATTGTATTTTTTTTTATCACATTCGTATCTCAAATGCGAATAAAAACAGTGTAGTGAAATGTAGCGAAACGACTGAAGAATGTAGCGAAACGACCGAAAGGATGTAGCGAAACGACCAAAGAATGTAGCGAAACGACCGAAGAAATGTAGCGAAACGACCAAAGAATGTAGCGAACTGGTTGGTAGCGAACTGGCAATGTAGCGAAACGACCGAAGAATGTAGCAAAACGACCGAAGAAATGTAGCGAAACGACCAAAGAATGTAGCGAACTGGTTGGTAGCGAACTGGCAATGTAGCGAAACGACCGAAGAATGTAGCGAAACGACGGAAGAATGTAGCAAATCGTTTGTAGCAAACTGGCCTTGCAGCAAAACGTCCAAGGGGTTACAGGTACTTTATAAACCTACACACATTGTATTATCTATCATATTCGTATCTCAAATGCGAATAAAAACAGTGTAGTGAAATGTAGCGAAACGACCGAAGAATGTAGCGAAACGACCGAAAGGATGTAGCGAAACGACCAAAGAATGTAGCGAAACGACCAAAGAAATGTAGCGAAACGACCAAAGAATGTAGCGAACTGGCAATGTAGCGAAACGACCGAAGAATGTAGCAAATCGTTAGTAGCAAACTGGCCATGTAGCGAAACGTCTAAGGGGTTACAGGTACTTTATAAACCTACACACATTGTATTTTCTATCATATTCGTATCTCAAATGCGAATAAAAACAGTGTAGCGAAATGTAGCGAAACGACCGAAGAATGTAGCGAAACGACCGAAAGGATGTAGCGAAACGACCAAAGAATGTAGCGAAACGACCGAAGAAATGTAGCGAAACGACCAAAGAATGTAGCGAACTGGCAATGTAGCGAAACGACCGAAGAATGTAGCAAATCGTTTGTAGCAAACTGGCCATGTAGCGAAACGTCCAATGGGTTACAGGTACTTTATAAACCTACACACATTGTATTTTCTATCATATTCGTATATCAAATGCGAATAAAAACAGTGTAGCGAAATGTAGCGAAACGACCGAAAGGATGTAGCGAAACGACCGAAAGGATGTAGCGAAACGACCAAAGAATGTAGCGAAACGACCGAAGAAATGTAGCGAAACGACCAAAGAATGTAGCGAACAGGTTGGTAGCGAACTGGCAATGTAGCGAAATGACCGAAGAATGTAGCAAATCGTTAGTAGCAAACTGGCCATGTAGCGAAACGTCCAATGGGTTACAGGTACTTTATAAACCTACACACATTGTATTTTTTATCATATTCGTATCTCAAATGTGAATAAAATCAGTGTAGCGAAATGTAGCGAAACGACCGAAGAATGTAGCGAAACGACCGAAAGGATGTAGCGAAACGACCAAAGAATGTAGCGAAACGACCAAAGAAATGTAGCGAAACGACCAAAGAATGTAGCGAACTGGTTGGTAGCGAACTGGCAATGTAGCGAAACGACCTGTATCCGTATGCGTGTAATATATATATATATATATATATATATATATATATATATATATATATATATATATATATATATATATAATATATATATATACTTTTCTATTAGTATAATTTCGTTATTAAGATTATTGAAGTGGTTTTTCAATTTCATACACAAACTCATCCATGATGGATGGATGTTGTGTGTGTGTGTGTGTGTGTGTGTGTGTGTGTGTGTGTGTGTGTGTA
>NC_134816.1:19265727-19315727 GCF_046742065.1 Oratosquilla oratoria | reverse complement strand
CGTTCTCTCTGCGGCTTCCGAACTCAACTAAAATATACAATTTCCCAAATATTACGTAAATCAGTTCCTAAGATTGACAAGATAGGTCCATGAAATAATACACATACATGAATCCTTATTCAATAAATGGAACACGTTGAAAAAGCAAAAGGAGAACGAAATATGCATATAAAGGTAGAAATAATTCATTTTACAGTTTTCATACGCCGCGTAACAGTTGGAAAGCCGGCACAACTCCCAACTTATCAAAAGTGTACATACGCACACAGGTGCACATAAGAATAGACCTATATTCACGTAAATGTTTTAGCCCTTTACTATGACGAGTCTATTGTCGTAACTATATATATATATATATATATATATATATATATATATATATATATATACATACATATATACTTTTTTTACATTAGTATAATTTCGTTATTAAAATGATTGAATTCGTTCTTCAATTTCATACACAAACTCATCCAGTGGTATCAACATGATGTTCTGGGTGTGTGCGTGTATACATATATGCGTGTGTGTACATGTATATGTGTGTGTATTTACCTAGTTGTATTTTACGGGAAGGGGAGCTATGCTCGTGGTGTCCCGTCTTCATATCTCATTTTATCTAAACTATTTTTAAATTCATGTATTGTTTTTGCACACACCACTTTCCCATCTAACTTGTTCCAACTGCTCTTGTGTGTGTGTGTGTGTGTGTGTGTGTGTGTGTGTGTGTGTGTGTGTGTGTGTGTGTGTGTGTGTGTGTGAGTGAGTGAGTGAGTGTGTCTGATTCACCATGGTCTTTGATCATGTGTTGGACTTGTGATCGACAGCTATTTCCCTTTCGAAAGATATTAATTATGATGATGATGTATTTCTACCTTTTAAAAACGCTCTCTCACATCTTCACTCATTTTTAGTGGATCACTGAGACTATCCTGCGATACGTACAAAACGTCCTCTTCTCTACACTTACCTACGTTTTGTACGTATGCATGGATCCACTCCTAACTATGCATTTTGTGGTATTTATTTTGGCTGTCGCCAAATTATTGAACTCAGCTCCGAGCAGGACCTCGGGCTCGTGCTGAGCAGAGCGGGTTGGTTTCCCCTCAGCTGAATAAAATCGCAGTGGATATTCAAGTAGGATTTGTTAATGACTTTGCAGATGTGGTAAACGGATGGCTTTGGTGGTATTTCCATATGTTTTCTCGTTCCGTCTTTTTATCGTCCCACAATGACAGCTGCTCCTGCTGCTGCTGGTGCTGCTGCTGTGCTGCTGCTGCTGCTGCTGCTGCTGCTGCTGCTGCTGCTGCTGCTGCTGATGATGATGATGCTGATGATGACGCTTTGCTGTTGGTGCTGCTGCTGCTGCTGCTGATGATGATACTTTAACCGCATTGTAAATGTGTGTGTGTGTGTGTGTGTGATTCACATCATCGTCATCTTTCGAGAGGGATATAGCTGTCGATCACAAGTCCAACACGACGACGAAGAAGAAGATAATAAATGTGTATATGTGTGGGTGTGCGGGTGTGTATGTGTGTGTGTGATGTGTGAGAGATTCACCATGGTCTTAGATGACGTGTTGGACTTGTGATCGACAGCTATATCCCTCTATATTGTAACTATTATTATCATTCTTATCATCATCATCATCTTTCGAGAAGGATATAGCTGTCCATCACAAGTCCAAGACGACGACGACGACGACGACGATGATGATGATGATGATGATGATGATGATGACGATGATGATAGTGATGATAATGATGATGATGAAGTATGGAATAGAGCTCAGACTCATATATGAGCAATCTATTGGTAATGCAGTGACCTTACATGCACACAGACGTACCAACTCCCCGACCACGAGAGTTTGAGTAACTCCCCGCAGCGCAGCGATATTGAAATTATTTCGCCCATGGGCGGAATTCGAACCCGGACAGACGTAGTGGCAGCCGCTAACTCTACCACTTAACCATAGTCGTGTGTGTGTGTCATTCACCTTGGTCTTTGGATCACGTGTTGGACTCGTGATCGACAGCTATTTCCCTCCAGGAAGAGAGCTCAGAACTCGTATGTCCGATCTATGGGTAATGGTATGACCTCACACGCACACGCACCCCCAACTCCCCGCCCACGAGAGTTGGAGTAACGACTCAAAGCGCAGCGATATTGAAATAGTTTTGTGTGTGTCTGTATATGTGTGTGATTCACATCATCATCATTATCATCATCGTTATCATCATCATCATCATCATCACTTGAGACAGTGGTTCCTAACCGTTTCCACTACATGCCGTTGGTATATGGTGCCGGCGAATGCAGGTAATTGGACAAATGCGTGGAGGTTTGTAGTTTTTGTTTTTCTTATTTATTCAGGTGTCTAAAATCGAATATGTACAGAACTATGGTATTGTATATTGTGAACGAACTAAATATTTTTGTTATTAAAACAGTAATGTTATTGTTGTTGTTATTATTATCTATTTTTCGGGGGAATTTTTTATTACTATAATTTAGTTTTATGATATTTGATTTCTTGTATTCATTTAGCAGTTGGTGTCTTGCTTTGCTAGGCCAGACGCGTGACAACAGTAAAGTCGTCTGCAACACCGACTGCGACTTTCCAATTGTTTGAAAAATTACGCTGTGGTCTTTAGAAACTTTTGTTGTCGATAACTCGCCCTCGTCTCTGTCCTTAGTATTGATTATATTTACTTCATTTCTAGTAGAGCTAATAACTATTATTATTATTATAATTTTGTCATTCTTCAAAACGTGACAAAAATACCGTGGGGATCTTTCACAGAGTTATAAAAAATATGCGATGACGTTGCAGAATGTTGCGTCACGTTCGGGTCGGCTACTTTACGTGGTGTATCAGTGAGCGTCTGAGCGATGTATTATGTTCAGTCTTAATGTATCGTTCATAACGGATTTCGACTTCCATGACTCCGCCCACTTTATACGTCAGCCAATCAGCGTCTAAGGGGACTAAACGAGTTTGTTTTCGTTTGGTTGTGGCTGGCGTGCTTATAAGATCGTCGCGCGTTTTTTTTTTTTTTTTTTTTTTTTTCTGTCTTCTTGGTGGGTACCCATATTTGATTATTTTCTGTCATTATTATTAATATCACAAAGAAATAACCCAATAAAAAATGATCATTTAGGCAGCGAAGAAATATAATGATAGCTAGCGTGCAGTCAGTCGCGTGTTCCAGGAGATGGGCGGGCGGGCAGGTGGCCAGTATTAATCAGTTAATATTTCTCGGAGGACAGTTTAGGCGGGAAATGTAGAGGGAATTTTCCGTCCGCTGGAGGTGATTTTTATATTGAAAAATTTCAGTGGAATTCTACCTACATGCGCGCGTGTGCGCGCGCACACATGACTCGGTGGTGCAGTTGGTAGAGTCCCAAACTGTTACTACAGCGGTCCGGGTTCGAATCCTGCCCAGGGCTGAAAATAATTTCAGTATCGCTGCGCTTCAAGTCGTTACTCCAACTCGTGGGCGGGGAGTTTTGTGTGTGTGTGTGTGTGTGTGTGTGTGTGTGTGTGTGTGTGTGTGTGTGTGTGTGTGTGTGTGTGTGTGTGTGTGTGTGTGTGTGTGTGTGTGTGTGTGTGTGTGTGTGTAAGGTCAAAGCATTACCCATAGATCGGTCGTTCGAGCTCTGAGCCCTCTTCCGGGAGGAAAATAGCTGTCGATCACGAGTCCAACACGTGATCCAAAGACCAAGGTGAATCACACACACACACACACACACACACACACACACACACACACACACACACACACACACACACATATATATATATATATATATATATATATATATATATATATATATATATATATATATGCATATACATCTTAACCACATTAACTTTTTCCATTTTAATTCCCTGCAAATACGATCTCGAGACAAATAAGGAGCTCTACGAAAGCATGTTCGGAGCATGTTTCAAGAGGGAAACAAATTGAGAACAATTTCTTATATTTATACTCGACTCACCCCCGCCAATGTAGCGCATTCGGTAGTATATACACAAGTGGGATAGTTATATAAGTATATATATATATATATATATATATATATATATATATATATATATATATATATATATAAGAAAGGTTTATGTAGGCGACTGAATAGGTCTCCCATAGATATATATGTTGAGGCTTTAATCTACGCGTTCCTTTGGCCGTTGCATGACTTTATCTCGCAAATAGGGGAGGCGAAACTGCAGCAATGCGCGTACAATTTGAAAAATAGCGTAGGTTTGAATACATTTCTAGTCTTTTACGGCGCGCAAAATCGAAAAGGTGTAACACGCGTACCTAGACGAATATTTACTCGTAATCCAAAAGGATCACGTGTTGGACTCCTGATTGACAACTGTTGCCCTCCCGGAAGAGAGCTCAAAATTCGTATATGGACCGATCTATGGGTAATGCTGTGAACATTAACGCACACACATATCTCTTTGCTCATGGAAGTTGGAGTACCGGCTCGCAGTACAGCTATGCTGAAATGATTTCAGCCCTGGGTGAGAATCGAACAGGGACCGCTGGATTAGAGGTTACGAACGGTACCACTGCGCCATCAAGCCGTGTGGTTTTACCTAATTGTAGTGTACATGTAACGTGAGAGGAGCAACGCTCGCGGGATCCCGTCCGTCTGCTACTCACCCCTTTATTCTATCTCGCCTCGAATTTGTATAATTCAGACTTAGTCTATATCCATGATTTCCAATTATCCTATTTAGATTGACATACATATGTCGACTCGGTGTGCAGTCGACTCGTTGTTGCCACTTCCCTGTCGTTTGATTGTTTTTTTGTTATCTTAGTCTATCGTATTGTTATTATGAAGCTATTTACTTTATTTTTAATTGTTTATATATGTAATGTGCTTATTTTTTCCCGTAGAGGATTTATGTATGTATGTAACAACGTTATCGCCCCCAGGATATTATTTTCTTACAAAGAAAGAAAAAAATGTCGACACTATGAAGACAATAATTTTAAGGTTTATTTGAGTGTTAGAATAATGAAATTGAAAGGTACGTATTACCAGCTCATCATTAAAAGAGTCATTTCATTAGTATATCACGTCTTGGATCACGTGCTGGACTCGTGATCGGCAGTTGTAACCTTTAGGCTGAGCTGTGATGTCAGACTTGTTGCAGTCGACCAACATTTAAGTTTGGCCGATTTATGATTTCTTTATCGGCTGTGTAGCTTTTTAGTTGCCCGATGTTGTTCAATTATCTATTTATGCATTTATTTATTTATCGGTTGTCATTTAAGTTGTCATGTACTGATGGATGATATGTGTGTGATGTCACTGTTCTCAGTTCAAACGTACATTTCGAAAGATCGAAGCAATTTTTATTAACCAGTGAAGAGCCAACGGTCGCGGAAGGGAGGGAGCGGTAGGGAGGATGGGAAGGGGGACTTTGCCACAAGTATTGGTGTCTACGATAAGACTTTTATTTTATTTATTTGTTGACGTATTTATTTATCTTATTCATTTATTTATTTATCTATTCTATTCATTTGTTTATTGGTGCATGTTTCTTTTGCGGATTCACAGACAAGCGACGCCGATTTGATATTGGCGCATCTGATCTAATCTGATGACTGATAGATTGCTATCGATATTCTGTGAATTTTTTGTCAGGTACTTGACTAAACCATTACTCAGTCATCTAGATTCTCATGTGTGTGTGTATATATATATATATATATATATATATATATATATATATATGTATATATGTATATATATGTGTATGTATATATGTATATATACTCAGTCATCTAGATTCTTATGTGTATATATATATATATATATATATGTATATATGTATATGTATATATATGTATATATATATATATATATATATATATATATGTATGTATATTATCTTGTTGATCTATCTTGTCAATCTTACGAATTGATTTACGTAAGATTAGAGATATTGCATATTCTCTGCCTTCGGACGTCGTAAGACGTTGGTGTGGCAAAAAGGTGCCTACGTGCGATCTGGGACAAAAAAATTACATGTGAACTAATACTTTGGCAACGGGAGCCCTAACTTACATTTACGTACGTATATATTTTCATATAAAAACTATTAAGTTTCTGCTTATCTAAGATTGACAAGGTAACTTTATCAAATATCATTATCTATTCATTGATGTAAAGAATATCCGTGTATGTACTAGGAAGTACTCCTAAACACTCTTGTTAATCGTCGCGTCTAGCGACACTTGGCATCTCTCCAGATCTTTTTTATTGCGGTGGTGGTTGAGACGAGGAGTATGATCAAGTTGTCGTCTTCGTTTATTTGTTCATAAAATTTCATATTATATATTATATATATGTATATATATATGTATATATATATATATATATATATATATATATATATATATATATATATATATATATAATTGCAACTATCTGCAATGAACAATAAACAATACCTAGCGCGCATCATATTCCCATGCAAACGAAAAAAAAAAAAAAAAATCGTTCAACTATCGAAATCATTGATATGATTCGCTCATATACGTTTCAAATGTCTGATATACCAACGTCCAGTTTGAAAACCAGCATTTCACACGATCAATCTCCTATCCAGTGTAATAAAATGATGCGTATGAGAAATATTTCTACCAAATGTTGTGTTTACAATATAAAACGTATATATATACACAGAGTACGTTTCATTATATGGTTATGTATGCGTGTAATACACACACACACACACACACACGCGCGCACACACAAACGCACGTACAGGCACACGCACAAGCACACGCACAAGCACACGTACAAGCACACACACACACACACACACACACACACACACACACACACACACACACACACACACACACACACACACACACACATACATACGCACGAATACACACATTCAACGTTTTTTTTTTGCGCCAGCAGCAATCGAGTTTCTGCCCAGCAACACTGGAGATTTGCATCTTACAAGTTGAACTAGTAGTTTGTGGCACACACCTAATGGTTATAAAGTTATTGGTTATAAACTGGACAATGGATACGGAGCTGCCTAGTGTAGGCCTTATTGTCTCTTGCAGTCTCTTTCTTCTCATGTTCTTAGGTGTGTTGTCTGTGTATGTATTTGTGTATATATCAATGTGCATGTATGCGTGGGTGGGTGTTCCTATGTGAAGCCACAAACTACCTGTTCAACATGTAAGTTTGAATCCAATTGACACTTTAGTCGTCAGATTCTCTTCAACCGTTGTGATTTCGTTTAGGTAGAAACGACTTCGGTTGCCATCTTTCGTTTTTTACAATCTTCAAATCACAACAAGCTCGGCAGCCATTGTGTACAGACCTACTTCCAAGTGCACTACAGTTTTCGTTAATTGTGAAGGCTCTGCTGAGCCACGCTCACACCTAATAGTGCTGAAACTTACTGTGACTTGCAGGGAACGGAGAGTGATAGAATAAACAGATAACATAGTGATATTAGGTATAAATTGAGGAAAACAATAATCATACCCACCCCCGTTCCGAAAACCTCAGACCCGCGCATGCGCAATACGAGGTGTGAGACGGCATGGGTACGTCACTCACCCATTGATGTAACGGCAAATTACAGTAAGACCCAGTGAATAACTAGTGCCGTTTCAAATTTTGGTGATTGAACATAATCTCTGTAGCTTTGAAAATTGAACGCCGTGACGGGTATCCGTGACGGTACTGACCGCTGCTGCGCATGCGCACTGCGTTCTTGTGACGTCATGACCCGTCATCATTACCCCCCTGATAAGTGTTGACGTCATCGCCTGTACTCCTACGTCATGGATTACACTGGACCCGCCACCCTTGCTGATCTACAGATGGATCTAGCCCTCAGTGAGGAGGAGGAGGATACAAACATTGAACACTGGCCACCCTTGATGCCATCGTCAAATCAATGTAGTCCTGTCTCAATAGTTCCGTCCACACCCGACGGATCCCGTCAAGCCTACGTCGCTGCCACGTCTGGCAAGCGGCATATGGATGACAACTCTGACAACGGTAGTGAGTTACACGCTCCTGCTGCCAAGACACCCAAACCCGCACCGATCCCTAATTCACCCAGGACCGACAAAAAACCGTCACCCTCCTTAACACTGCCTTCTCGGCAGCATGCTGCTGCTCCTCAACCTACACCTCCAGCTTTTGCCCCCCGTGCGGATTACGTGAAGCTTGTTTTCAGAGAAAATCCATCCGTAGAAACGAAGCTTCGTTGGCTTGCTGAAGTCAGTAAAACATTTCAACTCCAAAGAAATCTCGCCGAGGTTAAGATGGCTGCTGTAACGTCTCGGTACGTATACATCGCACGGTGCCGCCAAGACATCGTCGAGCAAGTAACTGCAGGTGAATTTCTTTCTCTCATCCTTGATGTACAAGACTCCCCGGAGAGACCACGAAAATATCCAAATTACTTGATAACTCGGTACCCTACTAATGTGGATCCCTCTCTCTCACTGGAACTCTCTGGTGTTCACTCTGCCCGCCGTTTTCGTCAAAATGGCGTTCCTATTAATCGTATAGCTGTGACTTGGAACCTGACCGACCCGCCTCCTACCACTGTCTCCTTCAGTTTTCTTCCCTGCCTTCCTGACTGTGAAATACTCAAAATTAAGAACGACACACCTACGTGTTACCGATGTTGGCAGGTCGGTCATATATCTCGCTATTGTCATGCAACAGAGAAGTGCGCATGGTGTGCTGATACCCACGACTCCCGCACCTGCCTTCATCGCTCCCCACCACCACCTCCTGACTCTACCTTGGCCGTCGGTACCTCACAGCCACCCAGCCAGCCTGCACCTACCAACACCCACTGGAAGTGCCCTCGATGTAACAAGCAAGGAGTAAATGTCTGGCACGGTTGTGCCAGACGCCCTGTGACGCAATCAGCCCCGCCTCCCCCCCCACCGCCCATCTCCACACTAAATATACCTATTGTCCGTGCTTCGTCTGCTACGTCGGAGTCCGACCAGATCCTTGAACTACGTAAGGCTGTCGCTACCCTCATGTCTCGCTGCAAATCCCTAGAAGAACGGTATGATACATTTGAAACACGTATAATCGATCTCGCCACCAAACAAGACTCCACAGATACAATACTCACTACTCTTGTTGAGGGCCAGAAGGCAATGATTGCCACTGTTTCCTCAATTGATACTAAATTTAATGCTCTCACTTCCCACCTTAATACGACGAATCAGAAACCATTACCTCGTTCCCCCTCATCAAATGGAGTACAACACGCTAGTCTACGCCCTACCGCCACCTCCCACCTAGATACGTCGAATCAGAAACCACTATCTCGTTCCCCCCCATCAAATGGAGTACAACACGCTAGTCTACGCCCTACCGCCACCTCCACCCACAGCTCTCGCAAAGTCAAAGGGAACCTTCAATAGTTCTATGGAGCTTCGTGTCATTTCCTGGAATGCCTGCGGTATAAGGGACTACATGAGACTTGCAGCTCTAAAGGGATATATTTATAAGAACAACCCTACTGTCATCTTTATTCAGGAAGCCTTTGTGGGACCTTTGCTTGGCGAGAGACAGGCTCCTACACTCTCTGGATACGTCTCTTATGTCCACCCAGTCAGAAACGGGCTCATAACATATGTACATTCCTCGATACCACACCAGCTTCTCCGTACCTCGATCGATGCAAACATGACCTATCAACTGTTGGAGGTAGCAATAGGACATGACAAGTTACGTTTGTGTAATGTCTACTCAGCCCCGGGAAGAATAAACTTGGCTGCCTTGCCCTTACCTACGCTGCGTGGTGTTATCTACATGGGGGACTTTAATGCGCGCCATCCTGACCTGGGTGATACTTCTCCAATCCCTAACCGGAATGGACCTCGACTTTTGGATTACGTACGACGATACAGACTCACACGCTGGGATACTGGTGGTGCCACGCACTCCCGTGGAGGTACTCTGGACTACATATTCACATCAGGACTTGTAGCATCACGTGTCGAGTGCTTCCCCATCCCCGTGCTCTTCTCTGACCACATTGCCCTTGGCCTCCACTACACAGTACCTGCTACACCCTCCTCCTCTTATGCCCGCACCTGCATCCGGATACCTCCTAAATACTGTCCGACGTATATCTCCTACATGACCACTCTGCTTCCTACTTTCAACATTCATTCCCCTGATGAGTTATATTCCTCACTGGTGAAATCAACACACAACTTTTACACCCGATATGTCACCAGACCTCATCTCACCCGTAGTCCTCGGCCTCGCACAACGTCGCTTAATGACCGTGTACTTCAGGCAGAAAGGAAGGCGATGGAACATGGCCTTACCTTCCAAAGACAACCATCTCCTGCCCATCTTCAACAATATCAGACGTCACGTGACGAATTGATAGGTCTACAACAGTGTGCCCAAACTGACTCGTGGCATGCCCTTACTGACAGCATCAATCATCTTACCAGCGTAGGAACCATGTGGCACAAAATTAAAAAAATTGTAAAGAAACGACCCCGCACTGCACTCCATCATAGTCCGATGGAATATGCACAGACACTAATTGACACCTGGTCTACACAATCAAGCCTTGATAACCTCCCAACACCTGTTCAAGAAGCCCTCTTCCCAGGCGAACCTTCGTACTCTCCGTTTGGTAGATGCCCTGTTGCAGTCAGATAAAGAGGATGACGTACCCATCACACCACAAGAGCTTCAGCGTGCCCTCACTCGAGGTACGGCGACGGCTCCCGGTGAAGATGGGATCACATACTCTGTCCTACGTCTTCTCCACAAGGTCCCAGATAACCCACTCTTACAGCTTTTTAATATGTGCTTTCAGAGGGGTTACGTACCCAGCGCGTGGACCTCCAGTATTATAGTACCCATACCTAAACCCGGCACTGATAAATTTCGTCCCATCTCCCTAACCTCGTGCTTCTGCAAGGTGCTTGAAAGAATATTCCTCAACCGTCTGATATTTCGTCTCCAATCCAAGCTCTCACCGCGACTGTATGGTTTCCTGCCACAGCGAGGTACACACCACTGCCTTCTCGATCTCTATACCCGCCTCTCACCCACCAGTGTGGTCGCATTCATCGATCTCAAGAGTGCCTTTGATATTGCAAACAGGGACATCATACTTGATCAACTCGTGGCTTTTGGTATCAAGGGTAACTTGTTGAGATGGATAAGAAGCTACCTTAGCAACAGAACTGCTCAAGTCCTTTTTAGGGGCGCATGCAGTACCTCCAGAAATTTTGACTTAGGTACTCCACAAGGTGGCGTTCTCAGTCCTTTTCTCTTCAATGTCCTAGTTCACCGCCTTCTTGCTATACTACCTGACATCCCTGGCACTACAATCACGTGTTATGCTGATGACATTTGCATCCACACCGACTCACCCCAGAATCTTCAGGTCCTCCTTCACTCATTCTATGATTCATCAGCTGCTTGTGGCCTCATAATTTCACCCGACAAGAGTAGGATATTCTCTACACGCAACCCTCGAACATTGCCAGTCTTCACCGTGGGAGGGAATGTTGTACCACACTGCACACAATACACTTACCTAGGTGCCCCCGTGCGTGTCACCCCAACCATACCCGCACGGCAACGTATCCATCCAATCGTTACAGACCTGCTGGATAGATTAGAGCGACGATTCATCCCTGTCAAGTGGCTTGCCAACAACGTGAAAGGAGTTTCTATCCCTGTCGCTAGGACCATCTACATAATGTTCCTACGATCAGTAATTGACTACCTTTCTCCTGCACTCTGTCAGCTCCCTAAGACAGCACTGCAGCCCCTTGAAAAGTTTCAAAACAGAGTCATGCGATTTATCCTGGGCTGTCCTGCCTCCACCAGAATAGTCAACATGCTAACTGAGCTTAACTTGACCCCACTTGTTGACAGGATATACGCTAATGTCACTTACTTTAGCATCAAGTGTCTATGCTCTCCCCATCTGGCTCCTCACTACTCCAACGTCATCTTGGCGGCACTCAACCCTGATATGCCTCGGCCTCACCTTCGGCCGGGTGGACGTAACCTTATCCGTACCGTGTGTGCTGACTTCCAGAGATTGGCCATTGATGTTCCGGCTGCTGAGGTTGTACCTGAATTGCCACCCTGGCGAGAACCTCTCCCTTTCGTCTCCTTTACTCCCACGTCTAAAACGGCCCATCCCCTTCTCCAGAAACAGTTGGCCCTAGAGACCATCGCCTGTGTGTCTGCCTCAGTTCCCACGGCACACCATCTCTACGTTGACGGCTCAATGCAGGCGGACGGGAGTGCTGCGTGTGCTGTATTCTCCCCCACTCTGGAACCACCAGGGGGAGATGGGTGGATTGGCCGTCGCTTGCCCGACACATCAAGTTCCACCTACTGTGAACTAAATGGACTGTTAGATGCTGTTACCCTCCTTACTGAGAGACGTTTAAATGGGGTAATCATCTGCGACTCTAAGTCTGCCCTTCACGCCCTTTCCTCTCCAAGACCTGCTGATAACCATATAGTGCGAGATATATTGTGTCGATTGGCCTATGCACATGATAATACATTGGTTGTGTCCTTTTTATGGGTGCCATCTCATGTAGGCATCGCGGGTAACGATACTGTGGACAGTCTCGCAAAGGCTGCGTGTGATCTCGAATTACCAGTGATACGTACCCCGCCCTCCTTACGTCATTACAAAACTATCCTGTGTTCAGCCATGCATACCCTAACAGCGAATCGTAGAAACGCCGAGCGAGCTCACAGTGTCTCCATACAGCACTATGATAACTTCATTGACACCTCACACAAATATCGTCGACACGGACTACTGGTCCGTAGACACAATATAGTGAGTGCTAGACTCCGGCTGGGTTACCGACCAGTGTGGCAGGTCTGCCAGACTGAGGATGTGTCTCACTACTCTACCTGCAAGCTGTGTCACCTCGCCAAGGCCAACACACTCGAACATTATTGTCTCGCATGTCCCACAGTAAAAGACTTACTACCACAGGGACAAGATCTAATATATGTTTGTAAATATCTCTTACAGAATGAAAATTTAGATGTACTACTAATGAGATATCCATATTTTGGTGGTTGTTAATCAATTTGAATTCTACTATGTCCCACGCAACACGTTTCTTTCTGTAACTCAATAAGTTTATATTTTATTTACCGCCACTGAGCAAAGCATTTTTACTAACTATGCAAATTCCAATGCATATATCATACTAGTATTGTATCTTGGTGGTGCACCGTATAATTATGTAATTAAGTATTATCACAATTACATAAGGATTATATAAATAGTATATTGTATTGTATATGTTATGTGACTTTTGATTTATTTATATTCCACAATGTCCTGCGCGACATTCATCACTGTAACTGCTTCAGTTTGTAAATTGCTTGCCGCCATTAGGCGTAATAAATTTATCAAATCAAATCAAATCTTCAAATATCACATTGCCTTTGCGTCACGTATTGAGAAACCGAATGGCGAAATCAAAGGAGCTAAACCTTTACAAATCTTTGATAGATTGTTGAAATGTTCTTAGGGAAGTCTTGAATGTTGCAAACAAAGTCTTCTTCCAGCTATTCGAATTCACAGCATTTGACGAGAATCGGCCCTGACTCGCTCGGTGGAAACGCAGCCTAACTGTTTCCACTACCTGCGTCCGTTGGTATTTTGGCGGCGACTGCGGGTGTGTGTGTGTGTGTGTGTGTGTGTGTGTGTGTGTGTGTGTGTGTGTGTGTGTGTGTGTGTGTGTGTGTGTGTGTGTGTGTGTGTGTGTGAGAGAGAGAGAGAGAGTGTGCGTGTGTGTGTGTGTGTGTGTGTGTGTGTGTGAGAGAGAGAGAGAGAGTGTGTCTGTGTGTGTGTGTGTACGTGTGTGCGTGTGTGCGTGCGTGTGCGTTTGTGTGTGTGTGTGTGTGTGTGTGTGTCTCTGTGATTGACCATGGTCTTTGATCACGTGTTGGACTAGTGAGTCACAGCTATTTCCCTCTTGGAAGAGAGCTCAGAGTTCATATATAACAAATCTATTAGTAGTGCTATGACCTTACACGCACACACATCTTTGACGGAAAATCAGTGTTAAGATTGTGTTCCTGAGCCTAATATAAGAGGAACTTGGTAAAAAAAAAACATTATGAAAATGACCTACATATGTCAATTCACTTCACACCAAACCTATAAAACCTCAATTGTACAAAAAAAAACAACAACAAAAAAAACAACAACTTTGTCCTGACTAAATGAAAATGGGTGATTTTGGAAATGCATTTTTATGTATAATGTGTAAAAATGATGCATGTAATTATTTTTCTTTTATGAAATTGTGTTTCTATGTGAAAAATATATTCTTTGTATGAAATGATGTAGTTGCACTTACATACATAGAGACGGAAGTGGAGTGTGAGAGGGAGAGGGGGAGGGAGGGAGGGTGCGTAGGCCTCTCTCTGTATGCACTGAGGGGGGGGAGAGGGGGTAGTAACCGGATGTGGAGTGTGTGTGTGTGAGAGGGAGAGAGAGGGGAAGGCAGTCAGGATGTAATGACAGCACTCAGATAGATCCCCATGATGAGGACCTTGTGAGCATTCAATAAATGTCTCTGGCGACGCCAAAACTATACTATGATGATAGTATGGTGGTGAGGCGAGGAGGAGCACTGTGCCACCTTGGCACTCTCTCTCTCTCTCTCTCTAGCTAGCTAGAACCCTCATCGACAGTCACGATGGTTAGATTACTTTCATTTATTGTCTCCACCGTATCATCACAACCACGTTGAAACTCATCAGAGTTAGTTTACAAGCTGTGCTAACTCATCTTCGGTGTAGTATATAGTACGTTTCATTTTTAGTTACGACAACCTAAAATGAAATTGAAAAAAATGCATAATGACAATTCCTTCTCTATTATAGAGTTGTGTATACAATTATAGTGTTTTTTTTTATACCTACCATGTGCAGAAATATAATGATGAGACTTTCCCCATCCGATGTCAACAATCGTAACGTAAAAGGAAGAGGTGTGCCAATTGGATACACACTACCTTAGCGGGGCTATATTATATATGCAGATGGGGTAAAAACATCATTAATTAACCACTGAAGAGCCAACGGTCGCAGGAGGGAGGGAGGGAGGGAGCGGTAGGGAGGATGGGGAGGGGGCTTTGCCACAAGTATTGGTGTCTACGATGTGACTTTCATTTGATTTATTTGTTGACATATGTATTTATTTTATTCATTTATCTATGCTTTTCATTCATTTATCTATTTCATTCATTTGTTTATTGGTGCATGTTTCTTTTGCGAATTCACCGACAAGCGACGCCGATTTGATATTGGCGAATTTGATCTAATCTGATGACTGATAGATTGCTTTCGATTTTCTGTGAATTTTTTATGTCAGGTACTTGACTAAACCATTCCTCAGTCACCTAGATTCTTATGTGTACACACACACACACACACACACACACACACACACACACACACACACACACACACACATATATATATATATATATATATATATATATATATACATATTATATATATGTTATATATATATATATATGTATATGTTTTGTAGGATATCCGTTTATGTACTCGTTCAGGAAGAGCTAAAACGACGTCGATACAACACACACACACACACACACACACACACACACACACACACACACACACACACACACACACACACACAGAGTAAGAGGGAGGGGAGGAGGAAGAAGAGCGGGCGGGAGGGAGGGAGGGAGGAAGGAAGGGAGAGAAGAAGGAAGATGAGGGGGAGAGAGGAGGATAATGAGTCTGGGAGGGAGGGAAGGAGGAAGAGGAAGAAGAAGGGAGGGAGGGAAGGAAGGAAGGAAGGAGGAGGTGAAAGGGCGGGCGGGAGAGAGGGAGGAGGAGAGGAAGAAATGAAGGAGGGAAGGAGGAGGAGGAGGAAGAGCTGGGAGAGAGAGAGAGAGAAGGAGGAGGAGGAGGAAGGGAGGAGGGATGATCATGATGATGATGGTGATGATGATGAGGAGGAGGAGGAGGGAGTGGAAGAAGTGAGGGAGGAGGAGGAGGAGGGAGTGGAAGAAGTGAGGGAGGAGGAGATGGAGTGGGAGGGAGGGAGGGAGAGAGGTACGAGGGAGGGAGGGGGAGAAGGGGCGGGAGGGGGGGACGAAGAGGAGGGAGAGGAGGAGGAAGGAGGGGAGAAGAGGAAAGATAGAGGTAAGAGGAAGAGCGGCGGGAGGAAGGAAGAGGAGGAGGAGGAAGAAGAGAATTAGCGGGAGGGAGGAAAGGAATAAGAAAGGAGGAAGGAGAGGAAGAAGAGAGGGAGGAGGAGGAGGGAGGGAGGGAAGGAGGACGGAGAGGTAGGGGGAGACGGGACGAGAGGGAGGGGAGGAGGAGAAGGAAGAGGGTGATGGGCAGGAGGGAGGGAGGGAAGGAGGGAGGGAGGGAGGGAGGGAAAAGTAGGAGGGAGGGAGAAGGAGGGAGGGAGGAAGAATGAAAGGAAGGAGGGAGGTGAGGGAAGGAGGAGGAGGAGGAGGACGGAGAGGAAGAAGGGTGGGAGGGAGGAGAAGGGGCGTCATAACGTACAGAACGCAACGCGCCCGTCCATCTTTTAATTTTGTTTATTTTCCATTCTTCTTCTATCATACTTGATCTTAACTTTGCATCCACACATGCAGAGCATTGAATGTAGATACTAGTCTGGTGGGCCAGGGTGTAGGAGGAGGAGGAGGAGGAGGAGGAGGAGGAGGAGGAGGAGGAGGAGGAGGAGGAGGAGGAGGAGGAGGAGGAGGAGGAGGAGGAGGAGGAGAGTGGAGCGATGGTCCAGCTAAATATAGAAATTTTCTTCAGATAGATATAATAATATTTTGTTATTATTGGGGCTGCACCTCGTAATAATATACGACCAACATAAAAACTCACTTGAATGAAAAGTGTGAGAGGAAGTTGTACACACACACACACACACACACACACACACACACACACACACACACACACACACACACACATACACACCTCGTAGCGCAGTGGTTAGAGTTCCCGGCAGCCACTACGGAGGTCCGGGATCGAATCCCGCCCAGGGCTGAAATAATTTCAGTATCGCTGCGCTGTGAGTTGTTACTCAAACTCCGTGGGCGGGGAGTTGGGAACGTGTGTGCGCGTGTAAGGTCACAGCATTACCTATAGATCAGTCATGAGATCAGAGCTCTCTTCCAGGAGGGAAATAGCTGTCGATCACGAGTCCAACACGTGATCTAAAGACCAAGGTGAATCACACGGTTGGTATATGGTGCGGGCGAATGCAGGTTTGGACAAATGCGTAGAGGTTTGTAGTATTTTTTTTTTATTCAGGTGTCTAATATCGAATATGTACAGAACTATGGTATTGTAAATTGTGAACAAACTAAATGCTTTTGTCATTAAAACAGTAGTGCTGCTGTTGTTATTATTATTCATTTTTCGGGGGAATTTTTAATTGCTATAATTTAGTTTGATAATATTTGATTTCTTGTATTCATTTAACAGTTGCTGTCTTTATTGGCTACGCCACTTGCGTGGCAACAGTGAAGTCGTCTGCAACGCTGACTGCGACTTTCCAATTGTTTGAGAAAGTACACTGTGGTCTTTAGAAACTTTTGTTGTCGATAACTCGCCCTCGTCTCTGTCCTTACTATTGATTATATTTACTTCATTTCTAGTAGAGCTAATAACTATTATTATTATTATTATTTTGTTATTCTTCAAAACGTGACAAAAATACCGTGGGCATCTTTCACAGAGTTATAAGAAATATGCGATGACTTTGCAGAATGTTGCGTCAAGTTCGGGTCGGCTATTTTCGTGAAGTGTCAGTGAGCGTCTGAGCGATGTATTACGTTCAGTCTCAATGTATCGTTCATGACGGATTTCGACTTGCATGACTCCGCCCACTTTATACGTCAGCCAATCAGCGTCTAAGGGGACTAAACGAGTTTGTGTCCGTTTTGTTGTGGCTAGCGTTCTTGTAAGATCGTCGCGCGGTTTTTTTTTCTGTCTTCTTGGTGGGTACCCATGTTTGATTATTTTATGTCAATATTATTGTTATCACAAAGAAATAACCCAATAAAAAGCGATCATTTAGGCAGCGAAGCAATATAACGAAAGCTAGCTAGCGTGCAGTCAGTCGCGTGTTCCAGGAGATGGGCGGGCGGGCAGGTGGCCAGTATTAATGAGTTAATATTTCTCGGAGGACAGTTTGGGCGGGAGATGTTGGGGGAATTTTCCGTCCGCTGGAGGTGATTTTTATATTAAATTTTGAGTGCAATTCTACCTGCATGCGCGCGCACACATGACTCGGTGGTGGAGTTGGTAGAGTCCCAAACTGTCACTACGGCGGTCCGGGTTCGAATCCTGCCCAGGGCTGAAAATAATTTCAGTATCGCTGCGCTTCAAGTCGTTACTCCAACTCGTGGGCGGGGAGTTGGGTGTGTGTGTGTGTGCGTGTAAGGTCAAAGCATTACCCATAGATCGGTCGTTCGAGCTCTGAGCTCTCTTCTGGGAGGAAAATAGCTGTCGATCACGAGTCCAACACGTGATCCAAAGACCAAGGTAAATCACACACACACACACACACACACACGGCTCGGTGGCGGATTGGTAAAGCACTGGCCTCACAAGCCAGAGAACCGGGGTTCGATTCCCCGGCCGGGCGGAGATAAATTGGGTTTGTCTCCTTTCAAGTGTAACCCCTGTTCACCTAGCAGTGAGTAGGTACGGGACGTTAGTCAAGGAGTTGTAACCTTGCTGTCCCGGTGTGTGGTGTGTGAGTGGTCTCAGACCTACCCAGAGATCAGCAAATAATGAGCTCTGAGCTCACTGCCGTAGGGTGTCTGGCTGTCTCGACAGAGACTGCAGCAGATCCGTGGTGAATACTCGACCACCTCGCCCTTGTTACCCTCCTCCTCCTCCTCCTCCTCGACCACCGAACTTATGCTGCAAGATGATACGATTCAATAACTAGAAAACGTCTAAAGAAAAAATTAGGCATTTGCAATTAAAGTATTTAAGGCAACTTATCAACTATTTCATCCTGAGAGTTGACAGGGAGCAATTGCACCAAGGAACATTCAGATGTAGAGATATGACCTTTGCCTGCTGAACAAACATCACTCTGCTTTGACTTTTTACACTGATCACTACACACAACCTCCATCTCCGTGTTCCTCACTCGGGTTACCACTGTAGTGGAAGTCAGTCTCTGTGAAGAAGTCAGTACCGCTGCATAACCCGAACAGCTTAGTCATTTCTCCTTATCCCTGATTCCCACCACATACTTAATTACTTAATACTAGGGTTTACTTTTGGCTGAATTAAATCATTTATCTTTAATCAGGAGAAATCTGATCAAGTATGCCGTCGTTTTCTTTTTTTATAACACGATATGTAAAATCCACTTGAACGCACATTAGTTTTGTGCATTAAAATTAGGATGACTGACGAACATATAATTACCACATCACTGTTTCAGACATATTCGATTAGAAGTGTTTAGATATAACTAGATATAATGGTATAGTACCTATTTCCCTAGAAATCCTAGTTTGAGCTTAAAATCGACGGTGAAAAAGAAAACCAAAAGAAAACATTTACAGAAAATGAAATACAAAAGGGGTAGCTTTAGTAAATTGTTAAACGTTCATATTTTGAGATGAAATGAATATATATTCATATCACAAATTATCCAGTTACCTTCTAAGTAATAATACAAACAAAATATAAACATAAAGTTATACTAAGATCATTTAATTAACAAAATAATTCATTTTATTTTATGATAAGCCATAAGAAGAGTGACTAATTTTTTCGTAGGTTTAAGGAACCTACACCAGGGGGCGCTGAGTAGCTGCGGCCGAAGCCGTCACCTTTGCCCTTATGGTACACTTGAACTGTCGGGGGGAGCAGATAACAGCCACTGCTGTGAATCGGAGAGTAGAGCGGGGTTCGTACCCACAACTAAACGAACGCAAAACCAGCTCGCTACCCATTACACCACCAACTTAGTAAAAACATTGTATTTACTTACTTCTTTGCCCTCTGGTGTCTCTTTCTTGCAGATCCACTTGGTCTGATACTGTGCCGGAGGTTCTACATTGGGCTGTCAAATGAATAAAAAGTATACTGTAGTTCGTAATGGCATAAAGGATAATTGTGGAGGCCCATTGGTTTGATCCCAATAGAGAAGGTAATGGTTGGGTTGGGTTAAATCAAATATATGAATCAATATAATGATATTAATCTTCACACAAAGTCCCGTTCACGAAAGCATTGAAAAGAATAATAATAATAATAATAACAATAATAATAAAAACAACAATGATGATAAAAATGAAAATCTAAATATTTGATAATAACAATAATAATAATAGTAATGATAATGAAAATTTAGATATTAAAAATAACAATGATAATGACATTATATATATATATATATATATATATATATATATATATATATATATATATATATATATATCATTTGTGATAATCGGTCCTCACCCTCAATACGAGACGTGTCCTATCTAAACGCAGATGTAGTTCAGTACAATAACGTAGTGATTACTATTTGCTTGGTATACTATGGTTTTGGAGCAAATTTTCAAAATTCGGTTCTTGAAAACTTTTTGTTAGCTTACCACAAGCAGCTTGGATCAAATCAAATCAGCCATCCTGAGTCCACTGCTGAACAAAGGCCTCCTTCATAGCATTCCACGATTCACACGACCGCTTCATACTCTGCCACGTCACTCCTGCAAACTTGTCGATCTCGTCTCTCCACCTTCTGTCTGGTCTCCCTCTTCCACGCTTCCCATCTCGCGGCGTCCACTCAGTAACACACTTGTTCCATCGCTCATCAGTCCTTCGCACTAACTTGCCTGCCCAATTCCACTTCCTCTCTTTCACCGTCTCCACAATATATTTCTAATCTGCTCTCTCACCCAACTTGCTCTCTTTCGGTCTCTCAGCGTTATTCCCATCATTAATCTCTCCATTCTCCGCTGTGCAATCTTTGGTTATCTACATCCTCGCCTGTTCCTGATGTCGACAAGATGCTGTGCAGGTATTCAAACTCGCCTACTTTTTCCGATTTCTTGATGTTGACTTGTCCATTTTCGTGTTCATTAGGTGGATATTGTGCAAGAATATTGGTATTTGCTTCATCTACTTTGAGTTTAAATTTTTTGTAGGCATTTGTGAAGTTCTGCAATGATGTTTTTTTTTTTTTAATGTTGGTTAGGGCGGCCATGTCGTCAGCAAATTGGAGTTCCGTGACTGTTTTAGTAACACCACTAAGAGTTTCTTGGTGTGAGCCAATTGCCACACAAACATCTCACCCCCCAACCCACCCCCCCGCCACCCCCCACCTATCGATCAGGCGGCCCCGTGATGCTCCATCATGCATCACCTGCCCGATTGCACAGCATCGCGTTCTCGTCCGTTTGTGACGAAATATTTCCTGAAGATTTTTTTTTTCTTTGTTTTTCGTGGGTGATTTTTTTTTTTTCCGGGTGTTGCGGAGTCTTCTGTGTCGACGACACGTCGCCTCCCCACCCCTCACCTGCCCTTTCCCCATTGTATCATACTCTAATCTAGGAAGAATCAAATTGTATTCTATTTTATCGTCAGTTCTTCGTCCATGTAGTGATGCGCCATACTTAAGTTCGTCAATATTTTATGTCTCCCCGTTTTGTCATCTTATTCATTATTGTATTATTTTCTATTATTACTATAATTATCTTTTCTTTGTAACGATTCTTTCATTATCAACATTCCAAAGTCCGTTACCTTGTTTTTTTTTTTTTTATGTTTCATTTCCTATGTTATCGCAAAGTGATATGTTCTTGCTTTTATAATTCCCAACGTTTAGCATTTTCTGTAATAAACTTCACCTTTAGCTTTTGAATCTTGTCTAGACCTTTCTAGAAGTAAGAACCTTTACCCATTCTTCATCTTTTACTGTCTTCATGATCTAGGCAACATCAACAAAAAGATTCATTGGTGAAATTATATTATCACTAATGTGGATCCAAAAAAAAAAAATGCTGGTGATAACATAGAGCTTCTAATTTACAAGGGATTACAAAGGTGGAACATGCCGACAGGAGACCTTTTGGTCCATAACTAGGTCGGAAGCGAAAAAAAATATATAATAATAATAAAAATGGATAAATAAATAAATTAACTAATTAAGAATATATATAAAAATATAAATAATAATAGATAAAATAAATAAATGCATAGGAATACTTAAATAATAAACAAACAGGTACATATTAAATAATAACGTATTTCTTGTGTTGATTGATTCGTGTTTTGAGTGTTTTAGCAGTCTGACCAACATAAAACTGATTACATCATTTACAAGGTATTATCGGCTGAGAAGAAACCTGCACAGCGAAGCTATAGCGGTAATCCCCTTCCACACTCCTGGCCAAATGGCCACTTCCGGAAGGGAGTGTGTGGTTGGACATTCCGCATAAATCATCGGAAATTTAAAATTCCCGGCTCTGTGCAGGTGGCGCAAGCGTCTACAACCCCACCTCCCCCTCCCTATCCCCTCCCTTCTTACTCGGCTGCACGGATTGAGCCGTCACTTAGCATCGCGGAACCAGACGAGTCGGTCACTCAACAACCCACCTTCTTTTCATGCAGGTAAGTCTGGTTCCTGCTCGTGCTCGTGTTCTCGTAGGGAGCCCTACCTGTTCTCCTGCAGTTTTTCCCCTTCGGTGTTGTGTCCAGACACCTTTGGGACACCCCGTCTATGATTACCATTATTCTATTTTCAGACCAAACGCTTGTGTGTGGAATCCGGCTGCACAGCCAGGATCTCGTCAGACGGCCACCACGACCTCTGCTCCCGCCATACCCCTTGTTTCTCACAAGCTGGCGTTGTGTGCAAAGCGCGGGTTGAGGAGATTCGTGCTGCTCCTCCCAAAACCCGTTCCAAGCTAGCTGCCCTCGAACTCCTTCGGGAGGCATGGCGCAGAGCTCGGAAATTGAAATCCGCTGACGACCCCCCCTAGTGTGGGCGGATCCGGCGTTAGGCGTGGAATTGGGCCTCGTTCGCCCTCGCCATCCGTCTCCCTATGTCTCCGAGACTTCCGTTGGTGCACAACCTGGGCCTCTCGGAGTACAAGGGGACGAGTCTGATGTTGCGGAGTATGGTGTCCCCGAGCGTCCTCAGGCCTCTCGGCAGCCCCATACATCCGACCATCAAGGGTCCTTAAAAACCCTTACGGCTTGCTTTGTCAAGCACCCCCACGAACTCGTCTTCCTCCCTAGTTCACTCGCGTGAACCCGGCAGGAAATCTCGCTCGAAAAAGAGGTCTGCCTCACCGAGGTCCAGGACGCTCAGCTTGTCCCCACCCTCCACAGCCTCTCCCCCCAACTCACCCTCCCTTCCTCGCTCTCCTTTTCCTCGCCGTAAATCCCACAAGGGCAGGGAGCCGGAGGACGAAACGAGGGGAGAGGGAACTCTGGCTGCCCAAGTGGCTGCCCTCCTTCCGTCCCTGATAGGCCCCGTCCTTGAATCGGCCCTATCACATTATCCGGCCTTTCAGGCCGCGCAAATCATAACGCACCCCTCTCCAGAGCAACCTCCTATTGAACCTACGGCTCTAGCCCCCCTCCCACTCTCCCTCCTGGTCCTTCCCTCCGCCCCTCCGTGCCGGCGACAGGTATAGGACTAGAAGGCCCCTCTCAGGAGGAACCCCCCAATCAGACGTCCGTCGGGTTGGACGGGGTGGAGGACCACTACAGTTCTTCTTTACCTTATCCTCCTACCATGACGGACTCTTTTGAGTTCCGCCCCTTCTCATGGTGTGACCTTCCCCGGTCCTGGGAGTACTCGTTTGGAGAAGGCCACAAGCTAGTGGCCTGGTCTCCCGACTACTCGCTACCGGAGGGCTGGAGGAGGAGAGATGACGTTATCCTAAAGTGGGCCAACGACGAGGAGGGGGCTAAGGTTCTATATAAGATTCGACCCCTCTCCGCCCCGGCCTCCACGCCCTCCAGGATTTCCACCTCTAACACTCTGGACGCATTAGGTGCTCTCCTGGAGAACCCTCGTTTAAACCCTGATGGGCATATGTTTTGTCGACAGGTCGGGGGACTCGCCGGCGGTAGCACTCTCCCCAAACGCCTGGTTCCCGCAGGAGAAAGGGGAGAAGGCCTTAGACATCCCTGCTCTCTTCGAGCGGGCCCAAGACCAACCCAAGACGGTTCCTCCTCGACGGCATATCCCTTCATCATTCCCCGTCGTCCTGCCACCACCCTTCGCGCCGGAGGGCCTGCGCGATTGCTTATGGCACTCGGGCAGGGACCCCGCCCTCCCCCATCAACTTAGTGAACCGGAGGCTAAATTGCTGACGACGGAGGCCTCGACCAGACAAGACCTTGCCTCTACCATCTCGACCGTCACGGCAATCGCGATGATGAGGAACTGGCTGACGACGCTCGCCACGAGCTTTGAGGACTTCCCGCGGGAAGAATTGAGGTGAGTGGGATATTTCAATCTATACAGAGGGTCCAGACCTGTCCTGGCGAGAGACGCTCAGGTAGCGTCTTCACCCAGGACGGAGCCTCTTGACTAGCGCCCGAGGACGAGGTCGTTCGGAAACGACCTCGGCCTCGCATATGTTATACGTTCTACAATTGAGCGATGTGACTTTATTACACCCTCCGAGGATTGGGATCCTTCTCGCCCTACTAATTTGATTCGCGTGTTTTCTGTATGCAGAGACACCCTGGCGGCACTCTCTACCGTGGCAGAGGGTACAGCCAACATGGCGTCATCAGCCCTACCCCCAGCAGCGAGGGCCTTCACCGCGGCTCGTTTGGCAGCTCGTCAGTCTGCAACGCGGTCGGCCCCGGAGATAGCTCGCCGGGGCGTGGTGAGAGCAGCTCCCCTTTCCCGTGGTCTGTTCGACCAGGAAGCGACAGACCGCGTCTTCGCTACGGTCCCGACCGTCATCCAGATCCAACAACCCTCCCAACCTTCGGAGACACGCGATAGTGACCATCTCCGCTAGCACAGTTCTGGACTTCCTGTCTTGGCTAGCTGACACCACCAACAGGGCACCGGCGACGATCTCGGCTCACTACGCAGCCCTCGCTGATCCACTCTGCTTCGGCATGAACATCAGAGTGCCACAAAGGGAGCGAAACCTTCTAATGAAGGGGATCCGCGCCTCGAGAGAGCCGAGACGTCAGCCGGTCCTAGCCTGGTCCTTGCATCGTGTTCTGCAGTACCTGACGTTCGAAGGGACCATCATGGAGGGGGAACACTTCCTTCAACGTGCCGTCTTTCTGCTCGCCCTGGCTACGGGTTACAGGGCGTCACAGCTGGCGGCGATCACCCGCCACCAGTCCTTCTCCAAACTGGAGGAGGACTGCTCTGCCCTAACTCTCGCTCCATCACCTACATTCCTAGCCAAGAATGAGCAGGCGGACGACATGATTGGCCCTATCAGAATACCATCCTTCCTGGAGGAAGGAAACCCACACCCGCTGTGCCCGGTCCGTGCGTTTAAAGACTACGTGGAACGCACGGAAGGGGTGTCCGAGGATCATCTCTTCTACAATTCGAAATCTCGGAACCCCCTAACCCCGAGGTCCCTGGCGCGTCTACTTTGCCGCGTTATAGAGAAGGCCGACCCGGGCCATGCCCCCCACGCCCACAACATCAGAGGCCTCGCGGCATCGCTGGCATTTCTCCGCACCCACTCTGTGGAACGGGTGCAGGACCTCGGGGGCTTGTGATCAGCAACTTCCTTCAAGTCACTGTATCTCTACCACTCGATCACCCCTGTCCCATGTGTCGCCATGGGAACGGCTCCATCCCTCTCCTCGCAAAAGAAGGGGGCAAAGGGCGACCGAGGGGTAGGGGAAGGCCCAGGAACCGCTGAGCAAGATACAATATTCTACATAGAATTTATGCACTATGTAAATTGTACAATATTATTTTTATAAAAAATAAACATATGAATATATATATATATTGATATCGATATAAGTACTTGATGCTTTTTGTCTACCCTCTACTGAATATAAGATGAATAGTCTCCCATACGAGACACACGTAATAACGGCTTGAGCCCTGTCCTCGACTACAATTTGGGCTTCACCTTCTCCTCCCACCTATCCTCGTCTCATGCTTAGCTTCGCTGTGCAGGTTTCTTCTCAGCCGATAATACTTCTTTGTCGCGGCTAGTGCCGCTTAAATTGTTTTTATCGGCTTAAGAAACCTGCACAGATTTAGGGTCCCTCCCTCCTCCCACAGGCGAAGCCTTCATTTCTCATTGAAGTGACGGCTCAATCCGTGCAGCCGAGTAAGAAGGGAGGGGATAGGGAGGGGGAGGTGGGGTTGTAGACGCTTGCGCCACCTGCACAGAGCCGGGAATTTTAAATTTCCGATGATTTATGCGGAATGTCCAACCACACACTCCCTTCCGGAAGTGGCCATTTGGCCAGGAGTGTGGTAGGGGATTACCGCTATAGCTTCGCTGTGCAGGTTTCTTAAGCCGATAAAAACAATTTAAGCGGCACTAGCCGCGACAAAGAAGTAGTTTGTATATTGTTTTTTTTTTCTTCGATGTTCCTCAGGGCCCTACGCATTTGCAGCCCAGAGTACATCAATGATGAAATAAGATGTATTTACGATATTGGTACTAAGCTACAATACCCCACACATGTTCTTGACACAGCTTACAATTGTGCTAAAAGGACATTTCGTAACCTTAGGTCAACTCAAACTTTCAATATGAATAACTTACTAATTCTACCGTACCAAGAGAACCTGCAAAACATTCCAAATATGTTAAGTAAATTCAACATTAATGTACTTTTTAACAATAAGAACAACGTAAGACAATTGCTCATAAATAATTCTGTCAATAGTGATAAAGGGTGTGTGTACAAAATATCTAGTAAATCATGTAATCAGTTTTATGTTGGTCAGACTGCTAAAACACTCAAAACACGAATCAATCAACACATGTACTTTTTCCACTACCTCTTCAAACTCCCTTTTCACCATGTTTCACTCAGTCATATATTCTGTACCTTGTTTCTTCATTTTATAATTCCTTTTTTGTATCAGCACCAAAAATGTAATTACACGAATGCGCTCTGCTTCGTTAGTTTACTTTTCCTATTGGTTACTTACGTATATATATATATATATATATATATATATATATATATATATATATATATATATATATATATACATATATATATACACCCTTCCACTAAGTCAAAGAAAGAGAGACAAAATCCCCTAGTCATCCCCTTCTCAGAGTCCATCAGTCAATTGTCCAAGTTTCTTCCCAAAGAGAAAGTAAATTTAATTCATAACTACCCTAATACTATTAATAAAAAAGTTGTTAATGTTAACCAGAGGTTGAAGGAAGAACATATCCCAGGTGTTTACTCCCTTCCATGTAAAGATTGTAACCTTTCATACATTGGCCAGACGGGGAGAGACCTGCCGACAAGATTAAATGAACACAAAAGGTCGATTAGATATGGCCAAATAAATTCAGCAGTGTTTCAACACGTTAATAAATTTAATCACCGGATGGACTGGGAGAAATCTGATCTCTTTTATAAATCAGGGTGTGGGTTCAGAAGGAAAATGGTGGAATCAACATTAATTGATTATCTGCCCACGATGAATATTTCCAAGGGTCAATGGACCCCAGACATCATTTCAGGACTATTCATCACCAAAAATATTGTCAACAAGCTTCCTCCCCCTCCCCCTGACCCGACCTCGTGTCAGCCTCAGGTCAACTAGGGTTGGGGCAGTGATGTTCTTTATCTTCTCATATTCCCTTTCTTTTGTAAGAGGTTGCTACTTAAGATAGCCTCCTCCCTGCCACTTTGTACTACTGAAGAGGATTGCAGGTAGCAATCGAAATATATAGTTCCGCTTACGCAACTTTTTCTTTCGTCCGACTGTGGTGTTAGTTGTGATTTACAAATGTGTTACTACATTTCTCACCTGTGATATATATATATATATATATATATATATATACATACACACACATATATATATATATATACATACATACATATATATACATATATATGTATACATATATATATATATACATATCTATATATATATATAAATATATATATTATATATATACATCGATACATATATACACATACATACCTACATATATATATACTCGCCAAAATAACCGCGCGTTGCTGCGGGCAAATGATGATCATTTCAATCTTGATAGAATTTATGAAGAAAAGCTACACGTATTCAATGTAACTGAATAGAAAAGGTAAAACAAATCAAATCTTAAGAAATGAAAAAAAAAATCAATTTGAGGAGGGAGACACCCTTTGAAAATAAAATATACTCGACCGCAAGAGAAGAATTGAACCAACCTTTCATTATATTTGAACTAAATTATATTACCACCCGCAAAAAAGTAAAATAAGAATAACCAATAATTAAACATATGGTAAAATTATACAAACATTTAAAATATAAATGCTATCAACATACAAAAACTATCATAGTTTATGCCAACATTAATTTCACAAATATGAATAATATCTATAAACACATACAATGGTTTGTTTAATCATTGTAATTTTTGTTACAAAAATGCCAATCTTGTTAAGGGGACACTACATAGTGGCGTGTTACCACACCATACCCCTTTAACCCTTAACCCTAGCCAAAATAATATATTTTTCTTTTTTTAAATGAAATATAGTTATCTAAGTACCTAGAGTGATAGGGTATTAGAATATATATGGTTATGGGGACTATCTCCAAAACACTAGGAGTTTCGTGAACAAAGAAACAAACAAACAGACAGACAGAAGATACTACTTTATTATAGTAGATACAGTGTTCAAATAAGTAAATGAACTAATAAGAATATAGATGAGTAAGTAAATACGAGTACATAAATAATTAGATAATTGAATTGATAGAAAGAAAACATTTCTAAGGCATTTCCTCTGTCATAGGACTGTGTGATATTTAAATTCTATTTTATCTATTTTACTTTCTTTTATTTGTTTTATTTATTCATTTATTTTTTATTTGCTGATGCAGCAAAATTGGCACAGCTTTCGGTTCTTACCAAGATAACGACTTGCCAACTTGTATTTATTTTTTGTTTTGTCCTGTTTGTCTCACCATTTATCTATCTATTCATTTATTCAACTATTTATTCATTACTTTAATGTTTTTATTTATTTGCCTATTCATTTATTCAATTATGTGTTAGTTAATTTATTTACTTATCTATTTACTTATCTACTCATTTGTTTATTTTATTATTATATTTTTTTTACCAGTTAGTGGTTTTACCATTCAAAACATCTCACTATTTACGATTGGTCAGGCAACGTAATAGATAACCTCTTGTTCCGTTTCAAGTGAGTCTAGCAAGTAGTCTTTCGTGTAAGTTTAGAAGATAGTCTTTCTGTATTATGCATGAAGAACAGTACATTCTGAAAGCTAATCAATTCTATATAAAAGTGGATCTCTTGCAGTTGAGAAGAAAAGATATATTTGTATGTATGTATGTATGTATGTATGTATGTATGTATGTATGTATGTATGTATGTGTGTATGGGGTGCAGGGGAAGTGGATTTTTTTTCCTGAAGTGAATTAAAACGTACTGGTTTAATTTGTAAGTAAAATGTAGCTTTGGCAAAGGAATATAACGTTTGCAGGCATTACGTATGTACTCATGCTTCGAAGTATGATGAATATCGTGGAAAGTTGCGTGAAGGAAACAGTCACTCATAAAGCAACAGTCACTCTTTAAACGTGTTCATCAAGCCAGTGAGAGTCTAGTTCGGGTAAGTTATGGGACCACACAAGAAAGAGCTGAGTCTTCGAAGCCGTTTCGAAGGGGAACTTTATAAAGAAATGTATTTTGTTAGCCAAAGAAGATATTTGACCTGAAAAACGTCAAGCATTTACAAACACAATCCTCTCAAAAAATACAGATTCAAATAGAATTAGTGAATTATCAGAAACCTTAACAGTCAACTCAAAGAAAAGGTTGCTAAATTTGTATCATTTTCTGTAGCAACTGATAAAAGAACAGATATACCTGACAAGTCACAACTTGCAGTTTTTATACGTCGTGTAAATGAAAATATAAAAGCAACTGAAAGGTTGGTTTGTGAAACTAGTACTAATGAAGGGAACAGCAACGGAAAATGATATACTTTTAAATTTGCACTAAATAAAATAGGTGTTGACTGGATGAAAACTGTGAGTCTGGCTACAGATAGAGCACCTCAAATGGTTGGAAGAAATGCTGTCGTGGCAACAAAGTTAAAGGAAAAATTACTAGCTGTGAACTCAGACCATCAAATTCACAGTGTTCGTTGCATGATTTACAGTGAAGTGCTTTGCAGTAAGACATCAAAGATGGATCATGTCATGAAAGTTGTTGCTATTAAGGTAGTGAACTTTATACACGGGGTAGGACTGAACCACAGACAGTTCAATTGGAGGAAATTCACAGTCACGGGCGGACTCTGCCATATTACACTGATACTCGGTGGTTAAGCCGAGGTGTCGTGAAATACAGAAGTTTATGCATGAGAGAGGAAGGGGCGTGCAGAAACTGAGAGACAAAGAATGGGTTCATCAGAACATTTGCATTACCTGAATACAAGACTGCAAGGTCGCAATAAAACTGCCATATTTACAGGACTGTTTGTGCCTTTGAGCTTAAGCTTATTTTTTTTTACGCAAACTACCAGCAGGCAAAACTCCACATTTTCCTACTCTGGCAGTAGCTTTCCACCCGTATTCAGTTATACAGGTTGAATACTAAGAATCATCAATGTGTATGTTGTCTGGACCTGGGGTGTTGATATGCAGCTGGAGAGGAAAGAGCAGAATTCCCCTTCGTAGACTGTTGATTAATTATCGAGAGGGAGAGTAAACACCAGACTCAACTCTAGGAGTTTATTATGCCCGACGTTTCGATTCTCATCCATTGATTATCTTCAGGGGTGTGATGGTTACATACTGTAGAGTGAACTCATATATTATATGGAGTCCGTGGCGTAGTATATATCTGAGTTCACTGTATGTAACTATCACACCCCTGAAGACGATTCCTAGACGGGAATCGAAACTTCGGTCATAATAATGTTTGAAGGTAAACTGAAAATATTCTAAATGAGACTCAGAAGACGAGAAACTAATAGCAAATCATGATCACAGGTTTATTGGTCACATTACAACTTTAAGGCTGACAATATACACTTCATGGTTATAATAAATTATCTACTTAAATACTGTATTCTAAAATAATATGATACTGGGATAATAGACGTTGCCTAAAAACTAGTGATATATCTAGATATCTGAAAATTAATATGTTACTTTTATCTCTAGGATATA
The DNA here is from genome assembly GCF_046742065.1 of Oratosquilla oratoria. Lineage (NCBI taxonomy): Eukaryota > Metazoa > Arthropoda > Malacostraca > Stomatopoda > Squillidae > Oratosquilla > Oratosquilla oratoria. The sequence continues at coordinate 19,284,219 of NC_134816.1, read as the reverse complement.
TATATATATATATATATATATATATATATATATATATATATATATATATATATATATATATATACATATAATTCTGAATCCATAATACTTTAGCTACTGCCGAAGCACTTGGAAACGGATAACGTAGCCTGTTGGCAGCCAGAGAAAAAAGAAAAAATCCATAGGCCACGGGAAGAGTTGAGCTAATTATAAAACATAACCAGAGGCTCAAAGAAGCAGAAAAACGACACAAAGAAAAATCAAAGAGAATGCTCATGAAAAAAAAAACGTGAATTCAACAATGGTCCTCATCTTATACAACCTGTAGATAAAATGGGGCGAAATTAATTAGATCAAATATAATTTACGTGGCACCACCTCCTCCATTTCCTCAACATGTCCCCAACATGAAAATCAAAGGCAGTAAATCAATATTATTTAACATTTAAAAATTGGATCACCTCTCAGTGGTTTAATGAGAAGCAAAGATCCCACACCATATTAACACATTACTATTGTAATTTTAGTCCATCAGCTGACGAAATATCTTATGCACTTTGTTCTTCACTAGTCTTTTGTTTTGCAGAAGTGCAGTCGTATTTTGTGTCAGCGTTAGTGAAGATTGATCTCACTATCAAGCAATATTATGATGGGTGGTGTCCATAAACTGGACTTGCGATGACTTACACGGGTATCTATCTAAAAAGATAGGAATCCTGAAAAAAGAAATAGGCGGATCAAGACATATGAAATCATTAGTTACTAAAGGTAGCAGCACACTAGGCTAGCATGCTACCTCAATCTGCTACTTCGTTTGAGTAGAAACGACTTCGGTTACAATATTCTAGACTTCCGTATGAACGTTTCAACAAGGTGTCTAAATTTGATATAGGTTTAACTTCTTTTAGTTCGTTATTCGGCTTCTCAATATATGACGCAATATTAATTTGACATTTGGAAAATTTGAAAAAAACAAAAAATCGTAATCAAAGTCGTTTGTACTCAAATGAAGTAGCAAAAACGAGCAGCATGCTCACAAAAAGTGCCTAGTTTGTCATCACTTTAATATGTACAAGAAAGGTCATTAACATATTTGAATCTATGAGTCGTCGATCAACAATGAGAACCCACTGCGTCGTCAGTGAATTTTCGTGGTCTCTCAGATAATCCTTTATCCCAGGAACTACGTGCAATCTTCAACCACCCGTTAAAGTTCATCTCATCTACACAATGAAGCCTTCCGAAGATTCTGTCCAAGTAGGGGATGTCAGGGGCTTGGCCTTTAGGGTGAGCTTGCTTCGCTTGCGGCCAATCAATCGTTTCCGTTGCCGTGACGTCAGCGTTCTCGGCCAATCAGTGGTCTCCTTTGCCTTGACGTCACCGCTCTCGGCCAACAAACCTGATGGAGGCTTTGGTCGAACTGAAGATATAGACGGATTCGTCCAAGAAAAAATGACGCAGAGAAGAAGGAGGTTGCCATAATTTTTCTTATCTAATTATGGAATCCGTAAAGTCGGGAATAATTTTTTGTCTATCTTGAGGACAGTTGCCAGGCGATTTTATTCAGGTGATGGAACTCACTCTTTTTATTTTTATTTTTGCCCGGCAAAGCCGTTTTTTATCGTCTTTTTTCTATTTTTTTTTTCTCGACAGTCTTTTTTTTTTCTTAGTTCCAGCTATTTTGTGATTTTTCTCAACAACTTTTTTTTCCGACCTTTTGGCCGCAGTTGGTCGGGCCGCGCCGACGAATTCTTTCTCGGAGATCGGCGAGGCTCCTGTGCCCAGTCTCTCGGTCGATCCTCTGCAGCTCTTTGAGGCCCTAGGTCGCGGTGGTTCCCGACCGGCTTAGCTGCGACCTCGAGGATCGGGGGACTAGAAGAGCTCCTCAAGTGGTGCCGGAGTTGTCGTCGTCTTTTTGTTCTGGTCCCAAGGCGACCACGGAAACCCCGGTCAGGGCTTCTGTCCGTCGCTAGAGCGAGAGACGACCCGGATAAGCTGAAGTCACGAGTCGCTGGATATTGACACCCCAAGTGCTCGCGGAAGAAATTATACATGTGTATATACATTACACACATACACGCGCGCACACACACACACACACACATACAGGTATGTTTGTATGTAAATATGTGTCTATATATATATATATATATATATATATATATATATATATATATATATATATATTTGTGTGTGTGTAGTTGTGTGTGTGTGTGTGTGTGTGTGTGTGTGTGTGTGTGTGTGTGTGTGTGTGTGTATGTGTGTGTGTGTGTGTGTACTTATACAATATATATCGCTGTATTAATTCACTTATGTATTTGAATGTACCATTATGTAGTTTTCTTCCGCGCCCGTAGGTGGTGGGCGTCCCTGTGTCCGACACCAATGGTTAAGGGTCATTGGCTTTTTTCCTTCGTGCCTCTCTCCAAATGTAAACAAGATTCACGACGAGAGAGGGAGGCAAATGAACACAAAAACATAAGAGTGGAGGAGACTGCCAGAGACCATAAGGCCTACATTAGGCAGTTCCATGCCCCTATCAATAAATTTGTATTCTCTTTAAACATACAATTGTTTCAACGCTCACTACATGGTTATTAAGTCTATTCCATTCTAGTTTGGCTCAACGTTTCTAAGATTTACAATAAATTGTTGCCAAAAGTATGTTTGATTTTGATCTATAGAAAGGTGTCTTGTGATTTTATTTTCAGGAGAAAAGTCACATCTGTAAGTTTTGTAGCAGACATTTATCAGCCAGACGAATAAGCAAGATAATAAATTGTGAACAAATGACTACTTTTGTAGTATGAAGGATTTGAAGTACATATAAAGGGGGTACGAATGATTGAATGTTCAGACGATATAAACGAACTGGTTTGCAGACGTGTGTAACTTAGAGGAATGTATTCGATACAAAAATTAGAAAGAGTGAAAAATTGGTATGAGAAATAATTATTTTTTTCATTTCAGGTTGACAGATTAGTGTTAGATGTAAATGTTATAATGCAGATAATAGTGAAAGGGTAAGTGTCAGCGGCACTTAGAGAAATTGGACGAGTTGATGAAACTGATGCAAGACCATCATCATCGTCATCGTCATTCAATAAGCCAGTTAGTTAGTCAATAAGCTAGTCGGTCAATCAATAAGCCAGTCAGGCAGTCAGTCAGTCCTTTGCCTCTGGTCTCTCTTTCATAAGACCAGCGGCTCCAGGAAACCGACTACAGCCTCTGGATTTCCAATCTGTCGTTTCTGAGCCAACGTTCCAGTTTGTACAAGTAGGCTTGGGTGTTCTTTGTTGCTCTTTTGCTGAGTTCTTATTGTCAGGCCATCTGCATATGAGAGAACGCTGGTGTTTAGTTCTGGTTTAGGAATTGGTAGGTAACTCACGAAGAGGTTCAACAGTAATGGCGAAAGTATTGCACTCTGAGGGACTGCATTTTGTAACTGAGATTTGGTTGTTTTGGGTTACTCTTCATTGTCGTCCTACTATAACGTTGGTTAACCACTTTTTGCCATTTTTATGAATGTATGTCTTGATTTCTTTTCAAAATGTGTCTAGGGAACTTGTCGAAAGGATCAATAACAACCATCACTGTTCTTTTTGGTGAGGCGTTCTTATTGAATCCTTCTAGTACCTGTTGTATGATGTTTGTGAGCAGAGTGCTGGTAGAGTGGTCTTCTTTGAAAGCTTGATGATTGTGGGAGGTTGGTATTATTGTTCTGATTCTTGCTGTAACCAACCATTTCATTAGCCTTGGTATTGTGGATATTGATAGTATTGTTCTGGATGATGGTTGGTCCTCTGACGTTTTGTTTGGTTTTAAGATGTGAGCGTTTTTTCAGAGGTTTGGGATGTTGATTTAGCCAGGAATAGCTTGAAACATCAGGCCCTAATGGCATTTTGGGTCAAGTGTTTGAGTCTGATGATTGTGATCTGTACCTTCCAGTTTGGATTTTTTTTTTCTTTACTGTGGAAAAGAGGGGTGTGACTTCTTTATTAAGTTTGATAATATACATTTCTTTAATTGTTTTCCAGTTTTCTTGTGTAGCAATGGGTAAAGTATTGGTGTTTTTTGGACGAGGATTCGGTGTAGTGGTATTGCTGTTTGAGTGGATAGACGGCAGAGTAGGCGATTGTTGCTGGGTATTGTGTAAATCGGGCGTTTATGAAAATAGCCTTTCTAGATGAGGCTCCCCTACCGGCTGATGCTTTGCCTGAATGTCAAAATGAATGAGAAATGTGGCGAAGTAACATAAGGTGAAAAAGCAACAAGTGTACATGTAAAGATGTCCGTGTTAAAAAACATTAGGGAAGTTGGTTTAGGTGGTTAGGTTCCTGTATGCTTTCTCATTTATTTATTTTTTTTTTGGGTGGGGGTTATTGAAGAGCATTGTTATCTATAACCACAGCTGTGGGAGCGTTATGTCGACCATAAAGTGGGTCTTAAACAAAAATTTATTTCTTGCTATTTTGGACAACTACGGCACTGGATGGTAACAACTGAATAACCTTATTGTTGTGATGACATACGAATCTTGGAATCTGAACATTGACTACCAATAGTAAGATTTCAGTTATATACTTCGTTTAATGTTGTTATATCTGCTTCCATGGATTTTTTCTCTCAATTTTTGGAAAATTTTGAGTCCTAACCTCGACATCTGACGGGGATGGCAGGAGTTCTGAATTGAAGAGGGCGAGAAATATTTAATATCCATTTATTTCAAAGGCGGAGGAAATGGAAGATTTCCCGGAAACTTGGGGAATTTTTCTTCCTCCTTCCTCCAGAAATGTCAAACGTCGCTTCTTTCGTCACGAAGAATAAAATGAGAAATGAAGTGAGAGGAAATGGTCTTTGGCAAGATGGTGTTTCTAGAGGATGGAGCGGCTTACTGGGTCTTCTTGGCCAGGGCGTAGCCGATGAGGAGACCATGGTAGGGCCAAGCGGCACCGGACCAGGAGGCGGTGGGCCAAGTGCCGGCGCCGTAGGTGAGGGGGTTGATGGCGGGGAAGCCGCTGGCGCCGGTAAAGTAGGTTACAGGGTTGATCATAAACTGGGGGGTCAGCCTCGGCCTCGGCGTTGTGCTTGGCACGGGGGCTTGGCGACCTGGGTCGGGAGGTAGGGCCAGGTGTTCAAGTGGCTGTGGGTGTAGGGGTAGGCGCCGTAGGGGAAGGTGCCGTAGGGGCTGTGAACGGGGTCATGGGGTAGTCGGCCTTGAGGAGAAGTTAAGGGTCAGCCTCAGGCTCGGCTTTAGCGGCCATCAGAGCGGCGAGAGCCAAGAAAACCTGTTGGTTGCAGGGGGAGAGATTGTTACCTTCACATATATGCAGCCAGCGATTTGGTGACGTGTTTGTTTTTTCATTTTGTTATTATCATGCATTTTTTGAAACATGGAATGTCGACGTGTCTTGTGAATCGCATGAGTATGTCAGGCAAGGTCATCATATTAAGACGGCAGAGCTGGACTCGTAGTAATGAAATTAAATTGAGTAAATTTATATTCAAGAAGGAAATAGACAAGAACTGGTTTACCAATAGAGTGATTGACGAATGGAATAGTCTTAGTATCTATGTAGTGAGAGCTGAAACTATTGGTTGCTTTAAGAGAAGATTAGATAACGTTATGGACGGAGATGGAAGGCCTAGTGTAGGCCTTGTGGTCTCTTGGAGTCACATCCAGTCTGTTTTCGTTTTAAAAGTTGCTTTCTTTGAGTTACCAGGACCTTCTTATTGTCGGACACGGCGGGACGGTCGACGGCAGAGTATAGGTCTGCCCAAACGACGGGGATCGAGTACATACTCTGCTTGTCCTCCCGGGCCACGCCCACCCATATGAGATGGCGTTGTCCTCGTCGTGAAAATCTTGGAGGAAGCCAGCGATCCGTTTTTACCGCTGTCCTCCTCTGACGCTGTGCGCTGATGACGTCATGGGGAGTGTGCTGTGCTGGTCTCGCATTCGCTTTGCTGTGGGTTCGAATCCCGCTGGTCCCGCATTCGCGTAGTTGTGGGTTCGAATCCCGCACTCCTCTCTTATTCCCAGCAGTAACTGTTACCACTTACGATTTACTTTTTCATTTTATTGTTTTATTTTTTCTTACCAGAGCAGTGGAGTTATTGGACGTTAGGATAAAATTAAGATTTCATTTTTTCCTCTCCTCGTTGTTGTGGCCATAAATAGTCAACAAGAGAACAACAAATAGTGATTTCACTTACACACAAACCCTACATCAAGCAACGCCGTTCAAGTTCTAAATACAAAAAAATACTCTTCACAAAAACAACGTTAATAACATCCATGCATACATACATACGTATGTACATACACTCGTAAATAAAGTAGATACACATACATAGCGTATACATACATAGATACATACATACATGCATACATACGTACATACATAGGCCCGTAAATAACATAGACACACACATAACGTATATACTTGCATGCTCACATTCATGGATGTCAGCATACATACAAATGCTCGTATTCTTTTGGCTACCTCCAAGCGTTTCTGTTCAGCTTAGGACTCCTCCCGCGGAGATGATCTTGATCAAAATTTTGTAAAGAACATCTTTTATTTTGTCTTCATGCATAGTTTGAGAGAGAGTAAACGTGAACATTGTACCTTTTTCTATTTTTGACTTTCCAAGATCGACCGCTTACTCTAACCGGTTTGAGGTCATGACCGGTCCATGTCCGCCGGTTTGTTGGTGTCATGATAAGGAATTCCTTAACCAACCGAACTTGAGACTCGGTCCTGAGTTTCTTCTTGGACCTGAAGAAATGTCTGCCGAAGACTTCGAAGCCCGAGGAACGAAAGAATCCTTAGAAGATGATCAGATCACTTCGGAAAAGGAAGTGAAAAAAGCACTACGAGAAGTGCAAGAAGAACTAAAGGCTTGGGCGAAAGACCCAGTCATGAGTTATAAAAAGTCCGAAGAAAAACAAAGTAGAAAGTCGAAAGCCCATTGATTCCAAAAAGATAGAAGGAACAGAAGCCCAGATAGAGTGCCCAAATCCAAAGGGAAAAAAGCTGAAAGAATTGGAAGAAAAACTTTAAATTTTAGAAGGAAAAAATCAGAACTAAAAGAAAAGCAGAGAATTAATAGAACAACTGAAAGAGTTCCAAAGCAAAATGGAAGAAAAGTCCAAAGACGACAGTCGACGAAGAACTCGGACAATGCTGTGGCTCTGGTCTTGTGAGTTCAAAACGAAACTCGAAAATCTTGACAAAGACGACTTAGACACATTGGTCAAGTGTCTAAATCCCGAAGTAGAAACCCCAAAGCCCAAGAACAGAAGAGTTGAAAAGATTAAAGAAAAGTTTCTTCGACCCCAAGAACTGTACAAGCAGTGTTGGAGCCGTCTTCACAGGGGCTGAAAATTAAATGTCGAAATAGCGACAGAACAAACTCAAAGCCCACAAGCCCCGATAAAAAAAAAAAAAAAAAAAAAAAAAAATACTCGGGGGCGCATCAGAGAAAGTACGGACCACACAAACAAAAAATCTGAAAGATGAAAATAAAAACATTTTACCGCACTTGAGAGGGTACAGGTGGAGTACCCCGTTCTTTAAGAAATGTTCAGTTTTGGGCCCCAAAATGGGCTTTGTCCTCGAGACCCCTAAGAATCGAACACGACGCCCTCTGAACAAGTTCCTCTCGACTTGGGCTCTGTGCAGCCCTCGGGCATCGCCCTCGAGGATCAAATCACGTGAGGGTGACTGTCTGCAGGAAAGACTCGACCTTATGGAAACGCCCTCGCCCTCAAGTTCGACATCGGGTGCTCAAGCAAGACCTCCGCCCAAAGTCAACTTTAGTCCTTTCAGTGCTAAGGGTGTGTGGGTGTTCCCTCAGCTGAAAAAAAATGGCCTGGCGACAGGTGAAATAATAGACTCACCATCCCACTCCCACACAGTGGAAAGTAAGAAACCGCTGGTAAGGCAAAGTCCTGTCAGTTGCGGGGAGCCGCCTTTTACTTTATTTATTTATTTTTTTCTGGATATCTGATCAAATGATTTTGTACTCAAACTTTTTTTTTTTTTATAGATACCCTCTCTTACAAATTCAAAATGCTCATGGGAACCAACATGTGGCCGTGACTATCGATAGGAAATGTGTAAAGTCGTCTTTGTGGTTTCTCTGGACAGAGGGTTCAGCCACACACACCCTCTGGATAATTGATCAAATGCTTCTGTAACGTACTCAAACTCATCTTTTAGGTACCCCTTCTTTCAAATTCGAAATGCTCATGGGAAACATGTGGCCCTTACTATCAATAGGAAGTGTATAACTTCGTCTTTGTGGTTTCTCTGGACAGAGGATTCAGCCACCCCCCCCCCCAACTTTCATTTTAATTTTCGCCTATCATGAGTGATTACCTGTCTATTTGCGTTGTCTATTCTCGTGCAGGTAGTTTCTTCTTATCTTACTTCGTACTCCGCTTAGGCAGTGTCTAGTCCCTGTAGAATATACAATGTAGAACTTGGGCAAAGAGAGACAGAGAGATTTTTGTATGTATGTATGCGTGTATGTATGTATACGCTATGTATGTGTATCTACTTTATTTACGGGTGTATGTACTTATGTATGTATGTATGTATGTTATTAATGTCATTTTTTTCGATTTTTTTTTTTTTTATTTAGAACTTGAACGATGTTGCTTGATGGAGGATTAGTGTGTAAATGGAATCACCACAGCAACTTGCTTACAGTGAATCCTGTGGTCCAAGTTGAATCAAACAAGAACAACCAACAGATGTATTACATCAACGAAGAAAGGGAAGAAAAAAGGGAAATCTTACATTTGTTCAGGCGTCCAATAACTCCACTGTTCTGGTAAATTTTTTTAAATAATAACATGAAAAATTAAATAGTATAGAGTGCACGGTTAAGTAAAGTTATACCCATACGTAATCCAATAAAATAAGATCAAATAAAGCAAGAGTGTAAAAAACAAAAAAACAAATAAATAAATAAATAAATAAATTAAGATAAAATAAATTTATGATAAAATAAATTTATGATAAAACTAAAACTAAATTAAATTAAACTGAGATGAAATAGGAAGTACAATCTTGAACAGCACATCTTCCCAAGTCCAGCTGCTTAACTTGGATTAACAGAGGAAGGTTTGAATAACAGACTGGATGAGCACGTGTCCACCACGGGGAACACACAGACAGACATCCACCGAACTGGGAGAAAGGGGTGCGAGAGACCATTTCGACAAGAGGCAAGCTCGCTGGCCGAGCGGTTTAGAGCGACGCTACTTGCGGCGGAGGTCGAGGTGACGGCAGTTTGAAAACATTGCCGTAAGCGAGTTGGACCAAGGGCATGGTTCATTCAAATCCACGCTACAAAGTCCTCTGTAAGGGGCCTCGTCCTAGCCCCCTGATAGGGGGGAGTTCGCGACTTTCAACCGAATCATTCCATCACGACTGATCAGCGTTCCTTATAATTGACTCATTTCCAAGCATGTGCCATCACCCTGTTTCATCTAACCCACACAAACCTAAATCTATTTCATCAGTTTCACCCTTTACCCTCCTACCTTCTCACCCTCTTGCCTTTTTACATTCTTACCTTCTTACCTTTTCTCATGTCACTTATAATATTCCTTGTCTTGACTCTTTGTCCTCTTCCCCAAATTGACATAAATTTCTATTGGTCTTTCTCGTGTTCACTTTTTATTTCTCCCGAACTGATGCTATTATTTTCTCTGTGAGAATTACGTAAAAATTCCTTTGAATTGAGACACCACTTGTCTGATCTATCTATCTATATATATATATATATATATATATATATATATATATATATATATATGTATATATATACATATATACATATATATATAATATATATATATATATATATGAATATATATATATATATGAATATATATATATATATATATATATATATGAATATATATATATGAATATATATATATATATATACATATATATATATATTCATATATATATATCTATGAATATATACATATATATATATGAATATATATATATATATATATGAATATATATATATATATATGCGTATATATATAAGTATATATATATATATATATATATATATATATATATATATATATATGTGTGTGTGTGTGTGTGTGTGTGTGTGTGTTTGTCACCAGAATTTTCTATTTTGTTAAAAAAAAACTCCTTTTAAAGTACCATGTTCATCATCTTCCCTTTTTTTCATGATTATTGATCTTTTTCAACTTCCACTATTCCCCCTTTCCACCACTATGACACCACCTATTTGGTGCGGCATTGTACCCAAGGATAGATGTACTGCTTAACTAATGATCTAAACCATAGAATTATCTACTAATTAGTCAGCCAGGCCAGTCAACCAATCAGTCATTCAACCAACCAACTTTCCAGCTAACGAACTAACTACCTAACAAGCTGACTAGTGTGTGTGTGTATCTGTGTCAGTCTGTGTGTGAATGTATGAATGCAAGTATGTGTGTGTGTGTGTGTGTGTGTGTGCATGCATGTGTGTGTATGCACAATTGCACATGTTTGTGTGTATGTGCACACAGTGTGCTTGTGTTTGTGTGCGTGTGTATGTGTGTGTGTGTGTCTGTGTGTGTGTCCATCCCACGGCCAGAGTTTGGTGTTAGGAAGTGTCTAAATCGGCATGTGAGTGCCCTTGTGTCCAGCGACGACTTTGAACTCGGTCCTTGTGTGGTAACGATGGCTAGATTTGGAGCAGAAGTAGGGGGCAAAAGCTGTCTCCCATTAGTATTACGCGTGTCGATAGATGCCCTTCACGACCATGTGACGTCATGGGGTCACGTGATCTAAATGTGACGTCATGGCTTCACGTGACCTAAGTGTGACGTCATGGGGGTGCCTGATGAGACTCACGGTGGTATTCTTGAAAAAAAATACTTGCTTGTACAAATTTGATATGAATCCTTGGAAGGGAAATATTTATATATGGAAAGAATTTTTGTTAAGAATACCACCGTAAGAATCTTACAGTGGTATTCTTAAAACTTTCCTTGTATAAATCTTATCCTTCCAAGGATTTATATAAGATTTATATAAGGAAAGATTTTTTTTAGAACAAGCGCCGGTCTCGCCATGGGTGCATGGCCTATGGCACTGCTCGTTTCACAAGGGGGCACTTCGCGCCATGCCTATCGGGGGACCTGGCCCTTAGGGCGAGCTTGCTTCACTCGCGGCCAATCAATTGTCTCCGATGCCGTGACGTCACCGTTCTCGGCCAATCGGTCGTCTCCTTTACCGTGACGTCACTACTCGGCCAACAAACCTGATGGAGGCTTTGGTCGAACTGAAGAAAGAGACGGACTCGTCTAAGAAAAAATGACGCCAGGAGGAAGAAGGAGGCTGCCATCATTTTTTTTTTTTTTTTTTTTTTCATCTAAAAACTATGGAACCCGTAAAGGTCGGGGATGATTTTCTGTCTATATTGAGGACATTCGCTAGGCGATTTTATTCAGCTGATGGAACACGCTTTTTTCATATTTTTGCCCGGCGAAGTCGTTTTTTATATTCTTTTTTTTTTTTTTTTTTTTTTTTTCCTTTTTTTTTATTAAAACTATGGAACCCGTAAAGGTCGGGGATGATTTTCTGTCTATATTGAGGACATTCGCCAGGCGATTTTATTCAGCTGATGGAACACGCTTTTTTCATATTTTTGCCCGGCGAAGTCGTTTTTTATATTCTTTTTTTCCATTTTTTTTCATTTTTTGTCGACAGTTTCTTTTTTAGTTTCAGTTATTTTGTGATTTTGCTATTTTTCCTCGATTTTTTTTTACGCCCTATTGGCTCCAGTTGGTCGGACCGCGCTGACGAATCCTTCCTGGAAGAACGGCGAGGCTCCTGTGCCCAGTCGCCTAGTCGATCCTTTGCAGCTCTTCTTAGGTCATCGGTCGCGGTGATCCCCGACCACCTTGGCTGCGACCTCGAGGATCGGGGGACTGAAAGAGCTCCTCGAGTGGTGCCGGAGTCGTCGTCTCTTTCCTCTAGTCCCAAGGCGACCACGAAAGCCCCGGCCAGGGCTTCTGTCCGTCGCTGGAGAGAGAAACGACCCGGATAAGCTCAAGGTACAAGTCGATGGACACTGACACTCAAAGTGCTCGCGGAAGAAATTATACATGTGTATATACAGTACACATATGTATATGTACGTTATATATATATATATATATATATATATATATATATATATATACATATATATATATATATATACGTATATATATATATATATATATATATATATATATATATATATATATATATATATATACATACATACATACACGTGTGTGTATTTGCGTGCGGGTGCGTGTGCAAACGCGTGTGTGTTTGATTGTGCGTGTGTGCACGTTTAAGTGTGTGTGTGTGTGTGTGTGTGTGTGTGTGTGTGTGTGTGTGTGGGTGTGTGTATGTGTACTATATACAATATCTATCACTGTATTAATTCACTTATGTGATTGAATGTATCATTGTCTAGTTTTCTTCTTGGCTACAAATTACGTGAGTTGGTGGAACGGAATGAGGTGAGATCTTGTACAGAAACAGTTTAGGAGCATTTACGGCGTTATGTAAACAGGGTACATAATATTATTAGATGAGTAGAAACATGTTTGTAACACGTACAGTAAATCGTCCCAGGTTTGTCCTAAGATAGAACAACAATGGCGAAACATTACGAGAATCGGCTAAAGACTTAAAAGTATTTCTCCATTTGTAATCTACTTACTCTCTACAATTAAGAGTGAAAACAAGTTCCGAGGTTTGGAAATATTTTCCGAATAAAGGTGGCGGCACACTAGGCATTTCTCGCAAGGATGCTACTTGCTTTTGCTACTTCGTTTGAGTAAAAACGACTTCGGTTACGATATTTTGTTTTTCAAATTTCCAAGTGTCAAATTACTCGTACGTCATATAGTGAGAAGCTGAATGACAAAGTAAGAGAAAGTAAACCTATGTGAATGTTAGATACACGTTGTGCAACTGTTCTAGAAATAGCGAAAGCAAGTAGCATGCTAGCCTAGTGTGCCGTCACCTTAAGACAATTCCAACTACTCAGGCTTTGCAACTGTGCTTTTAACGTCTCTAGCCGATTCTCATTATGTTTCGCTATGTTTCATCTGTCTTCGGACAAACCCAAAAAAGGTAGTTTTGTCTCTCACTGTACCTTAACTTGGCCTGACAGTGTCCTGATACCGCAATATAACCAAAACTATTTTATAATGTACAGTTTCTTTGTGATCATTTGTCTTCACTCGTTTGTTACCCTCCACCATAAGTAAGCGACGGTAATTCCTCCAAGCCTGCAGATTTAGTCTTGTGCCCTTCATTTCTAGAAATTCCTTTGCATCGCTTGAAATGCCCCTGTTTTTTTTTTTTTTTTTTTTGCTGTACCTCATGTATTCCCGTATTGTGCCAATTATTGCATCCACGCTTTACTTCTCACACTTTTAGTCTCTCGACCATGGAGGAGCATGCGCGACAGTGGGATAGTCCTTCCTCTTAATGTTTTCCGCCAAACTCAGCTGTAATCTCACAAAGCACTATGGACACAATCTGTTTCAGTTTCATCATGTTTCCGACAAGGTTTCAAAATCTATCGCACCTCCAAGTAACATTGTTTCTCTAAGACGCTAACTAGTTAGTCAGCTAGTTCTTTTCGCATCGTTTCGTTCATTTTCAAATACTTTCGTTTAGTTTCGTTTCGTTTGGTTATGTTTATTTTCGTTTTGCTTCGTTTCGTTTAGTTTTGATTCGTTTCATTTCATTTAATTAAGTTTCGTTTCACTTCGTTTCCTTTTGCTTCATTCCATTCTATTTCACTTCATTTCATTTTATTCCATTCGATATCATTTCACTTCGTTTCATTTCATTTGGTTTAGTTTCCCATCATTTCTTTTCTTTTCCTTTCGTTTCGTTCCATTCCATTCTGTTTTGTTCAGTTTCATTTCCTTGTGTTCCGTTTTGTTTCAGATATTTCATTTTTCCTGTTTGGTGTTTACAATTCCATAACTTTGTTAGTATTCTTGAATATTTCATTATAGAGAAGACACGAAACACGTTTTCTTATTTAATTTAAAGCATTTGTATAAACCGGATGTATAAAGCGTGGTCAGAGTAAACACTCTTCCACTAATGGCTCCCCGTGCGATGCCCGATCCACCCTGATATGCATGAATAGCTTGGAGATTTTATTTTGCGTTTGTGGACCCGAAAAAAAGATTCAAGAAGCGAAATATTGTATATTTTATTTAAAGGTCTTGCATGGCGTCTATCTACTGACAATTCTTTCGGCAGTTGCCATTTTATAACACAGAGCAGTTTGATATGAACATACCGACTATTAGTTATTGTACATCTTCTATTCATTTCCTAAGATTTTTTTTTTAGGGTATCCTTCTCATAAAATCAGGAGTCTGTATAAAGGAGACTGAACGTTTCCAAACGTACAGTCACTCAAAAAATATCGGTTGGTGTTGGGAGTCGAGTGAAACAACAGAATCGATGTTCCTGTACAGTTGGTAGTCGTGACAGAGTTGCGCCCTACCTTCCCCCCCCGTTAGAATACGTGGTGTAGAATAAGCATTTGCATGAAGATGTGACAAGATTGAAGGTAATAATTTTTGTACCGACAAGAATTGTTAATATTTTGTTACTGAAATCACACACACACGCACATGCACACACACACCTGAACCCCCTAAACTGTGGATGGAACACCAGATTTCATCTAATGTATCATGTGGCGAGAGGTGACGGCAAACAGTCGCTAATGCTTAATCCTGAGGTAACAAAAGTCTAACAAGCGGATATGAGAGGCAGTAGTGTTGGGGTGAGGCGCAGACAGTTGGTAGTGTGTCTCCCCTTCTGTCTACCGTTTTAAACTTATCTACCTCATACAGGGTTTGTTCAAAATAAAGAAAACAATTAATCATTTTCTTTTCATCGTATAACAGATGCCGTCTTCTGATGAGAGAGCATCAATAAGAATACGTCACTGCTCCGGGAGTATCTCGGTTTATCACCTTTTCCGCTGTGCCTAACTGGCATGTTTAGTCAAATAGCCAAACTACACTTGCTACCTCTGATGGTTTCTGTCGAATGAGAAGCGCTACGAATGTGACACGAATTCCATTCGAAGGCGTACCAACAGTTTCCAAGTCTTTTGAACAACGTGTCAGAGTTTAGCGTTTACTTACGTCCATTTCCGTACGATTTCTTACCGACTCCTTTTTTAGCGAATGTACACTGTATTCAGTTACTGTGCATCGTTTAGTAAAATGTGTACAAGACATCGAAATGTGTACATATTGTACTCAGTGTGTTTTCATCCAGATAGTGTGTTCGTATGTATGTACGAATTTATTTACTTCTCGATACCAAAATTCTACCGATCACGCTTTTCTTTAGATTAGTCCAAATGTATGTTATGCGCATTCGGTTCAATTAACTTTCTGTTTGGAAATCTTAAGAGAGCCGCTCACGGGCGGCGTAATGTGAAAGGGGATTAATGACTAAGGACAGGATTTGGACCCAGAATGGGGTTAGGATAAGGGTTAATGGTGGGATCAGAATTAGGGTCAGGATTTAGGGTTGAGGAGAGGGGGATAGTAATGGGTGATCTCGTTTCTAAAAGTTTCAAGACTGGGAGATGATTCCCACTCTTGGATGCTGCGGGGGAAGATTGTTGTTGCCTGTTTGCTCTGTGTGTGGTAATTTAGTCGTCTGTGACTGCCTTGCATAGAATATGTGATTGTCCCTCACTCTACTCTTAGATCATGCTAACTAATAGCTGTGGGACGTGACACCCACGATGTAAGTCACGTGATGACGTGCGGTGACCCACGATGTGACGAGATGACGTCATACGTGGAGTCGGTGACGTATATTCTCCAAGATGACGTTTCTCGGTGAGATCGGGAGGTCTTAACCCCCCCCCACACACACACACAGTCATAACTCTCTTCAGATTTCATTCCAGCTAATCATTCTATCCAGAGAACGATGCCGTAGCAAAGAGGGTTAATGTTGTCTCGACACCTGCTACGGTGCTGTTTCTTAGCAGGTGTCGTTGCACTTGTATCGACTTTTCGCCGTGCGCCGTCCACGACACGACGTCGTGCTCTCAAATAACTTTAGGTGTTTTATGTATGCTATCACACGTCACGATCACGTGTGAATCCGTTCATAGACGCGCATGGTTGAGAGCACGACGTCGTGTCGTGGACGCCTCACTGCGAAAAGTCGATACGTGCGAAAGGAGCCTAAGATTGTCATTGTCATTGTTAAAGACACATAAATCACTCAACCCACCATCCACCATGAGAAGTGGGAAACCCCTGTTTATGTATATATATATATATATATATATATATATATGTGTGTGTATATATATATATATATGTGTGTGTGTATATGTATATATATATATGTGTGTATATGTATATATATGTGTGTGTGTGTGTGTGTGTGTGTGTGTGTGTGTGTGTGTGTGTGTGTGTGTGTGTGTGTGTGTATGTGTGTGTGTGTGTTGGGTCACCTCCCCGCCTGGCCAGGGCTGTCAGGAACCAACGTGACAAAGTCCTTAGCGCGTCTAGGAAATTGAACTCACGACCACCTGTTCACGAGTTCGAGACTATCCAGTGGGCAACCGCGCGGCCCAATCAAGGGTCGTGTCAAGTTTATTTTCTATTTGACCATTTTATGTTTGCTTTTGACACAAAGGTGAGTCAGAGTGAGAACCTATTTCTGTTTAAGATTATTCTGGATGGACTATGTTTGTGCATGCCTCCACTGCATCTTTTAAGACCTCGAATGGCTGTGAGTTGTAGAAGTTTAATCTCTCTCGAATGTCGCCCTATCCAACATGGTCTCGCTCGTCGTCTTAGAGTGCTATCACGCTGGGCTATTTTTCCTTCAGTTCATTGGCCGTACTGCCCACGTCCAGCACTTTTTCAGTCGTAAAATCCCGATGGCAAACTATTGTTTTCTCAACAATTTACATAAAATGTCACTTGATATGTTGTAGGAAATTTCTTTTCCTCCAGCATATCCGATTACTTCCCGAAAGCTGCGGACTGCAAATCTGCTCCAAATGTCGGAGGGAAAATGGCCCAGTATGACAACCCCTTTATCCTACCATGTGATGTTGATTGCTGACCTTAGTCCCGAATAAATAAAACTCTCAAACTTGAAGTCCTTTGATCGCGTGGTCCAGCAGGCTCAGGAGCCGCACTGGAGGATGGATGTCTCTCCTGTGTGGTAGACCATTGCCTTGGCCCCGTAACTCGAACTCTTGGTGAAAACCTTGAGGGGGAACGACGAAATCCAAAGTAGACGGTTTGTGTTCCATTTGCTCGTGTACTACCTACCCATCAGAGCACAGAGTGAACCTCTCCTATGCACTTGCAGAGCTCTGTGATCTGTAGGCAAGGTCATCATATCAAGACGTCACGGGAGGACTCGTAGCAATGGATTTAAATTGGACAAATTTAGGTTTAAGAATGAAATAGGCAAGAACTGGTTTGCCAACAGAATGGTTAACGAATGGAATAGATTTAGTGACCTTGATGTAGTGAGCGCTGCAGCAACAATTGGTTATTTTAAAGAGAAGATTAGGTAACTTTGTGGATAGGGATGAAAGGAACATGTTACTGGATAGTGTAGGCCATATGGTCTATAGCAGCCTCCTTCATTCTTATGTAATCTTCTCGGCATCTCAACGTGCTCAATTCTTCTCCAGTCGTCACTATGGACGTTGTTTTGTGAATATCAGTAGCACCTGAAAACTAATTGTTTTTGAAGACAATGTTTTTGTATAGTGGCAAGGAAACATAAAAGATGATACACAATCTTTATTATGGAGGGGTGAATAGCAGAGGACAGTTTTGTTTGAGCGAGTTGCTGCCGCTTCTGAAGTTCAGCGGTGACACTGAACGGTGATCGACCTAACCCTTTATTGCACAGTGGTCCTTCAGTATTATGATTGCCGTCATAAGATCTTGTTCAGCCCTGGTGGGATCTTCTCCCCATTGATCGGGTAAACCTAACTGTGGTTGCGGTGGTGGCTGACGCCCGACAGCCTTGTTTAGTTAGGGAGGGAAAGCTGCCCGTTTAAAGGGGATCCCTCGCTGGAGTTTCTCTTGGTTTGGGGCGACGTGAAAGTGAGAAGGCAAAGATGGGCACTGGCCCTGACAACCCTGAATGGGTTGCCTCGCTCGTGCCCACTTGTCAATAGGGGCAAGGATCAAGATGTGCTGAAAACGTTTACTGGGTCTTCTTGGCAAGGGCGTAGCCGTTGGGTAGACCATGGTAGGCCCTGTGCTCCTCTCTTATTCCTAGCAGTGACTGTTACCATTTACCATTTACTTTTTCATTTTATTGTTTTATTTTTTTTTACCAGAGCAGTGGAGTTATTGGACATTAGGATCAAATTAAGACTTCATTTTTTCCTCTACTCGTTGTTGTG
>NC_134816.1:19255727-19260727 GCF_046742065.1 Oratosquilla oratoria | reverse complement strand
CCGGGGACTGGAAGAGCTCCTCGAGCGGTGCCGGAGTTGTCGTCTCCTTCTTCTGGTCCCAAGGCGACCACGGAAGCCCCAGTCAGAGCTTCTGTCCGTCGCTGGACCGAGAGACGACTCGGATAAGCTCGAGGCACGAGTCGCTGGACACTGACACTCAAAGTGCTCGCGGAAGAAATTATACATGTGTATATACAGTCTACACACACACACACACACACACACACACACACACACACACACACACATACATCTATGTTTTTATTTAAATATGTGTCTCTATATATATATATATATATATATATATATATATATATATATATTGTGTGTATAGTTGTGTGTGTGTGTTTGCTTGAGCGTGTGTGCGCGAATGCGAATGTGTGTGTGTGTGTGTGTGTATGTGTGTGTGTGTGTGTGTGTGTACTATATACAATATCTATCGCTGTATTAATTCACTTATGCCTTTGAACGTATCATTGTCTAGTTTTCTCTTCCGCGCCCGTAGGTGGTGGGCGTCCTTGCGTCCAACACCAATGGTTAAGGGTCATTGCCATTTTGCCTCCGTGCTTCTCTCCAAATGTAAACAAGATTCACGACGAGAGAGGGAGGCAAATGAACATAAGAACATAGTGGAGGAGACTGCAAGAGACCATAAGACCTACATTAGGCAGTTCCATGCCCCTATCCATAAAGTTGTATTCTCTTCAGACATACAATTGTTTCAACGCTCACTACATGGTTATTGAGTCTATTCTATTCTAGTTTGGTTCAACGTTTCTAAGATTTACAATAAATTGTTGCCAAAAGTATGCTTGTGTTTGATCTATAGAGAGGTCTCTTGTGATTTTATTTTCAGAGAAAAAGTCACAGCTGTCAGTTCGGTAGCAGACATTTATTAGCCAGACGAATAAGCAAGATAATATATTGTGAAAAAACACTACTTTTGTAGTATGAAAGATATGAACTACATATAAGGGGATACGATTGAATGAATGTTCAGACGATATAAACGAACTGGTTTGCAGACGTGTGTAACTTAGAGGAATGTATTCGATACAAAAATTAGAAAGAGTGAAAAATTGGTATGAGAAATAATTATTTTTTTTATTTCAGGTTGACAGATTAGTGTTAGATGTAAATGTTATAATGCAGATAATAGTGAAAGGGTAAGTGTCAGCGGCACTTAGAAATTGGACGAGTTGATGAAACTGATGCAAGACCATCATCATCGTCGTCGTCGTCATTCAATAAGCCAGTTAGTTAGTCAATAAGCTAGTCGGTCAATCAATAAGCCAGTCAGGCAGTCAGTCAGTCCTTTGCCTCTGGTCTCTCTTTCATAAGACCAGCGGCCTCCAGGAAACCGAGTACAGCCTCTGGATTTCCAATCTGTCATTTCTGAGCCATCGTTCCAGTTTGTACAAGTAAGACTGGGTGTTCATTGTTGCTATTTTACCAAGTTCTTATTGTCAAACCATCTGCATACAAGAGGACGTTGGTGTTTATTTCTGGTTTAGGAGTTGGTAGGGAACTCACGAAGAGGTTGAATAGTAATGGCGAAAGTATTGCACTCTGAGGGACTGCATTTTGTAACTGAGATTTGGTTGTTTTGGGTTACTCTTCATTGTCGTCCTACTATAACGTTGGTTAACCACTTTTTGCCATTTTTATGGATGTATGTCTTGATTTCTTTTCAAAATGTGTCTAGGGAACTTGTCGAAAGGATCAATAACAGTCATCACTGTTCTTTTTGGTGAGGCGTTCTTATTGAATCCTTCTAGTACCTGTTGTATGATGTTTGTGAGCAGAGTGCTGGTAGAGTGGTCTTCTTTGAAAGCTTGATGATTGTGGGAGGTTGGTATTATTGTTCTGATTCTTGCTGTAACCAACCATTTCATTAGCCTTGGTATTGTGGATATTGATAGTATTGTTCTGGATGATCCTTGGTCCTCTGACGTTTTGTTTGGTTTTAAGATGTGAGCGTTTTTTCAGAGGTTTGGGATGTTGATTTAGCCAGGAATAGCTTGAAACATCAGGCCCTAATGGCATTTTGGGTCAAGTGTTTGAGTCTGATGATTGTGATCTGTACCTTCCAGAGTAGGCGATTGTTGCTGGGTGTTGTGTAAATCGGGCGTTTATGAAAATGGCCTTTCTAGATGAGGCTCCCCTACCGGCTGATGCTTTGCCTGAATGTCAAAATGAATGAGAAATGTGGCGAAGTAATATAAAGTGTACATGTAAAGATGTCCGTGTTACAGAACATTTAGGGAAGTTGGTTTAGGTGGTTAGGTTCCTGTATGCTTTCTCATTTTTTTTTTTTTTTTTTTGGGTGGGGGTTATTGAAGAGCATTATTATCTATAACCACAGCTGTGGGAGCGTTATGTCTACCATGAAGTGGGTCCTAAACAAAAAATTATTTCTTGCTATTTTGGACAACTACGGCACTGGAGGGTAACAACTGAATAACCTTAGTGTTGTGATGACATACGAATCTTGGAATCTGAACATTGACTACCAATAGTAAGATTTCAGTTATATACTGCGTTTAATGTTGTTATATCTGCTTCCATGGATTTTTTCTCACATTTTTTTGGAAAAGTTTGAGTCCTAACCTCGACATCTGACGGGGATGGCAGTAGTTCTGAATTGAAGATGGCGAGAAGTATTTAATATCCATTTATTTCAAAGGCGGAGGAAATCGAAGATTTCCCGGAAACTTGGGGAATTTTGCTTCCTCCTTCCTCCAGAAATGTCAAACGTCGTTTCTTTCGTCACGAAGAATAAAATGAGAAATGAAGTGAGAGGAAATGGTCTTTGGCAAGATGGGGTTTCTAGAGGATGGAGCGGCTTACTGGGTCTTCTTGGCCAGGGCGTAGCCGATGAGGAGACCATGGTAGGGCCAAGCGGCACCGGACCAGGAGGCGGTGGGCCAAGTGCCGGCGCCGTAGGTGAGGGGGTTGATGGCGGGGAAGCCGCTGGCGCCGGTAAAGTAGGTTACAGGGTTGATCATAAACTGGGGGTCAGCCTCGGCCTCGGCGTTGTGCTTGGCACGGGGGCTTGGCGACCTGGGTCGGGAGGTAGGGCCAGGTGTTCAAGTGGCTGTGGGTGTAGGGGTAGGCGGAGTAGGGGAAGGTGCCGTAGGGGCTGTGAACGGGGTCATGGGGTAGTCGGCCTTGAGGAGAAGTTGAGGGTCAGCCTCAGGCTCGGCTTTAGCGGCCACCAGAGCGGCGAGAGCCAAGAAAACCTGTTGGTTGCAGGGGGAGAGATTGTTACCTTCACATATGTGCAGCCAGCGATTTGGTGACGTGTTTGTTTTTTCATTTTGTTATTATCATGCATTTTTTGAAACATGGAATGTCGACGTGTCTTGTGAATCGCATGAGTATGTCAGGCAAGGTCATCATATTAAGACGGCAGAGCTGGACTCGTAGTAATGAAATTAAATTGAGTAAATTTATATTCAAGAAGGAAATAGACAAGAACTGGTTTACCAATAGAGTGATTGACGAATGGAATAGTCTTAGTATCTATGTAGTGAGAGCTGAAACTATTGGTTGCTTTAAGAGAAGATTAGATAACTTTATGGACGGAGATGGAAGGTAATCAGGAGAACTGCCTAGTGTAGGCCTTGTGGTCTCTTGGAGTCACATCCAGTCTGTTTTCGATTTGAAAGTTGCTTTGTTTGACTTACCAGGACTTTCTTATTGTCGGACACGGTGGGACGGTCGACGGCAGAGTATAGGTCTGCCCAAACGACGGGGATCGAGTACATACTCTGCTTGTCCTCCCGGGCCACGCCCACCCATATAATATGAGATGGCGTCGTGAAAATCTTGGAGTAAGCCAGCGATCCGTTTTTACCGCTGTTCTCCTCTGACGCTGTGAGCTGGTGACGTCATGGGGAGTGTGCCGTGCTGGTCTCGGATTCGCTCAGTTGAGGGTCCGAATCTCGCTGGTCCCTCATTCGCGTAGTTGTGGGTTCGAATCCCGCACTCCTCTCTTATTCCCAGTAGTGACTGTTACCATTTACTTTTTCATTTTATGACTTTATTTTTTCTTACCAGAGCAGTGGAGTTATTGGACGTTAGGATAAATTTAAGATATCATTTTTTTCCTCTCCTCGTTGGTGTAGCCATAAGAATCAATAAGATAACAAGAAATAGCGATTTCATTTATACACAAACCCTACATCAAGCAACGCCGCGCTGTTCAAGTACTAAATACCAAAAATACCCCTTTAACAAAAACATTAATAACATATATACATACATACACACATGCATACATACATATATACGTACATACGCCCGCAAATAAAGTAGATACACATACATAGCGTATACATACATACGTACATATATATGTACATACGTACATACATACGTACAAACATACGTACAAACGTGCATACGTACATACATACATGGGCCCGTAATTAAAATAGATATACACACACATACACGCACACACACACACACACACATATATATATATGTATATACATATGTATATATATATATATATATATATGTATATATATGTGTGTATATGTATATATATGTCTGTATATGTATATATATGTATATATGTATATATATATATACGTATATACACATATATACATATGTATATGTATTTACATATGTATATATGTTTATATATATGTATATATGTGTATATATATGTATATATGTATATATATGTATATATATGTATATATATACATATATGTATATATATATGTATATTTATATGTATATATATATAATGTATATATACTGTATATATATATATATAAATGTATATATATATATGTAAATATATATGTGTACATATATATGTATATATATATTTATATATATGTATATATATATGTATATATGTATGTATATGTATATATATGTACATATATTTTATGTATATATATGTGTATATATATGTATATATGTATATATATATTTGAATATCTGGGGAGCAGATTCTCTTGTATGCATGCATTATT
>NC_134816.1:19220727-19250727 GCF_046742065.1 Oratosquilla oratoria | reverse complement strand
TCTATGTCAGTCTGTGTGTGAATGTATGAATGCAAGTGTGTGTGTGTGTGTGTGTGTGTGTGTGTGTGTGTGTGTGTGTGCATGCATGTGTGTGTATGCACAATTGCACATGTTTGTGTGTATGTGTACACAGTGTGCATATGTTTGTGTGTGTGTGTGTGTGTGTGTGTATCTGTGCATGCATGTGTGTGTATACACAATTGCACATGTTTGTGTGTGTGCACACAGTGTCTATGTGTGCATATGTGTGTGTGTGTGTGTGTGTGTGTGTGTGTGTGTGTGTGTGTGTGTCCATCCCACGGCCAGAGTTTGGTGTTAGGAGCGTCTAAATCAGCATGTGAGTGCCCCTGTGTCCAGAGACAACTTTGAACTCGGTCCTTGTGTGGTAACGATGGCTAGATTTGCAGAAGTAGGGGAGGAAAGCTGTCTCCCATTAATATTACGCGTGTCGATAGATGTCCTACATGACCATGTGACGTCATGGCGTCACGTGATCCATATGTGACGTCATGGCTACACGTGACCTAAGTGTGACGTCATGGGGGAGCCTGTTGAGACTCAAGATGGTATTCTTAAAAAAATCTAGTCTTGTATGAACTTTATATGAATCCTTGGAAGAAAATATTTATATAAGGAAAGAATTTTTGTTACCACCGTAAGAATCTTACGGTGGTATTCTAAAAAAAAAAACTTATAAAAATCTTTCCCTTCCAAGGATTTATATAAGATTTATATAATTATTTTTTTTTTTTTTTTAAACAAGCGCCGGCGTCGCCGTCATGGCCTCGCCATGGGCGCATGGCCTGCGGCGCAGCTCGCTTCGCGTGGGGGCGCTTCGCGCCCTGCCCTTCGGGGGGCTTGGCCATTAGGGCGAGCTTGCTTCACTCGCGGCCAATCAATCGTCTCCGTTGCCGTGACGTCAGTGTTCTCGGCCCATCAATGGTATCCTTTGCCGTGACGGCACTAACATACCTGATGGAGGCTTTGGTTGAAATGAAGATATAGACGTACTCGTCCAAGAAAAATTGACGCCCAGGAGGAAGAAGGAGGTTGCCATAATTTTTCTTATCTACAAATTATGGAACCCGTAAACGTCGGAAATTATTTTCTGTCTATATTGAGGACAGTCGCCAGGCGATTTTTTTCAAGTGATGGAACTCCCTCTCTTTTTTTTTTCGGCAAAGCCGATTTTTATCGTCTTTTTTTTATTGTCTTTTTTTTCGACAGTGTCGTTTTTTTCTTAGTGGCAGTTATTTTGTGATTTTACTATTTTCGTGATTTTTTTTTTTCAAAATTTTTTTTTCCGCCCTTTTGGCAGCAGTTTGTCGGGCCGCGCCGACAGATCCTTCCTGGAAGAATGGCGAGGCTCCTGTGCCCAGTCGCCCGCTGGATCCTCTCCAGCTCTTCTCAGGTGTCGCGGTGGTTCCCGACCGGTTTAGCTGCGACCTCGAGGATCGGGGGATTGGAAGAGCTCTGAGCGGCGCCGGAGTTGTCGTCTCCTTCTTCTGGTCCCAAGGCGACCGCGGAAGCCCCAGTCAGGGCTTCTGTCCGTCGCTGGACCGAGAGACGATCCGGATAAGCTCAAGGCGCGAGTCGCTGGACACTGACACTCAAAGTGCTCGCGGAAGAAATTATACATGTGTACACACACACACACACACGTATGTATGCATGTATATGTGTGTATTATGTATGTACGTACGTACGTAAATAATAATGTGTTTCTGTATGGATGGATGTGTATATATAAGGATTACAAAGGATTACAAAGGCGGAGCATGCCGACAGGAGACCTTTTGATCCATATCTAGGTCGGATGCAAAAAAAAAAAAAACATATACACATATATATATATATATATACATATATATATACATACACACATATACACATATACACATATATATACCTATATTCATATATACATATCATATTAATAAAAAATTAAAACTATAATAATGTAAAAATAACAAATAAAATACATAAATAAATGCATAGGTATAGTTGAATAACAAACAAACAGGTAAATAGTAAATGATTATAAATTGACATATAACTAATAATAAATGAAAATCAGACAGACAAATTATAACAAAACAAAAACAAATAATATAACATAAATTATAATCATTACAGCATCTTACTTAGGTATTTATCTAAATGATTCTTAAAGCTTTGAACTGAACTACATTGCACTACCTGTGCAGGAAGTTTATTCCATTCATTAACTACACGGTTGGCAAAGTTGTTTCTACCTACTTCCAAATTGAATCTATTTCCGGACAGTTTGAGACCATTGTTTCTTGTCTGATTCTCATTCAATGTGAAAATTTGGTCACTTTTGATGTTGTCAATTCCCTTTAAAATCTTAAAGACCTGTATCAAGTCACCTCTGAGTCTACGCTTTTTTAGGGAAAACAGATTCATGTGCTTAAGTCGATTTTCGTATGATTTATTTTTGATATTTGGAATCAGTTTTGTGGCTCGCCGTTGTACTTTTTCCAGTCTGTCAATGTCTTTAATGAGATTCGGTGACCATACGGAAACAGCATATTCCAAATGTGGACGAACTAACGATTTATATAGCTTGTTAATGAGTGATGGACTTTTGAAATCAAAAGATCGCGCAATCAATCCCAGAATCTTATTTGCTTTCTCAGAGGCTGAAATACACTGCTTGGATGATTTGAGGTCGTTACTGATAATTACGCCGAGATCTTTTTCACTATCCACTTTTGTTAACGAATTTCCAAATAACTTGTAATCGTACTTGCTGTTATTTTTACCTATGTGCATTACCTTGCATTTACTTGTGTTAAATTTCATTAGCCACTTTTCAGACCATTGCTGTAATTGATCTAAATCTTCTTGAATATCTAATTGGTTTGAGTGATCATTTGCCACTCCGCACAGTTTTGTATCATCAGCAAATTTGGAAACAGTAGATTTTAGTCCATGGTCTATATCATTTATATATACTATGAATAGAAGTGGCCCAAGAACGGAACCCTGAGGAACTCCACTTGCAACACTTTTCCATCCAGAAGTTTTTTCCATTTATCCATATATATATATATAATGTGTGTATTTACTAGCGGGTGTGTGCATACGTGTGTTTGCTTGTGCGTGTGTGCGCGCGCGAACATGTGTGTGTGTGTGGGTGTGTGTATGTGTACTATATACAATATCTATCACTGTATTAATTCACTTATGTGTTTGAATGTATCATTGTCTAGTTTTCTTCTTGGTTACAAATTACGTGAGTTGGTGGAACGGAGTGAGGTAAGATTAATTTGTACAGAAACAGTTTAAGAACGTTTACGGTGTTGTGTAAACAGGGTACATGTATTATGAGGTGAGTAATAACATGTTTGTAACTCGTACAGTGAATCGTTCCAGGTTTGTCCGAAGATAGAACCACAATGGCGAAACATTACGAGAATCGGCTGTAGACTTAAAATTGTTTCTATATTTATACATAAAAACATGAGAATAAAGGAGACTGCAAGAGACCATAAGGCCTACACTAGGTAGCTCCGTGTCCATCACCACCTGTCGTCCCCATCCATAAAGTTATCTAATCGTTTTTTAAAACAACTGATTGTTTCAGCGCTTACTACATGGTTACTAAGTTTATTAATCTACTTACTATCTAAGATTAAGAGTGAGAAGAGGTTCGGCAGTTTCGAAAGATTTTCCTAATAAATGTGGCGGCACACTAGGCAGTTCTCGCAAGCATGCTACTTGCTTTTGCTACTTGCTTTTGCTACTTGGTTTGATTAGAAACGACTTCGGTTTCGGTATTTTGTTTTTCAAATTTCCAAATGTCAAATTACTCGGACGTCATATAGTGAAAAGCCGAATGACGAAGAGAAAGTAAACCTATTTGAATGCTACACATGTTGTTGAACTGTTCTAGAATATTGTAACCGAATTCGTTCTCACTCAAATGAAATAGCAAAAGCAAGTAGCATGCTAGCCTAGTGTGCCGCCACCTTAAGACAGTTCCAACTACTCAGGCTTTGCAACTGTGCTTTTAACGTCTCTAGCCGATTCTCATAATGTCTCGCCATGTTTCATCTATATTCAGACAAACCCAAAAAGATAGTTTTGTCTCTCAATGTACCTTAACTTGGCCTGGCAGGCAGTGTCCTGATACCGCAATATAACCAAGATTGTTTTATAATGTACAGTTTCTTTGTGATCATTTGTCTTCACTCGTTTGTTACCCTCCACCATAAGTAAGCGACGGTAATTCCTCCAAGTCTGCAGATTTAGTCTTGTGCCCTTTATTTCTAGAAATCCTTCTACATCGCTTGATATGTCCCTCGTCTTTAACTGTACCTCGTGTATTCACGTATTGTGCTAATGATTGCATCCACGCTTTACTTTTACACTTTCAATGTTCTCTTGACCATGTTTTCACCCAAACTCGAATGTAATCTGATAAAGCACGTTGGACGCAATCAGTTTCAGTTTCATCATGTTTCCGACAAGGTTTCAAAATATTTCGCACATGCAAGTAACATTGTTTCTCTAAGACGCTAACTAGTCAGTTAGTCAGCTAGTTTTTTTCCGCATAGTTTCGTTTCGTTTCGTTTAATATAGTTTCGTTTAGTTTCATTTCGTTTCATTTCGTTATGTTTATTTTCGTTTTGTTTCGTTTCGTTTCGTTTAGCTTTGATTAGTTTCATTTCGTTTAATTTAGTTTCGTTTCGTTTTACTTCGTTTCCTTTCGCTTCATTCCATTCTATTTACCTTCATTTCATTTCATTCTATTCCATTTGATATCATTTGACTTCGTTTTATTTAATTTGGTTTCGTTTCCTATCATTTCTTTCCTTTTCCTTTCCTTTCGTTCCATTCCACTCTATTTTGTTCAGTTTCATTTCATTTTGTTCCGTTTTGTTTCAGATATTTCATTTTTCCATTTTGTTGAAGGACAGACCATCGGTCATTTTGATTCTCATGGCCCTCAGACACTCGAACAAATGGTTATTTAGTCCTCAGGGACCCCATCCACGGTACGATATAGCCTTGAGGCCTGCGGACGGATCTGGTCGGATTCGACCAGATTGGATCGTGTGTGTCGGTCGGACAGTCCAAAATCAGTACATACGTGATCCGATCTGGTGGGATACGATCAGATCTGTCCAGTGGCCTTAAGGCCAGGTTGTATCGTGGATGGGGTCTTCTAGAGACTCCTCTTCATATATTCACATGGACCTGACTCCTTCCACACATCTTTTTATCTATCTATATAATAAATATATATATATATATATATATATATATATATATATATATATATATATTCATATATATGTACTAGCCAAATAACCCGCGCGTTGCTGCGAGTTCGTGAATAATCCCTAACCTAACCATACCCCAACTAACTTTAACCCTTAACCATAACAAAAATATTTTTTGGAAATGAAATATAGTTATCCAAGTACTTGAAGTGGTAGGGTATCAGAATATATATGGTTATGGGGGTCTATCTCCAAAACCCTAGGAGTTCGTGAACAAACAGAGTCTACTCTGTTATCATATATATATATATATATATATATATATATATATATATATATATATATATATATATATTTGTTATTCATAATTTCCTTATTTATATATTTACTAGCCAAATTACCCGCGCGTTGCTGCGAGTTCGTAAATCATCCCAAACCTAGCCATACCCCCACCTAACTTTAACCCTTAACCCTAACCAAAATATATTTCTTAAATGAAACATAGTTATTCAAGTACCTGGAGTGATAGGGTATCAGAATATATATGGTTATGGGGGTCTATCTGCAAAACCCTAGGAGTTCGTTAACAAACAACCAAACAAATTGACAGACAAATGAAAGATAGTAATCCAAGTACCTTGGGTTATAAGGTTTCAGAATATATATGGTTATAGGGGTCTATCTGCAAAAAACAGAGGAGGAGTTCGTGAATAATCTCTAACCTAACCATACCCCACCTAACTTTAACCCTTAACCCTAACCAAAATATATATATTTAATGAAAATGAAATATAGTTATCCAAGTACCTGGAGTGATAGGGTATCAGAATGTATATGGTCATGGGGGTCTATATGCAAAACCCTAGGAGGAGTTTCTGAACAAACAAACAAACAGACAGACAGACAGACAGACAGACAGACAATTGAAAGATAGTATTCCAAGTACCTTGGGTTATAAGGTTTCAGAATATATTTGGTTATAGGGGTCTATCTGCAAAAACCTAGGAGTAGTTCGTGAATAATCACTCACCTAACCATAACCCACCTAACTTTAACCCTTAGCCCTAACCAAAGCATTCTTTTTTAATGAAATATAGTTATCCAAGTACCTGGAGGGATAGGGTATCAGAATATATATGGTTATGGGGGTCTATCTGCAAAACCCCAGGAGGAGTTCGTGATCAAACAAACAAACAAACAGACAGACATACAGAGGCTACTACTTTATTATAGTAGATTTGCCTATTCATTGTTTGAGTAATTCATCTATTTTTTTTTTTTTTTTTTTTACTTATCTATGTATGTATTTATTAATCTATTTTTTTCTTATTGGTTCACCATTTATTCATTTATTCATTCACTATGTAATATTCATCCATTATTTTCCTACCTGTATTATCTATTTATTTACTTATTCATTTGTATCATATCTATACATTATTTACTTATGCATTTATTTGTTCCAGCATTTATTTGTTATCATATCTTTCTTAGTTCACATATAAGTCATTGACAACTTATATATTCACACATCTCACCCCGTTCCTCCCCGGTCAGTGTTGTTGTTACCTCGCTTTCGTCTAGCTTCGAGGAGAATTAAGCTGCTTGCTACCCTCGATACTTGACAAGACCGTCCCAGTGTGATAACCCCCTAATATGTGAATGGTAAAGGGCTTTGACTGTGCGTGTATAAGGGTGGCTGTGGAGGGTAATGTGCTGTATGTGTGGTCCTTATGAGCCAGAGGTTTTCCCTCAGCTGAATAAAATCGCCTGGCGTCAGCCAGAATAAGACTTGTGAATAGGATTTCCCTGTTAATGTACGTCTTGCTCGGTGCGATTATTAGGCTACTACCACAGCCATTAATGGTGGGTGACGCGCCTCCTACTACCTGGTATCCTATTTTGGGTAAGCGCGTTGGTTGTGGGTTTGGTTGAAATGTTAATCAGCCTCGTACTTTGCACCTCGAGAAAGCAAACCAGGTCCATCATTCAAAAACAAAGAATTAGTGTTCTAAATGATCGTCAGACGATTAACGTTGAAGGGTGAAAATGATCAAATAGATTTAGGTTTGTGTAGGTTAGAATCTAACCCTGGTTCATCTAACCGTTAGATGAACCAGGGTGATGGCACATGCTTGGAAATGAGTAAAATATAAGGAATGCTGATCCGTAAGGGTGTCACTAACTGACTGTCAGCAGTGTTTATTTTTCGACGAATTGCTCTTCCTCTTGTCGTGATGGATTGATTCAGTTGAATGTCGCGAACTCACCCCTATCAGGGGGCTAGGACGATGCCCCTTACAGAGGACTTTGTATCCTGGAATCTAATAAACCATGCCCTTGGTCCAACTCGCTGGCGGATGGTTTTTCGAACTGCCGTCACCTCGACCTCCGCCGCAAGTAGCGTCGCTCTAACCCGCTCGGCCAGCGAGCTTGCTTCTTGTCGAAATGGTCTCTCGCACCCCCGTCTCCCACTTCGGTGGATGTCTGTCTGTCTGTCTGTGTTCACGTCAACGGCTGCAGAATTTGATTTTTTCCCCCGTGGTGGGGGACACGCGGTCGTCCAGTGTGTTGCTCAAACCTTCCTCTGTTAATCCAAGTCAAGCAGATGGACTTGGGGGGAAAGATGTGCTGTTCAAGATTGTACTTCCTATTTCATCTCATTTTAATTTAATCTAATTTTATCTTATTATAGTATTATTTTATTTTATTTGTTTATTTTTCATTCTATTTTTATCTATTTGTTTATTTTTTATTTTATTTTTTATTATTTGTTTATTGCTTACACTCTTGTTCTATTTTATTGGGTTTCGTATGGGTATAACTTTACTTAATCGTGCACCCGTTACCACTTAAGTTTACATTTTATTATTTCATTTTTTACCAGAGCAGTGGAGTTACTGGACGCTGGAACAAATATAAGATTTCCCTTTTTTCTTTCCTCTCTTCGTTGACGTAATACATCTGTTTGTAGTTGTTGTTTGATTCCACTTGAACCACAGGATACACTATAAACAAGTTGTTGTTGTGGCGATTTCATTTACACACTCATCCTCCATCAAGCAACACTGTTCAAGTTCTAAATACCAAAAAATGTTCTTTTTGCAAAAATAACATTAATAACATACATTAATAACATACATGCATACCAAAAAAATTATTTTGCAAAAATAACATTAATAACATAGATACACCTGTAAATAAAGTAGATACACATACATAGCGTATACATACATTCATACATACGTTCATATATACGTACATACAAACATACGCTCGTAAATAAAAAATACACACACACATACATGATGTATAGGTACATGATTGATACATATATACAATATATACATGCTTACATTCATGCATGTAAGCATACAAACAAATGCTCATATTCTTCTGGCTGCCTCCAGGCGATTCTATTCAGCTGAGGATCCCTCCCGCGGAGATGATCTTGATTAAAATTTCGTGAAGAACATCTTTTATTTTGTCTTCATGTATAGTTTGAGAGAGAGAAAACACGAACATTGTACCTTTTTTCTATTTTTGACTTTCCAAGATCGACCGCTCACTCTAATCGATTTGAGGTCATGACCGGTCCATGTCCGCCGGTTTGTTGGTGTCATGATGAGGAATTCCTTAACCAACCAAACTCGAGACTCGGTCCTTAGTTTCTTCTTGGACCTAAAGAAACGTCTGCCGAAGACTTCGAAGACCGAGGAACGAAAGAACGGACACTCCAGATCCTTAGAAGAGGATCAGATCACTTCGGAAAAGGAAATGAAAGAAGCACTTTAGAGAATTGCAAGAACTGAAGGCTTGGGCGAAAGACCTAGTCATAAGTTATAAAAAGCCCAAAGAAAACAAAGTAGAAAGTTGAAAGCCCATTGATTCCAAAAAGATAGAAGGAACAGAAGCCTAGATAGAGTGCCCAAATCCCAAGGGAAAAAAAACAACAACTGAATGAATTGGAAGAAAAACTGAAAATTTTAGAAGGAAAAAAATCAGAACTAAAAGAAAAGCAGGAAGAATTAATGGAACAACTGAAAGAGTTCCAAAGCAAAATTGAGGTAAAGTCCAAAGACGACAGTCGACGAAGAACTCGAACAATACTGTGGCTCTGGTCTTCTGAGCTCAAAACGAAAATTAAAAATATTGACAGAGACGACTTAGACACATTGGTCAAGTGTCTAAGCCCCAAAATAGAAAGCCCAAACCCCAAGGGCAGAAGGTTTAGAAAGATTAAAGAAAATTTTCAACGACCCCAAGAACTGTACAAGCAGTGTTAGGGTTGTCTTCACAGGAGCTGAAAACTAAATGTCGAAATAGCGACAGAACAAACTCAGAGCCCACAAGCCTCTAAAAAAAAAAAAAAAAAAAAAAAATGCTTAGGGCCACATCAGGGAAAGTCCGAACCATACATAAAAAAATAAAATTCTGAAAAATGAAAATAAAACGACCGCATTTCAGAGGGTACAGATGGAGTACCCTCGTTCTTTAAGAAATTTGCAGTTTTCGGCCCCAAACTGGGCTTTGTCCTCGAGAGCCCTAAGAATCGAGCAAGAAGCCCTCTCGACTTGGGCTCTGTGCAGCCCTCGGGCATCGCCCTCGAGGACCAAGTCACGTAAGGGTGACGGTCTGCAGGAAGGACTCGACCTCATGAAAAGGCCCTCGCCCTCAAGCTCGACATCGGGTGCTCAAGCAAGACCTCCACCCAAAGTCAACTTTAGCCCTTTCAGTGCTCAGGTGTGTGTGGGTGTTCCCTCAGCTGAATAAAATGGCGTGGCGACAGGTGAAATAAGAAACTCGCCATCCCACTCCCACACAGTGGAAGGTAAGAAACCGTTGGTAGGGCAAAGTCCTTCCAGTTGCGGGGAGCCGTTTTTTTTTTTTTTTTTTTTCTTTTTCTTTTTCTTTTTCTTGTCGCTCTGGATACCCGGTCAAATGCTTCTGTAACGTACTCAAACTAATCTTTTGGGTACCCCTTCTTTCAAATTCTAAATGATCATGGGAAACAACATGTGGCCGTTACTATCAATAGGAAGTGTATAAAGTCGTCTTTGTGGTTTCTCTGGACAGAGGGTTCAGCCACACCCACCTAAATATATATATATATATATATATATATATATATATATATATATATATATATATATATATATATATATATATATATATATAATTTCCGTCTATCGTGAATGGTTACCTGTCTATTTGCGTTGTTTCTTCTCGTGCAGGTAGATTCTTCTTGTCCTGCTTCGTTCTCTGTTTAGGCAGAGTCCAGTCTCTGTAGAATATACAATGTAGAACTTGGGCAAAAACTATTTCCTTCTACGTGAACAAGTGTGGGCAAGTTCTACACCCATTAGATCCTGCAGAACGGACAATAACCTGGACATAGTGAGATTTAGAGACAGACAGAGAGAGATGGAGGAAGAGAGAGCCTGAGAGACAGAGACAGGAACGGAGAGGGAGACTGAGAAAGAGAGGGAGACTGAGAGAAAGAGAGGGAGACTGAGAGAAAGAGAGGGAGACTGAAAGAAAGAGAGGGAGACTGAGAGAGAGAGAGGGGGACAGAGAGAGAGCGAGGGAGACTGAGATAGAAGTAGGGAGACTGAGAGAAAGATGTAGGGAGAGTGAGAGAGAGAAAGGGCGGGAGACTGAGAGAGAGAGAGAGAGAGGGGGGGCTGAGAGAGAGGTAGGGAGACTAAGAGAGAGTGAGCATCTTTTATATTTAGATATGTATAAAGAGTTAAAACGAATACTGAGTGTCCATACTGAGTTCCATAATGTAAAGAATTGTAAATAGACAGACAGACAAGATGTTTAAATTGTAAAATATTGTTGGCAACCGCCACCATTTTCTTCGTCACCTCCTTTGGTGGAAAACACCAGTCACGGAAGCGACGATATAAAGAGAAGAACCAAAAATAGTTTATCTCCAACGCCTCCAACCAATGCAGAACATTAGTCTACACTATCCTCTTACCTTCTTAACATCTTGTCTTTTAACATTCTTACCTTCTTACTTTTTCTCAGGTCACTTATAATATTCCTTGTCTTGCCTCTTTGTCCTCTTCCCCAACTTGACACAAACTTCTATTGATCTTTCTCGTATTCACTTTTTATTTTTCCCGAACTGATCCTATTATTATTATTTTGTGAGAATTACATAAAATTCCTTTGAATTGAGACACCACTTGTCTGGTCAATATATATATATATATATATATATATATATATATGTGTATATATGTATATATATATATCTCACATATATATATATATAATATATATATATATATATAGATTAAAAAAAAATATATATATAATATATATATATATATATATATATATATATATATATGTGTGTGTGTGTGTGTATATATATATATTTGTCACCAGAAATTTCTATTTTGTTAAAAAAAAAAAAATCCTCCTCCTTTTAGGGTACCATGTTCATAATGTTCCCTTTTTTCATGATTATTGATTTTTTTCAAGTTCCACTATTCTCCCTTTCCACTACTATGACACCACCTCTTTGGTGGGGCATTGTCCCCAAGGATAGATGTTCTGGTTAACTAATGATCTAAACAATAGAATTATCTACTAATCAATCAGCCAGGCCAGTCAACCAATCATTCATTCAACCAACCAACATTCTAGCTAACGAACTAACTACCTAACAAGCTGACTAACTAGTGTGTGTGTGTGTGTGTGTGTGTGTGTGTGTGTGTGTGTGTGTGTGTGTGTGTGTGTGTGTGTGTGTGTGTGTGTGTGTGTGTGTGTGTGTGTGTGTGTGTGTGTGTGTGTGTGTGTGAATGCGTGTATGTGTGTGTGTGGTGTGTATCTGTGCATGCATGTGTGTGTATACACAATTGCACATGTTTGTGTGTGTGTGTGCACAGAGTGTGCATGTGTTTATATGTGCATGTGTGTGTGTGCATGTGTTTGCGCGCGCGCGTGTTTGTGTGTCCATCCCGAGTTTGGTGTTAGGAGCGTCTAAATCGGCATGTGAGTGCCATTGTGTCCAGAGACGACTTTGAACTCGGTCCTTGTGTGGTAACGATGAATAGATTGGCAGAAATAGGGAGGGGGGCAAAAGCTGTCTCCCATTAATATTACGCGTGTCGATAGATGTCCTACACGACCATGTGACGTCATGGGATCACGTGATCTAAATGTGACGTCATTGCTACAAGTGACCTAAGTGTGACGTCATGAGGATGCCTGATGAGACTCATGGTGGTATTCTTAAAAATATATATATTTTCTTGTATAAATTTTATATGAATCCTTGGAAGGGAAATATTTATATAAGGAAAGAATTTTTGTAACCACCGTAAGAATCTTACGGTGGTATTTAAAAAAAAAAGTCCTTATATAAATCTTTACTTTTCAAGGATTTATATAAGATTTATATAATGAAATATTTTTTTAAGAAGAAGCGCCGGCGTCGCCGTCATGGTCTTTGGCAGTTTGGGTTTCTTGAGGATGGAAAGGCTTCCAGGGTCTTCTTGGCCGGGGCGTAGCCGATGAAGAGACCATGGTAGGGCCAAGCGGCACCGAACCAGGTGCCATGGGCGCATGGCCTGCGGCGCCCTGCCCTTTGGGGGGCTTGGCCCTTAGGACGTCAGCGTTCTCGGCCAATCAGTGGTCTCCTTTGCCGTGACGTCACCACTCTCGGCCAACAAGCCTGATGGAGGCTTTGGTCGAACTGAAGATATGGACGGACTCGTCCAAGAAAAAATGACGCCCAGGAGGAAGAAGGAGGTTGCCATAATTTGTCTTATCTACAAATTATGGGACCCGTAAATGTTGAGAATAATATTGTCTATATTGAGGACAGTTGCCAGGCGATTTTATTCAGCTGATGGAACTCACTTTTTTCCGGCAAAGCCTTTTTTTTTCTATTTTTTGCATTTTTTCTTGACAGTGTCGTTTTTTTTTCTTAGTTGCAGTTATTTTGTAATTTTACTATTTTTTTATTTTATTTATTTATTTATTTATTTATTTTTTATCAACAATTCTTTTCCGGCCTTTTGGCCGCAGTTGGTCGGGCCGCGCCGACGAATTCTTTCTCGGAGATCGGCGAGGCTCCTGTGCCCAATCGCCCGTTCGATCCTCTGCTGCTCTTGTGAGGTCCTCGGTCGCGGTGCTTCCCAACCACCTTGGCTGCGACCTCGAGGATCGGGGGACTGGAAGAGCTTCTCGAGTAGTTCCAGATTTGTCGTTTCCTTGTTCTGGTCCCAAGGCAACCACGGAAGCCCCGGTCAGGGCCTCTTTCCGTCGATGCAGCGAGAGACGACCCGGATAAGCTCAGGCACGAGTCGCTGGAAACTGACACTCAGTGCTCGCAGAAGTTACGCGCACACACACACACACACACACACACACACACACACACACACACACACACACACACACACACACACATGTATGTATATGTATGTATTATGTATGTACGTACGTATGTATGTAAATAATAATGTGTTTATGTATGCATGTATATATATATATATATATATATATATATATATATATATATATATATATATATATATATATACACATAATGTGTGTATTTGCGTGCTGGTGCATGTGCATGCGCGTGTGTATTTACTTGTGCGTGTGTGCGCGCGCAAGTGTGTGTGTGTGTGTGTGTGTGTGTGTGTGTGTGTGCACTATATACAATATCTATCTTCGTATTAATTTACTTGTGTTTGAAGGTATCAATGTCTAGTTTTCTTCTTGGTTACAAATTACGTGAGGTAACATTAACTTGTAGAGAAACAGTTTAGGAGCATTTAGGGTGTTATGTAAACAGGGTATACGTATTATTAGGTGAGTAATAACATGTTTGTAACATGTACAGTTATTCGTCCCAGGTTTGTCCGGAGATAGAACAACAATGGCGAAACATCACGAGAATCGGCTGTAGACTTAAAAGTATTTCTTTATTTATAATCTACTTACTATCTAAGATTAAGAGTGAAAAGAGGTTCGGCAGTTTCGAAAGATTTTCCTAATAAAAGTGACTCACTAGAAGTCCCAAGTCTCTCTCGCACTCAGTTTTCTCTAAAAACGTGTTATCTAACCTGTATTTTCGGGGTTGTGTAGCCCTACGTTTAACACGCTACACTTAGAGATATTGAAGGTCATTTGCCATTTCACCGACCATATGAACAATTTGTTAAAATCATCTTGCAGAATCTCTGCGTCGTCTCCTGACGTAATTAGGCGTCCTATTTTAGTGTCGTCCGCACCTTGCTAACATCACTATTTTTCCCATCGTCTAAGTCGTTTATGTACATAATGAACAACAAGGGAGCCAAAACCGAGCGCTGGGGAACCTCACTAGTAACATTGCCCCACCTGGATTTTACTCCATTTATGGTGACCCGCTATTTTCTGTTACTGATCCAAGCTCTAATCAATTCTAATACCTTTCCTCCTATGCCATGGGCTTTGATTTTATTTAGTAGATTCGGGTGTGGCACCTTGTCGAACGCTTTGCTAAAGTCAAGGTAAAGCACATCGTAATTATCATTGTTATCTGACGCCTTATATACTTTAGTGTAAAAGGATAGAAGATTAGTCGCACACAAGTTACCCTCGTAGAAACCATGCTGCGTATCAAGAATTAAATAATGTCTCGATGTGTTCCCTGAGTCTATTTACTATTATTGATTCAAGCATTTTACCTATAACCGATGTCAAACTGATTGGCCTGTAGTCGCATATAGGACGATTTATCTCCCTTCTTCAGTTGGAACTATTTCCACTTCACATGTTAAGAACAGTTTAGACCTCATTAACAAACTAAGTGAGGTAAAACCAGATTATGAATTTAAATTGGTAAGTTATGATATTGTTAGTTTGTTTACGAAAGTTCCTTTGTATGACCTTTTAATCTATCTAAAAGAAGAGTTAATAAGCACGATTTACCATTACCTTCAGGCACCTTAATTGAACTGATCAAGTTGTGTGTTAAAGATTGCAAATTCCAATTTAATGATAAATTTTATTCTCAGAAATTTGGCATGAGCATGGGTAATCCTCTCTCCCCCGTACTGAGTAATTTATATATGGAGTTCTTTTAAACTAAAATTTTAAGTAAGATCATTCCCCCCAACATAACATGGATGCGGTACATTGATGACATCTTATGTCTGTGGCCCATTCAAGATAATGTAAATGATTTTTTATGTAAACTTAATAATTTGGTCAGTTCCATTAAGTTCACGGTGGAGATAGAGAGTGAAGGTATTTTGCCTTTCCTTGATTGCAATATCTACCGCCGTGAAAGTGAGTTGAAGTTTAGTGTATATCGCAAACCAACCAATGTTTGTTCATATATACACTATTATTCCTCATACCGTGATGGCGTAAAGAGATCTGTTTTTTCTTCGATGTTCCTCAGGGCCCTACGCATTTGCAGCCCAGAGTATATCGATGATGAAATAAGATGTATTTACGACATTGGTAATAAGCTACAATACCCCACACATGTTCTTGACACAGCTTACAATCGTGCTAAAAGGACATTTTATAACCTTAGGTCAACTCAAACTTTCAATATGAGTAACTTACTAATTCTACCGTACCAAGAGAACCTGCAAAGCATTCCAAACATATTACGTAAATTTAACATCAACGTAGTTTTTAACAATAAGAACACTGTAAGACAATTGCCCATAAATAATTCTGTCAATAGTGATACAGGGTGTGTGTACAAAATACCTTGTAAATCATGTAATCCGTTTCATGTTGGTCAGACTGCTAAAACACTCAAAACACGAATCAATCAACACAAGAAATACGTTAGAGAGGGAAACCAATCTAGCGGTATATTCAACTACATGAACCATTTTAACCACCCAGTTGACTGGGATAACGCCAAAGTCATCATATACAACAACAACATAACAGAAAGAAATTGAATTGAATGCAGTTTGATCAAATCTAGTAAGGGGGTAAATGTTAATCTTCATCAAGGTTTGTACAAATTAGATAGTTACATTTCTCATGAAATTTCAAAATTATTTGAATTATAATATAAATTATGAGCAGTTGTCCCATACTTGTTGGTTACCAGGACGGTTCAAAGGTCCGTCACGTGTACTTCTCCCCCTACCTCTCCGAATGCCCTCTTCACTGTGTCATATACTCTGTACCTTGTTTCTTCATTTTATAATTCCTTCTTTGTATCTGCACTGAAGATGTAATTATACGAAAGCGCTCTGCTTCGTTAGTTTACTTTTCCTAGTGGTTACTTACGCATTTGTGAGCACACGCTCCTAGCGTTTTCATTGCATATATATATATATATATATATATATATATATATGTGTGTGTGTGTGTGTGTGTGTGTGTGTGTGTGTGTGTGTTTGTCACCAGAATTTTCTATTTTGTTAAAAAAAATTCCTCCACCTTTCAGGGTAGCATGTTCATCATCTTCACTTTTTTCATGATTATTGTTTTTTTTTTCAACTTCCACTATTCTCCCTTTCGACTACTATTACACCACCACTTTGGTGCGGCACTGTCCCCAAGGATAGAAGCGCTGGTTAAATAATTATCTAAACAATAGAATAACCTACTACTCAGTCAGCCAGACCAGTCAACCAATCAATCATTCAACCAACCAACTCTCTAGCTAACGAACTAACTACCTAACTAACAAGCTGACTAACTAGCGTGTGTGTGTGTGTGTGTGTGTATGTGAGAGTGTCTGTGTGTGTGAATGCGTGTATGTGTGTGTGTGGTGTGTATCTGTGCATGCATGTTTGTATGCACAGTTGCACATGTTTGTGTGTGTGTGCACTTAGTGTGTATGTGTTTGTGTGCATATGTGTGTGTGTCCATCCCATGGCCAGAGTTTGGTGTTGGGAGCGTCTAAATCGGCATGTGAGTGCCATTGTGTCCAGCGACGACTTTGAACTCGGTCCTTGTGTGGTAACGATGGCTACATTTTGCAGCAGAAATAGGGGGCAAAAGCTGTCGATAGATGTCCTACACGACCATGTGACGTCATGGGGTCACGTGATCTAAATGTGACGTCATGGCTACACGTGACCTAAGTGTGACGTCATGGGGGTGCCTGATGAGACTCCTTGGAAGGGAAATATTGATATAAGGAAAGCATTTTTGTTAAGAATACCACCGTAAGAATCTTACAGTGGTATTCTTAAAACTTCCCTTGTATTAATTTTACCCTTCCAAGGATTTATATAAGATTTATATAAGGAGAGACTTTTTTAAGAACAAGCGCCGGTTTCGCCATGGGTGCATGGCCTGCAGCACTGCTCGCTTCGTGAGGGGGCGCTTCGCGACCTGCCTTTCGGGGGACTTGGCTCTAAAGGGCCCCATTCACGACAACGATTTTCAACCCCAACCCAGATTTCCAACCCCAACCCAGACCAAATTTTCTCGTGGATGGGCTCCAAGAACCTACATCGCAACCCCGATTTGCAGGGCGTGGTTGGGGTTGGAGTCGTTCAGATTTTCCTGATATTTTGTGGGCGGAGCTTTATGTCTGTGTTGGGGTTGGAGTGGTGGATGGGTGCGGACAACCAAATCTATCACTTGTGCCCAAAATTTCGTACCGTGCGGTTGTAGCTATAGTTGTGCTGCCTAACTAAAAAAATGGAAGCGTACAGTAAAGATTTCGTAAGAGAGATTATTGAGATATACCGTCAACATCCATGCCTATGGAAAGTTAAAAGTAAAGAATACTCTAATAAAATAATGAAAAACAATGCTTATGAAATACTCGTTTCAAAATTTAAGGAAGTAAACCCCGCAGCTACGCGTGATGATGTAGTTAAAAAAACTGGCTCGTTAAGAACTGTATGGAGGAAGGAGTGCAAAAAAGTAGAAAGTTAAAAAAAAATCTGGGAGTGGAACGGAGGAATTTTATGTACCATCACTTTGGTATTATGAGTTACTACTATTTCTCAAGGACCAAGAAATACTTCATATAGTCTTTAGGCTCTAGTCTCAGTTCCTCTAATAATTGATTATGGGATAGCTTGTTTCTTTTTTGAAGCCAAGACTTAGACCACTTTGACTTTTTTTTTGCGCTTTCTATCTGCCTCTAAAAAAACAGCAATATTAAAAAGATCGTCAGAGTCGAGATCAGACATCTTATCACAATAGAACTGCAGATCAACTGCGAAAAATTGGACAATTGGTGTTGCAGTGAGTGGCGAAGCCGCCAACCACAACTCCAACCCCGACCATGTTCGAAATCTGGGTTGGGGTTGAAAATCGTTGTCGTGAATGGGGCCCTTAAGGGTGAGCTTGCTTCACTTGCGGCCAATCAATCGTCTCCATTGCCGTGACGTCAGCGTTCTCGGCCAATAAGTGGTCTCCTTTGCCGTGACGTCACCACTCTCGGCCAACAAACCTGATGGAGGCTTTGCTCGAACTGAAGATAGAGACGGACTCGTCTAAGAAAAAATGACGTCAGGAGGTAGAAGGAGGTTGCCATAATTTTTCTTATCTACAAATTATGGAACCCGTAAACGTCGGGGATAATTTTCAGTCTATAGTGAGGACATTCGCCAGGCGATATTATTCAGCTGATGGAACACGCTTTTTTATATTTTTGCCCGGCGAAGTCGTTTTTTATCGTCTTTTCTTTCCTTTTTATTTTTTGTCGACGGTCGCCCCGTTGATCCTTTGCAGCTCTTGTGAGGTCCTCGATTGCGGTGATTCCCGACCGGCTTGGCTGCGACCTCGAGGATTGGGGGACTGGAAGAGCTCCTCAAGCGGTACCAGAGTCGTCCTCTCCTTTTTATGGTCCCAAGGGGACCACGGAAGCCCTTGTCAGGGCTTCTGTCCGTCGCTGGAGCGAGAAACGACCCGGATAAGCCCAAGGTACAAATCGATGGACACTGACACTCAAAGTGCTTGCGGAAGAAATTATACATGTGTATATACAGTACACATATGTATGTATATGTACGTATTATGCATGTATATATATATATATATATATATATGTATATATATATATATACGTGTGTGTATTTGCGTGCGGCTGCGTGTGCATACGCGTGTGTGTTTGATTGTGGGTGTGTGCGCGTGCAAGTGTGTGTGTGTGTGTGTGTGGGTGTGTGTTTGTACTGTATACAATATCTATCACTGTATAAATTCACTTGTGTATTTGAATCTATCAATGTATAGTTTTCTTCTTGGTTACAAATTACGTGAGCTGGTGGAACGGAATGAGTTAAGATTAACTTGTACTAACACAGTTTAGGAGTATTTACGGCGTTATGTAAAGAGGGTACATGTATTATTAGGTGAGGAATAATATGTTTGTAACATGTACAGTGAATCGTCATAGGTTTGTCCGGAGATAGAACAAACAATGGCGAAACATTACGAGAATCGGCTGTAGACTTGAAATTATTTCTTTATTTATAATCTTCTTACTATCTAAGATTAAGAGTGAAAAGAGGTTTGGTAGTTTCGAAATATTTTCCGAATAAAGGTGGCGGCACACTTGTGGGCATTTTTCGCAAGCATGCTACTTGCTTTTGCTACTTGGTTTGAGTAGAAACGACTTCGGTTACGATATTTTGTTTTTCAAATTTCCAAATGTCAAATTACTCGTACGTCATAGAGTGAAAAGCTGAATGACGAAGAGAAAGTAAATCTATGTGAATGTTAGATACACGTTGTTGAACTGTTCTAGAAATAGCAAAAGCAAGTAGCATGCTAGCCTAGTGTGCCGCCACCTTAAGACAGCTCCAACTACTCAGACTTTGTAACTGTGGTTTTAACGTCTCTTGCAGATTCTCATAATGTTTCGCCATGTTTCATCTACCTTCGGACAAACCCCAAAAAGTAGTTTTGTCTCTCACTGTACCTTAACTTGGCCTGACAGTGTCCTGATACCGTAATATAACCAAGAGTATTTTATAATGTTCATTTTCTTTGTGATTATTTGTCTTTTCTTTACTTGTTAGTTACCCTCCACCATAAGCAAGCGACAGTAATTTCTAGAAATCCTTCTACATCGCTTGATAAGTCCCTCGTCTTTAACTGTACCTCATGTATTTACGCATTGTGCCAATTATTGCAACCACGCTTTTCTTTCACACTTTTAGTTTCTCAACCATGCACGACAGTGGGATAGTCCTTCCCCTTAATATTTTCACCCAAACTCGACTGTAATCTGATAAAGCACTACAGACACAATCTGTTTCAGTTTCATCATGTTTCCGACAAGGTTTCAAAATCTATCGCACCTCCAAGTAACATTGTTTCTCTAAGACGT
The DNA here is from genome assembly GCF_046742065.1 of Oratosquilla oratoria. NCBI lineage: Eukaryota > Metazoa > Arthropoda > Malacostraca > Stomatopoda > Squillidae > Oratosquilla > Oratosquilla oratoria. The sequence continues at coordinate 19,230,186 of NC_134816.1, read as the reverse complement.
TAACTAGTCAGTGAGTCAGCTATTCTTTTTCCGCATAGTTTCGTTTCGTTCCATTTCATATAGTTTTGTTTCATTCCATTTAATTTCGTTTTACTTCGTTTCCTTTCGCTTCATTTCATTCTATTTCATTTCATTTCATTCTATTCCATTCGCCTTAAGAAGGCGATTGCCTGCACACCGAAACAACGGAGCAATTCACCAACATTACATCGACACTCATGACAAGAAGCCGCGCTTGGAAGACCTCATCAGGGACACAGAAATAATCCACACAGACTCTAACTACGGACGCTTAATCATTGCCGAGACGGTTAGTATTACTTTGCAGCAGCCTACTTTAAACGTCCAGAGGTCATCGGATCATGTCCTCCCTTCCAGTAGAAAAAACAGACTCGCACACCGTGACATTTGCCCACTGGAAGTTACAAGCCGACAAGACGTGCCATTAGCTCCCCGTAGGTCCCGGCAAGAGGGTGCAACTAGACATTTGCTCACCGGAAGTGACAACCCGACAAGACGTGACATAAGCCCATCGTAGGACTAGGGCCCCCCTTCCTGGCGCCGCCCACCCGCATATATTCCCACCAATCATATACCACCATTTTTTTTTTATTCATTTCTCTGTTGTTTGCACGGCCCATGGGACTTTATATTCCACATATCTATACCAAAACATTGCGTGGATGACATCTTCACGATTTGGGATGAAGAGTGGGGTTCCTTTAATGATTTCTTCAACAAACTGAACCACCTAACTGCTAACATTAGATTTAAAGTGGAATGGGAAGTGAATGATAGATTGCCATTTTTGGACATCTTAGTCATGAGACATCAGGATCATCTTTCTTTCACAGTGTACAGAAAACCCACGCACACTGGGAGCTATGTACACTTCTATAGTAACCATCCTGATAATATCAAATATAGTGTTGCCTCGGGTCTTTTTCTAAGGGCACTAAGACTATGCAGCCCATCTTATTTGGATTCAGAAGTTTCAACCATAAGAAATCAGTTAAGAAGATTAGGGTACCCAGACTGGTTTACAAACAAAGCCTTAAGGCCAAAACCAGTTACTATAAATCCACTTCCCACCCATTTCAGCATCATAAATGGAACAAAAATTGCCTAAAACTTCCTTATAACAAATTTATCAATGATTTCTCCCAAATGTTTCCAAAAGATGATGTAAATATCATTTTTAGTTACCCCAATAAATTATTTAGAAAAGTAGTCAACGTTCATCACAGACCAACAGAAGACATAAACCTCTGAGTTTATAAATTACCCTGCTCAGGATGTGATGAAGTATACTGAGGACAAACGGGTAGAGAATTGAAAACAAGAATAAAAGAACTCAAAAACTCAGTAAAATGCACACAACATAACTCCGCGGTATTCCAACACGTCGCCAACAATAATCACCGCATAAATCGGGACGAGACAAAAACAATATTCAAATCAAAATGTAGTTATAAAAGGTAAATCATTGAATCCTACTTAATTAAACAATTATCTAATTTTAACATTTCAAAAGGACAATGGTCACCTGACTATATAACCACCTAGGCAGTTAACAAATTACTTCCTTCCATTGTAAAAGCGGATGACTTGCCACAAAGCCCGCGCAGCAATATAGACGCCACCTGATGTCATGTCCATGTTCCCTCACTCCACCTCTCTCCTCTGTATATAAGATATGTGTTTTCTCTTGTCCTTGTATTCCGCTTGAAGAGGATCACAGAAACTGATCGAAATATACGGTAATCGTTATTTCCTTTCTTTTCTTATATCCAATCAACAAGGAGTTTTTAGTGTATTTATTCATGTGTTTCATTACTGGACAGTGATATATATATTTGGGGGAGGGTTGGCTGAACCCTCTGTCCAGAGAAACCACAAAGACGACTTTATACATTTCCTATTGACAGTAACGGCTGAATGTTGTTTCCCATGAGCATATTGAATTTGTAAGAAAGGATACCTAAAAATGAGTGAGTACGTTACAGAAGCATTTCATCAGATATCCAAAGGGTAAAAAACAAAAAAAGCGGCTTCCCGCAACTGACAGGACTTTCCCATACCAGCGCTTTCCTACCTCCCACTGTGTGGGAAAGGGTTGACTTTTTTTTTTTTTCCCGTCGCCTGGCCATTTTATTCAGCTGAGGGAACACCCACCCATTCATGCACCCCTGAGTAGTGAAAGGGCTAAAGTTGGCCTTGGGCCACTGGAGGTCTTGCTTGAACACCCGACGTCGAACTTGAGGGCGAGGGCCTTTCCATGAGGTCAAGCCCTTTCTACAGACCGTCACCCTCACGTGACTTGGTCCTCGAGAGCGACGAACGTGGGCTGCACAGAGCCCAAGTCGAGAGTTCAGAACTCTTGATGAGAGGGCTTCATTCTCGATTCTTAGGGCTCTCGAGGACAAAGCCCATTTTGGAGCCGAAAACTGAAAATTTCTTAAAGAACGGGATACTCCACCAGTACCCTCTGAAGTGCGATCAAGTGTTTTTATTTTCATCTTTCAGATTTTTTGTGTGTGGTTCGACCTTTCTCTGATGCTACCCTGAGCAATTCTTTTAATTTTTGTTCTTTTCTTTTTGGGGGCTTGTGGGCTTTGAGTTTTTGTCGCTATTTCAACATTTGATTTTCAGCCCCTGTGAAGACGACCCCAACACTGCTTGTACAGTTCTTGGGGTCGATGAAACTTTTCTTTATATTTTTTTTCTTTAATTCTGTCCTTGGGCTTTGGTCTTTCTATTTCGGGACTTAGACACTTGACCAATGTGTCCAAGTCGTCTTTGTCAACATTTTCATGTTTCGTCACGAACTCACAAGACCAGAGCCACAGCACTGTTCGAGTTTTTCTTCGGCTGTCGTCTTTGGACTTTTCCTCCATTTTGCCTTTGAACGCTTTCAGCTGTTCTATCAATTCTTCCTGCTTTTCTTTAGCTCTGTTTTCTTTTCTTCTAAAATGTTCAACTTTTCTTCTAAATCTTTCAACTTATTTTGTTTGGGGCTTGGGTTTTCTATTTAGGCTTCTATTTCGTCTTTCTTTTCGAAACTTTCGACTTTCTATTTTTTTTTTTTTTTCGGGCTTTTTATAACTCATGACTGGGTCATTCGCCCAAGCCTTCAGTTCTTCTTGCACTTCTCTTAGTGCTTCTTTCACTTCCTTTTCAAAAGTGATCTGATCCTCTTCTAAGGACCTGGAGTTTCCGTCCTTTCGTTCCTTGGGCTCCGAAGTCTTCAACAGACATTTCTTCAGGTCCAAGAAGAAATTCAGAACAATCTCGAGTTCGGTTGGTTAAGGAATTCCTCATCGTGACACCAACAAACCAGCGGATATGGACCGGTCATGACCTCAAAGCGGTTAGAGTAAGTGGTCGATCGTGGAAAGTCAAAAATAGAAGAAAGGTACAATGTTCACGTTTGCTCTCTCTCTCTCTCTCAAACAATACATGGAAACAAAATGAAATATGTTCTTCACGAAATTTTGATGAAGACCATCTCCGCGGGAGGAGTCCTCAGTTGAATAGAATCGCTTGGAGGCAGCCAGAAGAATATGAGCATTTGATTGTATGCTTACATACATGAACATGTATATATTGTATACATGTATCAATCATGTACCTATACATTATGTGTGTGTGTGCGCGCGTGTGTGTGTGTATGTTTTTTATTTACGGGCGTGTTTGTATGTACTTATGTATGCATGTATGTATACGCTATGTATGTGTATCTACTTTATTTACGGGTGTATGTCTGTTACTAATGTATGTTATTAATATTATTTTTGTAAAAAGAATTTTTTCTGGTATGTTGGTATGTGTGTTATTAATGTTATTTTTGCAAAAAGAACATTTTTGGTATTTAGAACTTGAAAGGTGTTGCTTGATGGAGGATTAGTGTGTAAATGAAATCGCCACAACAACAACTTGTTTATAGTGTATCCTGTGGTTGAATCAACAAGAACAGACATATTACATCAACGAGAAAAGAAAAAGGATGAAATCTTACATTTGTTCCAGCGTCCAATAACACCACTGATCTGGTGAAAAAAAAATTGGAATGATAAAATGAAAGATTAAGTGGTAACAGGTGCACGATTAAATAAAGTTATACCCATACGAAACCCAATGAAATAAAACAATAGTGTAAAAAAAAAAAATAATAATAAATAATTAAATAAGAAATAAACAAATAAAATCAAATAATATTATAATAAGATATAATTAAGTTAAATTAAAACGAGATGAACTAGGAAGTACAATCTTGAACAACACATCTTCCCCGCCCAAGTCCAGCTGCTCGAGTTGGTTTAACAGAGGAAGGTTTGAACAACAAGTGTGGATGAGCACGTGTCCACCACGGGGGAAAAGAATCGAATTCTGCAACCGTTGACGTGAACACACATCCATCCATCCATCCATCCACCGAAGTGGGAGAAAGGGGTGCGAGAGACCATTTCGACAAGAGGCAAGCTCGCTGGCCGAGCGGGTTAGAGCGACGCTACTTGCGGAGGAGGTCGAGGTGACGGCAGTTCGAAAAACTACCCGCCAGCGAGTTGGACCAAGGGCATGGTTTATTAGATACCAGGATACAAAGTCCTCTGTAAGGGGCATCGTCCTAGCCCCCTGATAGGGACGAGTTCGCGACATTCAACCGAATCAATCCATCACGACAAGAGGAAGAGATACTCGTCGAAATATCAACACTGCTGACAATCAGTTTTAGTGTCACCCTTACGGATCAGCGTTCCTTATAATTGACTCGTTTCCAAGCATGTGCCATCACCCTGGTTCATTTAACCCGCACAAACATAAATCTGTTTCATCAGTTTCATCCTTTAAAAGGTACGCTTTGCTCGGTGCGACTATCGCTCAACGATGATCGTTCATAAATCAATGATAATCGTCAAACGATTATTTAGAGCACTGACTCTTTGTTTCGGAATGATGGGGCTGGTTTGCATCCTCGAAGTGCAGAGTACGAGGCTGACGATCATTTCAACCGAACCTACAACCACCGCGCTTACCCAAAATAGGATGCCAGGTAGTAGGAGGCGCGTCACCCGCCATTAATGGCTGTGGTAGTAGCCTAACAATCGCACCGAGCAAGACGTACATTAACAGGTAAAGCTTATTCACAAGTCTTATTCTGGCTGATGCCAAGCGATTTTATTCAGCTGAGGGAAAACCTCTGGCTCATAAGGACCACACATATAGCATATTACCCTCCACAATCACCCTTACACACGCGCAGTCCAAAACCCTTTACCATTCACAGCTTATGAGGTTATCACACTGGGCTTCCACGGGCTTCACCAGACCAGCGCCCGACCGTTCAGAGTTCGTTCGAGTAATAGCGACTTCGGTTACAATATTTGAATTTTCAAATCTCCACGATGTACAACAGCCCGTACGCCGCCTTCCCCTACTCCGCCTACCCCTACACCCACAGCAACTTCAACACCTTGCCCTACCTCCTGCCCCAGGTCGCCAAGCCCGTCGAGAGCGCCCGTGCCAAGCGCGAGGCCGAGGCCGAGGCTGACCCTCAGTTCCTGATCAAACCTATGACCTACTCCTTCACCGGCACCAGCGGCTTCCCGCCATCAACTCCCTAACCTACGGCGCCGCCGCTTGGCCCGCCCCCTCCTGATCCGGTGCCCGGCCCACCACCTGGTCTGGCGCCGCTTGGCCCTACCATGGTCTCCCCATCGGCTATGCTCTGGCCAAGAAGACTCGGTAACCCTCTCCATCCTCAAGAAACCCCATCTTCCCAAAGACCATTTTTCTTTCATTTCATTTCTTATCTTATTCTATGTGACGAAAGAAGCGACGTCTGCCAATTCTGGAGTCTCCACGAAATCTTCGACTTCCTCCGCCTTTGAAATAAATGAATATCAAACATCTATCTCCATCTTTAATTCAGAGCTCCTGCCATTCCCATCTGTCTTGTGGTTAGGACTCAAAATTTTCCAAAAGTTACGAGAAAAAATCCATGGACGCAGGTATGAAAGAGTAAATATAACAACGTTAAACGAAAAATGTTACTGAAATCTTACTATTGATAGTCAATGTTGGATTCCAGTTATGATTGTGTCTGTTGATGTTCTCGAGAATAATAACACACTTCCCGGACACAAGGAAACAGTTAAGCTTAAAATATAAATAAATAGAAAATATAGGAAAATAAAGATAGACAGGTCTTGAAGTCGCAATTCTGGTTTTCCATCCCAACGAATCACAGTTGTTTTCGAATTCCAAGATTCATATGTCATCACAACATTAGGGTTGTTTAATTGTTACCGTTCAGTGCCGTAGTTGTCCAAAATAGCAAGAAACAATTTTTGTTTAGGACCCACGTCATGGTGTAAATAACGCTCCCATAGCTGTGGTTATGGATAACAATGTTCTCCATTAACACCCACCCACACAAAAAATAATAAATGAATAAGCGGACAGGAGCCTAACCAGCTAAACCAACTTCCCTAAATGTTTTTTAACACGGACATCTTTACTTGTACACTTGTTGTTTTTCCACCTTATGTTATTCCACCACGTTTCTCATTCACTTTGACATTCAGGCATGGCACCAACCAGTAAGGTCAGGTCCGTATGAACATATGGAGACTCTAGAAGACCCCATCCACGCTAAGATCTGGTCTTGAGGCCACCGGACAGATCTTGTCGTATCCCTCCAGATCGGATCGTGTATGTACTGATTTTGGATTGTCCGACCGACACACATGATCCAATTTGGTCGGATCCGTTCGAAGGCCTCAAGGCTAAATCGTAGCGTGGATGGGGTCCCTTCAGGACTAAATAACTAATTGTTCGAGTGCCTGTGGGCCATGAGAATCAAAATGGCCGACGGCTCCACCAAACTGGAAAAACGAAATATCTGAAACAAAACGGAACAAAATAGAATGAAACAGAACGAAAGCAAAAGAAAAGAAATGAGAAGAAACGAAACAAAATGAAATGAAACGAGGTCAAATAATATCTAATGGGATAGAATGAAGTGAAATAGAATGGAATGAAGCGAAATGAAACAAAACGAAACGAAATAAAACGAATCAAAACTAAACTAAACGAAGCAAAACGAAAATAAACATAACGAAATGAAACTAAACGAAACTATATCAAACGGAACGAAACGAAACGATACAAAAAAAAAAAACCTGCTGACTAACTGACTAGTCAGCGTCTTAGAGAAACAATGTTACTTGGAGGTGCGATATATTTTGAAACCTTATCGGAAACACGATGAAACTGAAACTGATTGCGTCCATAGTGTTTCGTGAGATTACAGTTGAGTTTGGGAGAAAACATTAAGGGGAAGGATTATCCCACTGTCGCGCATGCTACTACATGGTCAAGAGACTAAAAGTGTAAGCATGGATGCAATAATTGGCACAGTACATGAATACATGAGATACAGTTAAATACGAGGGACATATCAGGTGATTTAGAAGGATTAGAAATGAAAGGCACAAGACTAAATCTGCAGACTTGGAGGAATTACCGTCGCTTGCTTATGGTGGACGGTAACAAACGAGTAAAGACACTTTATCACAAACAAAATGTACATTATAAAATAATCTTGGTTGTATTACGGTATCAGGACACTGTCAGGCCAAGTTAAGGTACAGTGAGAGACAAAATTACCTTTTGGGTTTTGTCCGAAGATAGATGAAACATGGCGAAACATTAAGAGAATCGGCTAGACGTTAAAAGCACAGTTGCAAAGACTGAGTAGTTGGTATTGTCTCAATGTGGTAGCACACTAAGCTAGCATGCTACTTGGTTTTGTTATTTCGTTTGAGTAGGGACGACTTCGGTTACAAAATTCTAGAACAGTTCAACAACGTGTATCTAACATTCACATAGATTTACTTTCTCTTCGTCATTCGGCTTTTCATTATATGACGTACGAGTAATTTGACATTTGGAAATTTGAAAACAAAAGATCGTAACCGAAGTCGTTTCTACTCAAACGAAGTAGCAAAAGCACGTAGCATGCTAGCGAGAAATGCCCACAAGCGTGCCGTCACCTTTATTCGGAATATCTTTCGAAACTGCCGAACCTCTTTTCACTCTTAATCTTAGATAGTAAGTAGATTATAAATAAAACAAATACTTTTAAGTTTTCAGCCGATTCTCGTAATGTTTTGCCATTGTTGTTCTATCTCCGGACCAACCTGGGACGATTCACAGTACATGTTACAAACATGTTATCACTCTCCAAATAATACAAGTACCATGTTTACATAACACCGTAAATGCTCCGTTCCACCAACTCACGTAATTTGTAACCAAGAAAAAAAAACTAGACATTGATACCTTCAAACACGTAAGTAAATTAATACAGTGATATATATTGTATATAGTACACACACACATATACACACACTTGCGCGCGCGCACACGCACAAGTAAGCACACACACCCGCACGCAAATACACACATGTATTATATATATATATATACATATACTTATATATATACTTATATATATACATATATATACTCGTGAAGCGTGGCAGGAGATTCTCTTTTAAGCATATTCTGTTGAAAACGACAGCAAATTCATTAGAAATTAATTTCTTTCTTAAGCTTTCTAGCTTTCGGAAAGGAGACATTTTAGTACAAGTCTCGAGTAGGGAGCGTAGATGTTTTTCAGGTATGTCTAGTCCGGGGGCAGGTCCACTTCTGTATATTTTGTCACAGATAAAGTTTATAGTTCTATCCACGGAAATGTTAGTGAATAACGAAGTGGCATCCAGCGATGCTATTATTCCTCGGCTGGGAGCATCTTTTACCAGGTCCAGGAATTCGTGAGACGATGACAAGCTGAATCTGTTTGGGATAAATGGTGTTAAGAGATTATTTAATTTTTTAGCTAACTTGTACGTAGGTGTAGGTATTTGACTAATTATGGGTCGGAGGGGGTTATTGGGTTTGTGGATTTTTACATTACCATAACAGTATCCTGGTTTGTATTCACCAGACAATTTGCACAGTTTGGTACCTCCTTTGAGAGCGTTGATAGCGTCGTTATTCACTAACATTTCCGTGGATAGAACTATAAACTTTATCTGTGACAAAATATACAGAAGTGGACCTGCCCCCGGACTAGACATACCTGAAAAACATCTACGCTCCCTACTCGAGACTTGTACTAAAATGTCTCCTTTCCGCTGCCCAAGCGGGAAGCTTTACCAACAAACGGATGGAGTTGCTATGGGTTCCCCTTTAGGGGTTCTCTTTGCCAATTTTTTCATGGGCTCGGTAGAGGAAATAGTCTTCAGTGAAATTAGCAAACCCAATATTTACTGTAGATATATTGATGATATTTTTATCCAAATTGATTCACACCAAGACCTTGAAATCTTGAGGAGGAAACTCATGGAGGTGTCGGGGATTGATTTCACTGTCGAACATAGTGAAAATGGT
>NC_134816.1:19210727-19213227 GCF_046742065.1 Oratosquilla oratoria | reverse complement strand
AATATCCCACATACCTCTTAACACGTTACCCGGTCAATATTGAACCAGCCTTGGCCAAAGAACTGCCGGGCACCCACTCAGTCAGAAGGTTCCACCATAATGACACACCCATCAACCGCCTGGTAGTGACTTGGAGCCTTATAGAGCCACCACCACCGAGTGTCTATTTCAGCTTCCTTCCATGCCTACCACCCTGTGAACTTCGTAGGATGAAAGACGAACAGCCATGGTGTTACCGGTGCTGGGGCATCGGTCATATCTCACGGTATTGCGCCGCGACCGAACGGTGTGCATGGTGCTCGGGCCCTCATGACTCCCGCACTTGTTCACACCGCGCCCCTCCACCAACTGCTGCTACCCCTGACTCGGCTTCATCACAATCCCAGCCTCCCCCCCCAGACACCTCGTGCTGGAAATGTCCACGATGTCATCAGACAGGGGTCAACGCCTGGCATGGTTGTGCAAAGCGTCAGCAAACCACCAATGCACTGGTTGTTAAACACACGGGTCACACTGAGTCACCACCACCTCCTCCCTCCGTCGGTAACCCCCACTCTACCTCTACTGCCTCCTCGGACTCCAAGCAAGTAGCTGCACTTCGCGATGCAGTGGCAGCCCTTAAGACTCGGGTCGCGACAATGACCGCACGTTTCGATGCAATCGAAACGTGCCTGGATAGTTTGGTTAAAAAACAGGCCACATGTGAGGTGACACTGAACTCGTTGGTTGAATCGCAACAGGTAATTATTAACACCATTAGCACCATCACGGAGAAAATGGATTTTATTGCTGCTAGATTCGGCAATCTAATTGCAACCCCACACAGGGAGTCTCCCCTACGTAACACAACACCCAGTGACCCCCCACCACCACTACCCCCCACCACCACTACCCCCCACACCACCACTGCCGGCCGAACCACCACCGTTGCTCATACCTCCACAACCGCCCGAACCACCACTTCTTCATCAATTGGTCGCCGATACCATAGAACTAAAATTCAATAATCAAATGAAGCTACACGTCATCTCATGGAACGCCTGCGGTATCACAAACTGGGCCAAACGTACAGCACTTAAAGGGTACGTGCACTGTCACCACCCAGACATTATCTTCATACAGGAAGCATTTATAGGCCTCGCTCCACCAAACAGGGATGCACCTTTGCTCAACCAATACGTATCGTATGTACATCAGATCCGAAACGGATTAATTACGTATGTCCACAACACCGTCCAGCATCGCTTTCTTCAAAATTCTGTGGACAACAACAACACAACTTATCAGCTTCTAGAGGTAACAGTTGGCTCCGGTACCATAAGATTATGCAATGTGTACGCTGCACCGAACGGCCTGAATCCAGCTATACTTCCACCCCCCACCACCCACGGTATGATTTATCTAGGAGATTTTAATAGTCGACACCCTGCTCTAGGAGATCTCGCAGGCATTATAAATCGCAACGGGACTCGACTTCTGGAATGCATTCAACGCAACAGGCTAACTCGCTGGGACACGGCTGGCGCCACGCATGCTCGAGGTGGTACCTTAGATCACGTCCTTACGTTTGGATTAGTGGCCTCCCAAGTCCGGTGTTCAACGATACCGACACTATTCTCCGACCACGTAGCACTCAGCGTCCAATACACCCTTCCTACCACGCCATCCCCAGTGCACACCCGTACACGCATCGTACTCCCACCCAAGTACTGTCCCACATATATTTCATACATAACAAACCTCCTACCCACATTTAACCACCACTGTCCTGAACAGTTATATTCCTCCCTCGTTAACGCCACACATACTTTCTACACCCAATACGTCAAAAAGCCACACATCACACGTCATCCGAATACACACACTTGGACACTAGACAACCACATCGTTCAGGCGGAGAGGAAAGCGATGGAGGATGGCTTTGCCTTTCAGAAAAGACCAAGTCCAGAAACTCTACACCAGTATCAACTATCAAGAGATGACTTAGTTGCTCTACAGCGTTGTGTTCAAACGGATTCCTGGAAAAAACTAACGGACAGCATTAACCATCAAACGAGTATTGGCACCATGTGGCACCTCATCAACAAGGTGATAAAGAAAAAACATCACAGTGCCCTCCATCATAGTCCTACACAGTTTGCACAAGACCTTGTTGATGCCTGGTCAGCACAGGCACGAACCAGCAACCTCCCACCATACATACACGACGCTCTCTCCACCCACAAAAACTATCGTGCACTCCGACTTGCCTCTGCCTTGCTGAAGACCGAAGAAGAAGATGAGGAGATAACCGAACAAGAGCTGCGAAGAGCCCTCGCCAAGGGTAAGGCGACAGCTCCTGGCGATGATGGTATCACCTACGCCGTCCTCCGAGTACTCCTGGACGTACCTGGTAACCCCCTCCTCCAGCTGTATAATCTCTGCTACAACCTGGGATATGTACCACGGGACTGGACTTGCAGCACGATAGTACCGATTCCTAAACCTGGCACTGACAAAT
>NC_134816.1:19198227-19205727 GCF_046742065.1 Oratosquilla oratoria | reverse complement strand
ATTATCCGGTAGATAATCATAAAACAGTGACTTATCATGCACATTACCAGAGCTGGGTGCATTCCGCTTTAGTTTGGCCGCGGTTAGCGCTCCCAAACTATTGAAGCTTAAGAGACAGGTTCATAACGATAGTCCGGTAGGCCACATACTATACCAAATGAAATTTTCGTAGGCCATATACTATACCGGCACCTATATTGCTTTAATATTTTGGGAGCCCTAACCGCGGCCAAACTAAAGCGGAACGCACCGAGGAACGCGCCCAGATCTGGTAATGTGCATGATAAGTCACTGTTTTATAATTATCTGCCCGATAATCTGCCTGACGATTGCATAAAACAAGGACCGATTAAAAACAATTTTATCTATCGCCAAATCGCCTCATTAGTCAAATTCTGCTTCCGTGGCCTACAAAATTACTTTATGAATTTGCAAACATCGTATTTTTTATCATATTCGTATCTTAAATGCGATAAAAAAAAAGTACAGCGAAATGTAGCGAAACGACCAAAGAATGTAGCGAAACGACCGAAAGAATGTAGCGAAACGACCGAAGAATGTAGCCAAATGTAGCGAAACGACCGAAGATTGTAGCGGTTACAGGTCGTTTCGCTACATGGCCAGTTTGCAAATTGTGCTTCCGTAGCCTACTAAATTACTTTATGAATTTGCACACATCGTATTTTCTATCATATTCATATCTCAAATGCGATAAAAAAAAAACAGTGTAGCGAAATGTAGCGAAACGACCAAGGAATGTAGCGAAACGACCAAAAGAATGTAGCGAAACGACCGAACAACGTAGCCAAATGTAGCGAAATGACCGAAGAATGTAGCGAAACGACCGAAGAATGTAGCAAATCGTTTGTAGCAAACTGGCCATGTAGCGAAACGTCCAATGGGTTAAAGGTACTTTATAAACCTACACACATTGTATTTTTTTTTATCACATTCGTATCTCAAATGCGAATAAAAACAGTGTAGTGAAATGTAGCGAAACGACTGAAGAATGTAGCGAAACGACCGAAAGGATGTAGCGAAACGACCAAAGAATGTAGCGAAACGACCGAAGAAATGTAGCGAAACGACCAAAGAATGTAGCGAACTGGTTGGTAGCGAACTGTCAATGTAGCGAAACGACCGAAGAATGTAGCAAAACGACCGAAGAAATGTAGCGAAACGACCAAAGAATGTAGCGAACTGGTTGGTAGCGAACTGGCAATGTAGCGAAACGACCGAAGAATGTAGCGAAACGACGGAAGAATGTAGCAAATCGTTTGTAGCAAACTGGCCTTGCAGCAAAACGTCCAAGGGGTTACAGGTACTTTATAAACCTACACACATTGTATTATCTATCATATTCGTATCTCAAATGCGAATAAAAACAGTGTAGTGAAATGTAGCGAAACGACCGAAGAATGTAGCGAAACGACCGAAAGGATGTAGCGAAACGACCAAAGAATGTAGCGAAACGACCAAAGAAATGTAGCGAAACGACCAAAGAATGTAGCGAACTGGCAATGTAGCGAAACGACCGAAGAATGTAGCAAATCGTTAGTAGCAAACTGGCCATGTAGCGAAACGTCTAAGGGGTTACAGGTACTTTATAAACCTACACACATTGTATTTTCTATCATATTCGTATCTCAAATGCGAATAAAAACAGTGTAGCGAAATGTAGCGAAACGACCGAAGAATGTAGCGAAACGACCGAAAGGATGTAGCGAAACGACCAAAGAATGTAGCGAAACGACCGAAGAAATGTAGCGAAACGACCAAAGAATGTAGCGAACTGGCAATGTAGCGAAACGACCGAAGAATGTAGCAAATCGTTTGTAGCAAACTGGCCATGTAGCGAAACGTCCAATGGGTTACAGGTACTTTATAAACCTACACACATTGTATTTTCTATCATATTCGTATATCAAATGCGAATAAAAACAGTGTAGCGAAATGTAGCGAAACGACCGAAAGGATGTAGCGAGACGACCGAAAGGATGTAGCGAAACGACCAAAGAATGTAGCGAAACGACCGAAGAAATGTAGCGAAACGACCAAAGAATGTAGCGAACAGGTTGGTAGCGAACTGGCAATGTAGCGAAATGACCGAAGAATGTAGCAAATCGTTAGTAGCAAACTGGCCATGTAGCGAAACGTCCAATGGGTTACAGGTACTTTATAAACCTACACACATTGTATTTTTTATCATATTCGTATCTCAAATGTGAATAAAATCAGTGTAGCGAAATGTAGCGAAACGACCGAAGAATGTAGCGAAACGACCGAAAGGATGTAGCGAAACGACCAAAGAATGTAGCGAAACGACCAAAGAAATGTAGCGAAACGACCAAAGAATGTAGCGAACTGGTTGGTAGCGAACTGGCAATGTAGCGAAACGACCTGTATCCTGAATGGTGAATCCGCAAAAGAAACATGCACCAATAAACAAATGAATAAAATGAATAAATAAATGAATGAAAAGCATAAATAAATTAATCAAATAAATAAATACGTCAACAATTAAATCAAATAAAAGTCACATCGTAGACACCAATACATGTGGCAAAGTCCCCCTCCCCATCCTCCCTACCGCTCCCTCCCTCCCGCGACCGTTGGCTCTTCAGTGGTTAAACAGTTGCTTTGATCTTTCGAAATGTACATTTGAACTGAGAACAGTGACGTCACACACATATCATCCATCACTACATGACAACTTAAATGACAACCGATAAATAAATGCATAAATAGATAATTAAATAACATCGGGCAACTAAAAAGTTACACAGCCGATAAAGAAATCATAAATCGGGCAAACTTAAATGTTGGTCGACTGCAACAAGTCTGACATCACAGATCAGACAAAAGGTTACAACTGCCGATCACGAGTCCAGCACGTGATCCAAGACCTGATATAATAATGAAATAAATCTTTTAATGATGGGCTGATAATACGTACCTTTCAATTTAATTATTCTAAAAATCAAATAAACATTAAAATTATTGTCTTCATAGTGTCGACATTTTTTCTTCTTCTTTTTTTGTAAGAAAATCATTTCCTGGAGGGGATAACGTTGTTACATACATACAGAAATCCTCTACGTGAAAAAAATAAACACATTAGATATATAAATAATCAAAAATAAAGTAAATAGCTTCATAATAACAATACGATAGACTAAGAAAACAAAAAACAATCATACGACAGGGAAGTGGCAACAACGAGTCGACTGCAAAACGACGCGACGCCATGATGCCAATGTAGGGCATCGCTTGAATCCTCCGTAAGCAAAGTCCAAGAACAATGCAGTGTTCTGGGTCCGCAGGGAGGAGCAAAGATAAGAGGGTGGAGGGGAATGGAGTATGTTAGGGATGGAATGGGCGGGAGTAGATTTTATGCCTTTGTTTTTTGGGCTCCCTTAAAAAAAAAAAAAAAAAAATGCCATATGTATGTCAATCTAAATTGGATAATTGGAAATCAAGGATATAGACTAAGTCTGAATTATAAAAATTCGAGGTAAGATAGAATAAAGGGGTGAGTAGCAGACGGACGGGACCCCGCGAGCGTTGCTCCTCTCCCGTTGTACACTACAATTAGGTAAACTCACACGGCTTGATGGCTCAGTGGAACCGTTCGTAACCGCTAATCCAGCGGTACCAGTTCGATTCTCGCCCAGGGCTGAAATAATTTCAGCATAGCTGTACTGCGAGCCGGTACTCCAACTCTCATGAGCAAAGAGATTTGTGTGTGCGTTTATGTTCACAGCATTACCCATAGATCGGTCCATATACGAGTTTTGAGCTCTCTTCCGGGAGGGCAACAGCTGTCAATCATGAGTCCAACAAGTGATCCTTTTGGATTACGAGTAAATATTCGTCTAGATACGCGTGTTACACGTTTTCGATTTTGTGCGCCGTAAAAGACTAGAAATGTATTCAAACCTACGCTATTTTTCAAATTGTACGCACATTGCTGCAGTTTCGCCTCCCACTGACATGGCTTGTCGTCAAACTCTACGGGGAATCAACTCCATTATCTATTTGCGAGATAATGTCATGCAACGGCCAAAAGAACGCGTAGATTAATGCCTCAACATACTGTATATATCTATGGGAGACCTATTCAGTCACTTACTTAAACCTTTCTTTTATATATATATATATATATATATATACAGTATATATATATATATATATATATATATATATATACATACATACATATACCAAGGCTTTTTCCCCCTTCCAAGGGAGGTAGCCAAAAAGGGAAAGGCATAAAAACACTCCCACCCATTTCATCCCTAAATACACTCCACACCCCTCCCACCCTCCCTCTCATCTGAGCACCTCCTGGATGACGGGTCATCCCTGCACCCTGCCCACCGCCCTGGGTCAGAAGCAGTGTCGCAAGACACAGCACATCCACAGCAAGGCCGCTTCATTCAATCGGCGACCCCCCCTCTCCGTCCCCCCTTGCATATAAGGAGAGGACGGGGAGAAATCCCACTATCCCACTTGTGTACATACTACCGAATGCGCTATCGTGGCGGGGGTGAGTCGAGTATAAATATAAGAAATTGTTCTCAATTTGTTTCCCTCTTGATAGCGCAATGGGTTAAGTCACTGTACATTTGTCTCCGTATATGCTTTCATAGAGTTCCTTCTTAGTCTCGATCGTATTTGCAGAGAATTAAAATGGAAAAAGTTCATGTTAAGATCAATATATATACATATATATATATATATATATATATATATATATATATATATATATATGTGTGTGTGTGTGTGTGTGTGTGTGTGTGTGTGTGTGTGTGTGTGTGTGTGTGTGTGTGTGTGATTCACCTAAGTTTTTGGAACACGTGTTTAACTTGTGATCGACAACTATTTTCCTCCCGAAAGAAAGCTCAGAGCTCGCATGACCGATCTATGGGCAATGCTTTGACCTTACACGCACACACACACCCAACTCCCCGCCCACGAGTTTGAGTAACGACTCGAAGCGCAGCGATACTGAAATTATTTTCAGCCCTGGGCAGGATTCGAACGCGGACCGCCGTAGTGACAGTTTGGGACTCTACCAACTGCGCCACCGAGTCATGTGTGTGTGTGTGTGTGTGTGTATTCACCTCGGATCTGCTGCAGTCTCTGTCGAGACAGCCAGACACCACCCTACGGCAGTGAGCTCAGAGCTCATTATTTGCCGATCTCTGGGTAGGTCTGAGACCACTCACACACCACACACCGGGACAGCAAGGTCACAACTCCTTGACTAACGTCCCGTACCTACTCACTGCTAGGTGAACAGGGGTTACACGTGAAAGGAGACAAACCCAACTTATCTCCGCCCGGCCGGGGAATCGAACCCCGGTTCTCTGGCTTGTGAGGCCAGTGCTTTACCAATCCGCCACCGAGCCGTGTGTGTGTGTGTGTGTGTGTGTGTGTGTGTGTGTGTGTGTGTGTGTGTGTGTGTGTGTGTGCGCGCGCGCGCGCGCAGTTAGAATTGCACCAAAACGTACAAAAATGGCGGCATGTGGCAACTGCGTCAGGATCATTTTTCTGTATATCAGCGGGATGATGTTCTAAACATTTAAAAATTCAAGCTGTTGTTGAAAAATCATATAACTAGTTATCAAATAATAAATGGTACATCAAAATATATGACTTTTATTTGTAATTATGTTCCTTATAAAATATTGTATCCCCATAAGAGACGATTTTACGGTGTAGAAAAAAAAAATTACGCTAAAGTTTCAGCTTTCTTTTTGCGATAATAATATAAAAAAGAATTTTTATATTTTACTGAATATTTTAAGGCATGAGAGCAACGCTGGAACTTCAGACCTGCAAACTCTACATTTCCCGCCCAAACTGTCCTCCGAGAAATATTAACTGATTACTGGCCACCTGCCCGCCCGCCCGCTCGGAACACGCGACTGACTGCACGCAAGCTAGCTATCATTATATTGCTTCGCTGCCTATATGATCACTTTTTATTGGGTTATTTCTTTCTTGTAACAATAATGATGACAGAAAATAATCAAATATGAGTACTCACCAAGATATATAAGCACGCCAGCTACAACAAAACGGAGACAAACTCGTTTAGTCCCCTTACTTAGACGCTGATTGACTGACGTATAAAGTCGGCGGAGTTATGGAAGTCGAAATCCGTGATGAACGATACATTGAGACTGAACGTAATACATCGCTCAGACGCTCTCTGACATATCACGAATGTAGCCGACCCGAACGTGACGCAACATTCTGCAACGTCATCGCATATTTTTTATAACTCTGTGAAAGATGCCCACGGTATTTTTGTCACGTTTTGAAGAATAACAAAATAATAATAATTATTAGCTCTACTGGAAATGAAGTAGATATAACACTGGCCGGCGTTTCATTTTTTTTTTTTTTTCTTTCAAAGGTCGAAGGTTTTTCAAGTGATTTATAGGTTTTTTGGTGCGCTCAATCCAAAAATGCCATCCGTTTCCTTGGATCAGGTCTAGGTTTTGAGATATGAGAAGTGCGACTTTTGGGCCTTGTATAGTACTAAGTATAAGAAAAACGAGGCTGCAGGTATAGCCTATTCTTATTATTATTTTTTTTTGCATAAAAATTATACTGTAGCACCCCGAAACTGATACTGAAACCTAATGATGTTTTTGTTTACTTTCAGGAAACTGAAACTGAAACTGCATTGACTACATTGACAAACTGCGTTGACAACACTGAAACTGAAAATGGTTTAGAAAAGTGTGATCTCCAATCAATGTGCAATGTAGTTCAGTTCGAAGCTTTAAGAATCATTTAGATAAATACCTAAGTAAGATGCTGTAATGATTCTAATATATCTTATATTATTTGTTTTTGTTTTGTTATAATTTCTCTGTCTGATTTTCATTTGTTATTAGTTATATGTCAATTTATTATTATTTACTATTTACCTGTTTGTTTATTATTTTAACTATACCTATGCATTTATTTATGTATTTTATTTGTTATTTACATTATTATAGTTTTTATTTGTTATTTTATTATTAATATGATTTTTTTTTTTTTTTTTTTTTTTTGCATCCGACTTAGATATGGATCAAAAGGTCTCCTGTCGGCATGCTCCGCCTTTGTAATCCTTTGTAATCTGTGCTTTTTACAAGAATCTGTGCTTCTTGTGTTTCTATTTTGGACACGTATCTTAGATTGACAGAGAATGGAACGCAAATGCACAAATCATCCTGATAGGTTCTGCTACATATGTGGTAATGTGATTCTTCCTCGTCGACTAGCAAATATAATTGATTTTTGTGAAGAAGGCATATCATGCTTACTTTGGAGTTAAGCTTGGGGACCAGGACAAGCCATTTGCACCCCATGTTAGCTGCAAAACATGTGTCGAGAACTTGCGTGATTGGAGAAATAAAAAAAGGAAGAGTATGCCATCCGCTGTTCCAATGGTTTGGAGAGAGGGTAAAGATCATGTGTCAGACTGCTATTTCTGCA
>NC_134816.1:19118227-19190727 GCF_046742065.1 Oratosquilla oratoria | reverse complement strand
ATCTGAATGTATGAAGTACTTTTGTGTTAATGGATGTCACCGTACCAACACACACACACACACACACACACACACACACACACACCCGCAGTCGCCGCCAAAATACCAACGGACGCAGGTAGTGGAAACAGTTAGGCTGCGTTTCCACCGAGCGAGTCAGGGCCGATTCTCGTCAAATGCTGTGAATTCGAATAGCTGGAAGAAGACTTTGTTTGCAACATTCAAGACTTCCCTAAGAACATTTCAACAATCTATCAAAGATTTGTAAAGGTTTAGCTCCTTTGATTTCGCCATTCGGTTTCTCAATACGTGACGCAAAGGCAATGTGATATTTGAAGATGGAAAAAACGAAAGATTGTAACCGAAGTCGTTTCTACCTAAACGAAATCACAACGGTTGAAGAGAATCTGACGACTAAAGTGTCAATTGGATTCAAACTTACATGTTGAACAGGTAGTTTGTGGCTTCACATAGGAACACCCACCCACGCATACATGCACATTGATATATACACAAATACATACACAGACAACACACCTAAGAACATGAGAAGAAAGAGACTGCAAGAGACAATAAGGCCTACACTAGGCAGCTCCGTATCCATTGTCCAGTTTATAACCAATAACTTTATAACCATTAGGTGTGTGCCACAAACTACTAGTTCAACTTGTAAGATGCAAATCTCCAGTGTTGCTGGGCAGAAACTCGATTGCTGCTGGCGCAAAAAAAAAAACGTTGAATGTGTGTATTCGTGCGTATGTATGTGTGTGTGTGTGTATGTTTGTGTGTGTGTGCGTGTGTGTGTGTGTGTGTGTGTGTGTGTGTGTGTGTGTGTGTGTGTGTGTGTGTGTGTGCTTGTACGTGTGCTTGTGCGTGTGCTTGTGCGTGTGCCTGTACGTGCGTTTGTGTGTGCGCGCGTGTGTGTGTGTGTGTGTGTATTACACGCATACATAACCATATAATGAAACGTACTCTGTGTATATATATATACGTTTTATATTGTAAACACAACATTTGGTAGAAATATTTCTCATACGCATCATTTTATTACACTGGATAGGAGATTGATCGTGTGAAATGCTGGTTTTCAAACTGGACGTTGGTATATCAGACATTTGAAACGTATATGAGCGAATCATATCAATGATTTCGATAGTTGAACGATTTTTTTTTTTTTCGTTTGCATGGGAATATGATGCGCGCTAGGTATTGTTTATTGTTCATTGCAGATAGTTGCAATTATATTTATATATATATATATATATATATATATATATATATATATACATATATATAATATATAATATGAAATTTTATGAACAAATAAACGAAGACGACAACTTGATCATACTCCTCGTCTCAACCACCACCGCAATAAAAAAGATCTGGAGAGATGCCAAGTGTCGCTAGACGCGACGATTAACAAGAGTGTTTAGGAGTACTTCCTAGTACATACACGGATATTCTTTACATCAATGAATAGATAATGATATTTGATAAAGTTACCTTGTCAATCTTAGATAAGCAGAAACTTAATAGTTTTTATATGAAAATATATACGTACGTAAATGTAAGTTAGGGCTCCCGTTGCCAAAGTATTAGTTCACATGTAATTTTTTTGTCCCAGATCGCACGTAGGCACCTTTTTGCCACACCAACGTCTTACGACGTCCGAAGGCAGAGAATATGCAATATCTCTAATCTTACGTAAATCAATTCGTAAGATTGACAAGATAGATCAACAAGATAATATACATACATATATATATATATATATATATATACATATATATACATATACATATATACATATATATATATATATACACACATAAGAATCTAGATGACTGAGTATATATACATATATACATACACATATATATACATATATACATATATATATATATATATATACACACACACACATGAGAATCTAGATGACTGAGTAATGGTTTAGTCAAGTACCTGACAAAAAATTCACAGAATATCGATAGCAATCTATCAGTCATCAGATTAGATCAGATGCGCCAATATCAAATCGGCGTCGCTTGTCTGTGAATCCGCAAAAGAAACATGCACCAATAAACAAATGAATAGAATAGATAAATAAATAAATGAATAAGATAAATAAATACGTCAACAAATAAATAAAATAAAAGTCTTATCGTAGACACCAATACTTGTGGCAAAGTCCCCCTTCCCATCCTCCCTACCGCTCCCTCCCTTCCGCGACCGTTGGCTCTTCACTGGTTAATAAAAATTGCTTCGATCTTTCGAAATGTACGTTTGAACTGAGAACAGTGACATCACACACATATCATCCATCAGTACATGACAACTTAAATGACAACCGATAAATAAATAAATGCATAAATAGATAATTGAACAACATCGGGCAACTAAAAAGCTACACAGCCGATAAAGAAATCATAAATCGGCCAAACTTAAATGTTGGTCGACTGCAACAAGTCTGACATCACAGCTCAGCCTAAAGGTTACAACTGCCGATCACGAGTCCAGCACGTGATCCAAGACGTGATATACTAATGAAATGACTCTTTTAATGATGAGCTGGTAATACGTACCTTTCAATTTCATTATTCTAAAAATCAAATAAACCTTAAAATTATTGTCTTCATAGTGTCGACATTTTTTTCTTTCTTTGTAAGAAAATAATATCCTGGGGGCGATAACGTTGTTACATACATACATAAATCCTCTACGGGAAAAAATAAGCACATTACATATATAAACAATTAAAAATAAAGTAAATAGCTTCATAATAACAATACGATAGACTAAGATAACAAAAAAACAATCAAACGACAGGGAAGTGGCAACAACGAGTCGACTGCACACCGAGTCGACATATGTATGTCAATCTAAATAGGATAATTGGAAATCATGGATATAGACTAAGTCTGAATTATACAAATTCGAGGCGAGATAGAATAAAGGGGTGAGTAGCAGACGGACGGGATCCCGCGAGCGTTGCTCCTCTCACGTTACATGTACACTACAATTAGGTAAAACCACACGGCTTGATGGCGCAGTGGTACCGTTCGTAACCTCTAATCCAGCGGTCCCTGTTCGATTCTCGCCCAGGGCTGAAATCATTTCAGCATAGCTGTACTGCGAGCCGGTACTCCAACTTCCATGAGCAAAGAGATATGTGTGTGCGTTAATGTTCACAGCATTACCCATAGATCGGTCCATATACGAATTTTGAGCTCTCTTCCGGGAGGGCAACAGTTGTCAATCAGGAGTCCAACACGTGATCCTTTTGGATTACGAGTAAATATTCGTCTAGGTACGCGTGTTACACCTTTTCGATTTTGCGCGCCGTAAAAGACTAGAAATGTATTCAAACCTACGCTATTTTTCAAATTGTACGCGCATTGCTGCAGTTTCGCCTCCCCTATTTGCGAGATAAAGTCATGCAACGGCCAAAGGAACGCGTAGATTAAAGCCTCAACATATATATCTATGGGAGACCTATTCAGTCGCCTACATAAACCTTTCTTATATATATATATATATATATATATATATATATATATATATATATATATATATATATATATATATATATATATATACTTATATAACTATCCCACTTGTGTATATACTACCGAATGCGCTACATTGGCGGGGGTGAGTCGAGTATAAATATAAGAAATTGTTCTCAATTTGTTTCCCTCTTGAAACATGCTCCGAACATGCTTTCGTAGAGCTCCTTATTTGTCTCGAGATCGTATTTGCAGGGAATTAAAATGGAAAAAGTTAATGTGGTTAAGATGTATATGCATATATATATATATATATATATATATATATATATATATATATATATATATATATATTTTTGTGTGTGTGTGTGTGTGTGTGTGTGTGTGTGTGTGTGTGTGTGTGTGTGTGTGTGTGTGTGTGTGTGTGTGTGTGTGTGTGTGTGTGTGATTCACCTTGGTCTTTGGATCACGTGTTGGACTCGTGATCGACAGCTATTTTCCTCCCGGAAGAGGGCTCAGAGCTCGAACGACCGATCTATGGGTAATGCTTTGACCTTACACACACACACACACACACACACACACACACACACACACACACACACACACACACACACACACACACACACACACACACACACACACACACACACACACACACACACACACACACACACAAAACTCCCCGCCCACGAGTTGGAGTAACGACTTGAAGCGCAGCGATACTGAAATTATTTTCAGCCCTGGGCAGGATTCGAACCCGGACCGCTGTAGTAACAGTTTGGGACTCTACCAACTGCACCACCGAGTCATGTGTGCGCGCGCACACGCGCGCATGTAGGTAGAATTCCACTGAAATTTTTCAATATAAAAATCACCTCCAGCGGACGGAAAATTCCCTCTACATTTCCCGCCTAAACTGTCCTCCGAGAAATATTAACTGATTAATACTGGCCACCTGCCCGCCCGCCCATCTCCTGGAACACGCGACTGACTGCACGCTAGCTATCATTATATTTCTTCGCTGCCTAAATGATCATTTTTTATTGGGTTATTTCTTTGTGATATTAATAATAATGACAGAAAATAATCAAATATGGGTACCCACCAAGAAGACAAAAAAAAAAAAAAAAAAAAAAAAAAAAAACGCGCGACGATCTTATAAGCACGCCAGCCACAACCAAACGAAAACAAACTCGTTTAGTCCCCTTAGACGCTGATTGGCTGACGTATAAAGTGGGCGGAGTCATGGAAGTCGAAATCCGTTATGAACGATACATTAAGACTGAACATAATACATCGCTCAGACGCTCACTGATACACCACGGAAGTAGCCGACCCGAACGTGACGCAACATTCTGCAACGTCATCGCATATTTTTTATAACTCTGTGAAAGATCCCCACGGTATTTTTGTCACGTTTTGAAGAATGACAAAATTATAATAATAATAATAGTTATTAGCTCTACTAGAAATGAAGTAAATATAATCAATACTAAGGACAGAGACGAGGGCGAGTTATCGACAACAAAAGTTTCTAAAGACCACAGCGTAATTTTTCAAACAATTGGAAAGTCGCAGTCGGTGTTGCAGACGACTTTACTGTTGTCACGCGTCTGGCCTAGCAAAGCAAGACACCAACTGCTAAATGAATACAAGAAATCAAATATCATAAAACTAAATTATAGTAATAAAAAATTCCCCCGAAAAATAGATAATAATAACAACAACAATAACATTACTGTTTTAATAACAAAAATATTTAGTTCGTTCACAATATACAATACCATAGTTCTGTACATATTCGATTTTAGACACCTGAATAAATAAGAAAAACAAAAACTACAAACCTCCACGCATTTGTCCAATTACCTGCATTCGCCGGCACCATATACCAACGGCATGTAGTGGAAACGGTTAGGAACCACTGTCTCAAGTGATGATGATGATGATGATGATAACGATGATGATAATGATGATGATGTGAATCACACACACATACATACACATATACAGACACACACAAAACTATTTCAATATCGCTGCGCTTTGAGTCGTTACTCCAACTCTCGTGGGCGGGGAGTTGGGGGTGCGTGTGCGTGTGAGGTCATACCATTACCCATAGATCGGACATACGAGTTCTGAGCTCTCTTCCTGGAGGGAAATAGCTGTCGATCACGAGTCCAACACGTGATCCAAAGACCAAGGTGAATGACACACACACACGACTATGGTTAAGTGGTAGAGTTAGCGGCTGCCACTACGTCTGTCCGGGTTCGAATTCCGCCCATGGGCGAAATAATTTCAATATCGCTGCGCTGCGGGGAGTTACTCAAACTCTCGTGGTCGGGGAGTTGGTACGTCTGTGTGCATGTAAGGTCACTGCATTACCAATAGATTGCTCATATATGAGTCTGAGCTCTATTCCATACTTCATCATCATCATTATCATCACTATCATCATCGTCATCATCATCATCATCATCATCGTCGTCGTCGTCGTCGTCGTCGTCTTGGACTTGTGATGGACAGCTATATCCTTCTCGAAAGATGATGATGATGATAAGAATGATAATAATAGTTACAATATAGAGGGATATAGCTGTCGGTCACAAGTCCAACACGTCATCTAAGACCATGGTGAATCTCTCACACATCACACACACACATACACACCCGCACACCCACACATATACACATATATTATCATCATCATCGTCGTCGTGTTGGACTTGTGATCGACAGCTATATCCCTCTCGAAAGATGACGATGATGTGAATCACACAAACACACACACACACACACACACACACACACACACACACACACACACACACACACACACACACATTTACAATGCGGTTAAAGTATCATCATCATCAGCAGCAGCAGCAGCACCAACAGCAAAGCGTCATCATCAGCATCATCATCATCATCATCAGCAGCAGCAGCAGCAGCAGCAGCAGCAGCACAGCAGCAGCACCAGCAGCAGCAGTAGCAGCTGTCATTGTGGGACGATAAAAAGACGGAACGAGAAAACATATGGAAATACCACCAAAGCCATCCGTTTACCACATCTGCAAAGTCATTAACAAATCCTACTTGAATATCCACTGCGATTTTATTCAGCTGAGGGGAAACCAACCCGCTCTGCTCAGCACGAGCCCGAGGTCCTGCTCGGAGCTGAGTTCAATAATTTGGCGACAGCCAAAATAAATACCACAAAATGCATAGTTAGGAGTGGATCCATGCATACGTACAAAACGTAGGTAAGTGTAGAGAAGAGGACGTTTTGTACGTATCGCAGGATAGTCTCAGTGATCCACTAAAAATGAGTGAAGATGTGAGAGAGCGTTTTTAAAAGGTAGAAATACATCATCATCATAATTAATATCTTTCGAAAGGGAAATAGCTGTCGATCACAAGTCCAACACATGATCAAAGACCATGGTGAATCAGACACACTCACTCACTCACACACACACACACACACACACACACACACACACACACACACACACACACACACACACACACACACACACACACACACACACACAAGAGCAGTTGGAACAAGTTAGATGGGAAAGTGGTGTGTGCAAAAACAATACATGAATTTAAAAATAGTTTAGATAAAATGAGATATGAAGACGGGACACCACGAGCATAGCTCCCCTTCCCGTAAAATACAACTAGGTAAATACACACACATATACATGTACACACACGCATATATGTATACACGCACACACCCAGAACATCATGTTGATACCACTGGATGAGTTTGTGTATGAAATTGAAGAACGAATTCAATCATTTTAATAACGAAATTATACTAATGTAAAAAAAGTATATATATATATATATATATATATATATATATATATATATATATATATATATATATATATATAGTTACGACAATAGACTCGTCATAGTAAAGGGCTAAAACATTTACGTGAATATAGGTCTATTCTTATGTGCACCTGTGTGCGTATGTACACTTTTGATAAGTTGGGAGTTGTGCCGGCTTTCCAACTGTTACGCGGCGTATGAAAACTGTAAAATGAATTATTTCTACCTTTATATGCATATTTCGTTCTCCTTTTGCTTTTTCAACGTGTTCCATTTATTGAATAAGGATTCATGTATGTGTATTATTTCATGGACCTATCTTGTCAATCTTAGGAACTGATTTACGTAATATTTGGGAAATTGTATATTTTAGTTGAGTTCGGAAGCCGCAGAGAGAACGCGAGGTGCAGCTCTGGCTGTGCTTTGCAATACGGACAAGCATCGACATACATGGCGAAACGATCGCTGATTGGCTCCTCGAGAGTCGCGTGACTGACATAGGATGCTCGCGTCCATTTTCAAATAATTGTGTGTGTGTGTACGTGTGTGTGTACGTGTGTGTATGTGTGAATGTGTGTGTGTACATGTGTGTGTGTGTACGTGTGTCTGTGTCTGTGTGTGTGTACGTGTGTCTGTGTATGTGTGTGTGAACGTGTGTGTACGTGTGTGTGTGTGAATGTGTGTGTACGTGTGTGTGTGTGTGTGTGTATTTACCTAGTTGTATATTACGGTACACCACGAGCTATGCTCGTGGTGTACCGTCTTCATATCTCATTTTATCTAAACTATTTTTAAATTCATGTATTGTTTTTGCACACACCACTTTCTCATCTAACTTGTTCCAACTGTCTATTACTGTGTGAGGAAAGCTGTTCTTTTTCAGATCTCTTCTATAGCTGTCTTTCTATGTGTGTGTGTGTGTGTGTATTTGTGTCAAACTATTTTTAAATCCATGTATTGTTTTTGCACACACCACTTTCTCATCTAACTTTTTCCAACTGTCTATTACTCTGTGAGGAAAGCTGTTCTTTTTTTAGATCTCTTCTATAGCTGTCTTTCTGTGTGTGTGTTTGTGTGTGTGTGTGTGTATGTGTGTGTGTGTGTGTGTGTGTGCTCTTGCCCAGACACTGTTTCGACTGTTGCTAAGCAGAAACTCTGCTTGTAGCGCCAAAACCGTTAAGTGTGTATGTATGTATGTGTGTGTGTGTGTGTGTGTGTGTGTGTATTCACTTACTTAGTCTTTGGATCACGTGTTGGACTCGTGATCGACAGCTATTTCCCTCCTGGAAGAGAGCTCAGAGCTCGTAGGTCCGATCTATGGGTAATGCTATGACCTTACACACACACACACACACACACACCCAACTCCCCGCCCACGAGAGTCAGAGTAACGACCCAAAACGCAGCTGTACCGAAATGATTTCGGCCCTGGGCAGGATTCGAACCAACACTACGCGCACCACCATGCTCGTAGTTCATCGTTCTACCAACTGCGCCACCGAGTCGTGTATGTGTGTACGTGTGTGTGTGTGTACGTGTGTGTGTGTGTACGTGTATGTGTGTGTACGTGTGTGTGTGTATGTCTGTGTGTATTTACCTAGTTGTATATTACGGGAAGGGGAGCTATGGTCGTAGTATCCCGTCTTCATATCTCATTTTAATCTAAACTATTTTTAAATTCCTGTATTGTTTTTGCACACACCACTTTCTCATGTAAGTTGTTCCAACTGTCTATTACTCTGTGAGGAAAGCTGTTCTTTTTCAGATCTCTTCTATAGCTGTCTTTCTATGTGTGTGTGTGTGTGTGTGTGTGTATTTGTGTCAAACTATTTTTAAATTCATGTATTGTTTTTGCACACACCACTTTCTCATCTAACTTTTTCCAACTGTCTATTACTCTGTGAGGAAAGCTGTTCTTTTTTTAGATCTCTTCTATAGCTGTCTTTCTATGTGTACGTGTGTGTGTGTGTGTGTGTGTGTGTATGTGTGTGTGTGTGTGTGTGTGTGTGTGTGTGTGTGTGTGTGTGTGTGTGTATGTGTGTGTGTGCTCTTGCCCAGACACTGTTTCGACTGTTGCTAAGCAGAAACTCTGCTTGTAGCGCCAAAACCGTTAAGTGTGTATGTATGTATGTGTGTGTGTGTGTGTATTCACTTACTTAGTCTTTGGATCACGTGTTGGACTCGTGATCGACAGCTATTTCCCTCCTGGAAGAGAGCTCAGAGCTCGTAGGTCCGATCTATGGGTAATGCTATGACCTTACACACACACACACACACCCAACTCCCCGCCCACGAGAGTCAGAGTAACGTGTGTGTGTGTGTGTGTGTATTTGTGTCAAACTATTTTTAAATTCATGTATTGTTTTTGCACACACCACTTTCTCATCTAACTTTTTCCAACTGTCTATTACTCTGTGAGGAAAGCTGTTCTTTTTTTTAGATCTCTTCTATAGCTGTCTTTCTATGTGTACGTGTGTGTGTGTGTGTGTGTGTGTGTGTGTGTGTGTGTGTGTGTGTGTGTGTGTGTGTGTGTGTGTGTGTGTGTGTGTGTGTGTGTGTGTGTATGTGTGTGTGTGCTCTTGCCCAGACACTGTTTCGACTGTTGCTAAGCAGAAACTCTGCTTGTAGCGCCAAAACCGTTAAGTGCGTATGTATGTATGTGTGTGTGTATTCACTTACTTAGTCTTTGGATCACGTGTTGGACTCGTGATCGACAGCTATTTCCCTCCTGGAAGAGAGCTCAGAGCTCGTAGGTCCGATCTATGGGTAATGCTATGACCTTACACACACACACACACACCCAACTCCCCGCCCACGAGAGTCAGAGTAACGTGTATTCACCTCGGATCTGCTGCAGCCTCTTTTCGAGACAGCCAGACATCACCCTACGGCAGTGAGCTCAGAGCTCATTATTAGCAGATCTCTGGGTAGGTCTGAGACCACTCACACTCCACACACCGGGAATGCAAGGTCACAACTCCTTGACTAACGTCCCGTACCTACTCGCTGCTAGGTGAACAGGGGCTACACGTGAAAGGAGACAAACCCAACTTGTCTCCGCCCGGCCGGGGAATCGAACCCCGGTTCTCCGGCTTGTGAGGCCAGTGCCTTACCAATCCGCCACCGGGTGGTGTGTGTATTTGTGTCAAACTATTTTTAAATTCATGTATTGTTTTTGCACACACCACTTTCTCATCTAACTTTTTCCAACTGTCTAATACTCTGTGAGGAAAGCTGTTCTTTTTTTAGATCTCTTCTATAGCTGTCTTTCTATGTGTACGTGTGTGTGTGTGTGTGTGTGTGTGTGTGTATGTGTGTGTGTGTGTGTGTGCTCTTGCCCAGACATTGTTTCGACTGTTGCTAAGCAGAAACTCTGCTTGTAGCGCCAAAAACGTTAAGTGTGTATGTGTGTGTGTATTCACTTACTTAGTCTTTGGATCACCTGTTGGACTCGTGATCGACAGCTATTTCCCTCCTGGAAGAGAGCTCAGAGCTCGTAGGTCCGATCTATGGGTAATGCTATGACCTTACACACATACACACACACACACCGAACTCCCCGCCCACGAGAGTCAGAGTAACGACCCGAAACGCAGCTGTACCGAAATGATTTCGGCCCTGGGCAGGATTCGAACCAAGCACTACGCGCACCACCATGCTCGTAGTTCATCGTTCTACCAACTGCGCCACCGAGTCGTGTATGTGTGTACGTGTGTGTGTGTGTACGTGTATGTGTGTGTGAATGTGTGTGTGTGTGTGTGTGTATGTCTGTGTGTATTTACCTAGTTGTATATTACGGGAAGGGGAGCTATGGTCGTAGTATCCCGTCTTCATATCTCATTTTATCTAAACTATTTTTAAATTCATGTATTGTTTTTGCACACACCACTTTCTCATGTAACTTGTTCCAACTGTCTATTACTCTGTGAGGAAAGCTGTTCTTTTTCAGAACTCTTCTATAGCTGTCTTTCTATGTGTACGTGTGTGTGTATTTGTGTTTATGTGTGTGTGTGTATTTGTGTTATGTGTGTGTGTGTGTGTTTACATCATCATCATCATCATCATCATCATCATCATCATCATCATCATCATATACATCATCATCATCATCATCATCATCGTCGTCGTCGTCGTCGTCGTTGTCGTGAATCGTGAAATACTTGTCCGTTAACCCTTGTTTTGATAGGTTTTCATAATACATGCCCTGCGTGATACCTCTAGCTCACTTCCCTCTTGAGTGAATGTACAAAACCCAGTGTCCTATATTATGTTACCTACAGCTCATGTATTGTATGTGTGTGTGTATTTATAAGTGTATGTGTATGTGTGTACGCATGTGTATGCTAGTTTCCTTCCTATATTCATAATAAAAACCTCCCCCCGACTGTATGACGCTATTGCGTAATAAACAAAACAAAAGAAAAAATAAAAAAATCATCATCGTCGTTCTCGTCGCCATCATCATCATCATCGGCAGCAGCAGCAGCAGTGGCAACAGCAGTAGCATCATCATCATCATCATCATCATCATCATCATCGTCATCATCATCATCATCATCATCATCATCATCATCATCATCATCATCATCATCATCATCATCATCATCATCATCATCATCATCATCATATACATCATCATCATCGTTATCATTCATCCATCCATCCATTCATCCATCAAGAACGCAAGGCATGACCTTGCTAGTGTTTGTGGCCGCCACTACGGCAGTCCGGGTTCGATTACCACCTAGTTTTTAAGATTATCAGTATTTCTTCGCTGGGAGTCGTTACTCCAACTGTCGTGGGCGCGGAGTTGTGTATGTGTATGTGTGCGTGTAAGCTAACAGTGTTACCCATAGATCGGTCATATATGAGCTCTGAGATCTCCTATGGGAGGGAAATAACTGTCGATCACGAGTCCAACACGTCATCCAAGACCATGGTGAAACACACACACATACACATGTACACACACGCATACATGCACACACGTACACACACACACACACACACACACACACACACACACACACACGCACACACACACACAACATCCATCCATCATGGATGAGTTTGTGTATGAAATTGAAAAACCACTTCAATAATCTTAATAACGAAATTATACTAATAGAAAAGTATATATATATATATATATATATATATATATATATATATATATATATATATATATATATATATATATATATATATATATATATATATATATATATTACACGCATACATATTCAAATAATCGAACGTACTATGTGTATATATACGTTTTCTATTGTAAACAGAACATTTGGTAAAAATATTTCTCATGATATGCATTATTTTATTACACATGTTAGGAGATATATCCTCTGAAATGCTGGTTTTCATACTGGCCGTTGGTACTGTACATCATACATTTCAAACGTATCTGAGCGAAAGCATATCAATGATTTCGATATTTGAACGAATTTTTTTATATTTTCGTTTTTATGGGAATATGATGCGGAGTACGTTTTCGCATTTTTTTCATTGTAGATAGTTGCAATTATATATATATATATATATATATATATATATATGTATATATATATATATATATATATATATAAAAACTTTTATACTGAAATGATAAATACAGTTATTGTGAGCTTCACAAACGGCCAATATACAGACGCAGTTTCCCACCCTAGATATTTAATTGCCAACCAATATTCAATGCTTATATATATAAGATGACGAGTTTGTTTAATATCATTGGCTTGAATATTACTTATAGTAATATAGTAAAGAATATATGATATAAATATTTATTCTAAAACGCTTAAGTCGATGTATTTATGAAAAGGCATCATTGGAACGCATTTATTTTATGTATGTATATTTTTTGTTATAATTTGTCTGTTTGATTCTCATTTATTATTAGTTATATGTAAATTTATTATTATTTACTATTTGCCTGTTTCTTTTATTATTGAACAATGACAAACATTTATCTATTTTCTTTATGTCGAGACGATCTAAGCATAAACGATGAGTTGTAATTCATCGGAAGATAAAGATATCTGCGTATATGTTATACATTTGAGATATTTACATTGTAATTATTACATAGAAATTCAAGAAAGTATTTGCTTTAGTTTTTTATGATTTATGGACATCAAATTGCTCTGGCAGAGAATAGGTTACAAAGGTTACAATTAGTAAATCATAATGTTAAGTTGGATGATGACACTTGTGTACCTATATCAATAGATGAACTATTATATGCTGTCAAAAGTGGTAAATCAACAGCCCCTGGTGAGGATGGACTTACATATAATATTATAAATGCATTACTGAATATTGACGGGAAAAATCCCATACTAGATATGTTTAATGTGTCTTACAGAAATAGTACGTTACCCCCAACATGGAAATGAGCCATAATTATACCTGTACCTAAGAGTGATGGGAAATTTCGACCAATCTCACTTACCAGCTGCTTGTGCAAAATGATGGAAAGAATTGTCTTACGTAGGTTAATCTATAAAGTGGGTGATAAAATGTCTGAAAATTGATATGGTTTCATGAAGGGACGTGCTACTAGCGACTGCTTTGTTCATTGCTTAGCCAATACCAATGCTTCTTGTCAAGTATATGTAGATTTGAAAGGTGCCTTTGATAGAGCTAATAAAGAAGTTATACTAGAGGAACTTGTATTGAAGGGAGTCAAAGGAAAGTTATTAGGATGGATACAAGACTATTTGTATAATAGAAAAGGTAAGGTTTGGTTACAGGGAACACTATCAGAAGAAGAAACATTCGAGTTAGGTACCCCCCAAGGTGGAGTTCTAAGTCCTATGCTATACAATATACTAATGGATAGAATTGCTAGATATGAATTTACACAGGGTACCAAAGTCATCATATATGCTGATGACATACTAATACAATGTGATACACCTAAAACACTTAGCAAGGCTGTGAATGAACTTGAACAACTATGTACATACATGGGACTTGTCATAAATGAAAACAAAACTAAATTTCAAGCTAAACAGAAAAAGTGTAGGAAACCTAGTGTAAATGGTGAAAAAATTGAGCGTGTCCTTAACTACAAATATTTGGGTGTACAATTAGGTTATAGAAATGCTAATTATTGTATCGAATATGTTAAAAATATGTGTGTATCTAGACTAGCCCCTCTCAAAGTCTTAGCAAAGAGAGGGTCAGGTGTTGGTGTACCTATACTTGGCATGTTTTATATATATGTGATACGTTCCCTCATAGATTATGCTTCACTTGTGTTGGTGCAATACAATACACAACAACTTAAATGCTTAGAAGTCGTACAAAATAAGGCAATGAGAATTATTTTAGGGTGTGCTACAACAACTAAGATAGAGGTATTAAGAAGAGAGTTAAGATTACCCAGTATTATTTTAAGAATAGAAGAAATAACGAGTCGAACTGTATGTCGTATAGTGTGTAATGGTACAAACTCTCTCCAAAGAGATATATTAGCATTATATAATGATAATCATGTAACTAACAACCCATATCTTCGCAAATTATGTAAGGTTCTAAGAAAGTTTGATATTATGAACGAATATAATGCCCTAAAAAAAAAAATAACTACTATACCACCTGGAATCCATACAATGTAAAAATTGACATTGAAAAGCTAAGTAAACCAAAGGAACAATGGTATAAATACGAATGATTAAAAGCACATTTTCTTGACAAATTGTCACAATACCCACGGAAACAGGTGGTACATGTGTACTGTGATGGGTGGTCAGTTGAGGGTACCAAGACAGGATGTGGGGTGTTTATAAGGGAATATTCTTCCTCTGAAGAATTTCAAGATTATGAAATTTCAAACAAAAAGACTACCAAATAATTTGTCATCAACCAGAACTGAACTATATGCTATCTTAGAAGGCTTACGTAAATATTATTGCGAGTATGGGTAGTAAAAATGTATACTTTTTTGTCGATAGTCAGAGTGCATTATATGAACTTGTATCTTCCTCTCCAGCTGATTGTGATGTTGTTAACAAATGTTTAAATATTATATATAACCTGGAGAGAAACAATACACATATTTATTTTGTATGGGTACCATCCCATATAGGATTGTATTATAATGAAAAAGCAGATAGTCTTGCACGAAATGCAATTAGAGATGTAAACAATATTCCTGGTAATGAATACACATATAAACATATAAGGTCAATAATAAGAACAAATGTTATTGCTAACATGGATATAGACCTAGATAAATGTTGCGAGAAGGGTAGTGTAAGTAGCAGGCATTATAAGGCAGTATTAAATAATACAGAGGAATATCCATATGGTAGACATAGTTCCCAAATGGATTTAGTCACTATGAGACTCAGACTTGGATATAAATATTACTGGGAGGTGTACAGGGAAGCTGAACCTGAGCCCTGCACTTTATGTGCAAGGCCGGGAGGACATTCACTACAACATTATGTACAGTATTGCCCAAAAATCGATGAATTTAGACCACACGGACAATGGAACCTCAATGAGCTCATATGCTATTACATAAATAATGATATCTTAACTAAAATTGTTAAAAAACATCCAATGTTTGCTTTCAAATGTTAAATACAACTGTGATATTATAATATAAACATTTATTTTTGATAAAACTGTAACAAACAAATTAAACATAAAATGTATAGGGGTTAGTTGGCAAGACCCAACTCTCTCCTTTGTTGTACATCAACAATAAACTTATTGAATTGAATTGAATTCATTCATCTATTGATATTATGATTTTTTCGGCAGTTTCCTATTTTCCTTGTCAGACGTAATGCGCATGTGCAGGCTTAAATCGTCAGACGAGAAAACGAATTCTTTTTAAAGGTAAAGATATCTGCGTATATGTTATACATTAGGGATATTTACATTATAATTGGTGTATAGATATTCAAGGAAATATTTTATTTAATTTTTTGTGATGTATAAAAAAATGTATAATTGATATCAACTTCGGAAGGGGCGGGCATTGTTGGAACGTATAAAACGACTTTGAAATTTGAATAGAGGTTCCCGCCTCAGTCTATGATTAGAAGTGGGGAGGTGAAGGCGCGCAGTGGGTAAGTACTTGTTATCTCACATTATTTATAAGTAAAAGTGTTAATTTGAAATTAAAGATAGGACTGGTATCACGTAGCTTGAAAATAATGTATCGAAAACTAGTAATCCTTATATAGATAGAGGCAAGGATTTATAAGATAGGGAACGATTTCAATTATAATTCTAGTCACATGGATTTTGATAGTTCTAGCAACCTTCCTGTGATCTTCCCTTCTTTCAGGGCTCAAAGCCTCCTTACATTACTGTTTTGATTCTCATTTATTATTAGTTATATGTCAATTTAATATGCATTAGTTACCTGTTTGTTTATTATGTAACTATTCCTATGCATTTATTTATGTATTTTATTTATCATTTACATTATTATAGTTTTTATTCATTCGTCTATTAATATTATGATTTTTTCGGCAGTTCCTATTTTATGCCTTTCGTCAGACGAAAGTCGCATGCTCAGGAATACTTTCAGACGAGAAAACGAACTTTTTTTCAAGGTAAAGATATCTGCGTATATGTTATACATTAGAGATATTTACATTCTAATTGGTGTATATATTCAAGGAAATATTCGATTTAATTTCCATTGATGTATGAATAATGTATATGAACTTCAGATGATGGAAGGCAGGCATAATGGAACGTATAGAACGACCGAAATTCAAATAGAGTTTCCCGCCTCGGTCTTTGTTTTGAAGTTGCGGGTTTGAGGCACGCAGTGGGTAAGTACTGATATATCGCATATTTATAAGTAAAAATTGTTAATTTGAAATTAAAGATATGGTATTACGTAGCTCGAAAATTATGTATCGAAAACTAGTAATCATTATATAGATAGAGGCAAGGATTTATAAGATAGGAAACGATTTCAATTATAATTCTAGTCACATGGAATTTGATAGTTCTAGCAACCTTCCTGTGATCTTCCCTTCCTTCATGGCTCTAAGCCTCCTTACATTGCTTCAAACGAGGGATCGCCACATCAGTGAAGAAACTAAGGAAGGTAGGTTAAATTTTATTTTTAGACGCTGTTTTTATATCTGAGGAAAATAGTGCATATGATTAATTTATACCTTGTATGCTAGTCATTTTTCTATATATATATATATATATTATTTTTTTAGTCATCACAGTCATAGTTTTCATGTTAGTCAATCTTGACGACTTTTTTGTAGTCAACGTAGCTTGTATTATGATTTTTTCATAGTTATGTCATTGTGAGGACCACAGTGGAAATAAGTCTTTTGACTTTGTGCCATCCTCGGATATACAATTAATTACTATGTACGGGTCTTCATGTACTTTATTGTACATGATACCTAACGTAGCCGAACCTAAGGTGAGGAAACTTTTGTTTATGGTATTGTTTTGTTGTTAATTTCATTAATTAAGTTAACAACAAAACAAACACCATAAATAAAACCGTTTACATTTTCATACATTTTTCTGAATAAAACATTTGATAAATTTATATAATTTTACGTGTGAGTGGAACTTTTTTCTTTGACATAATTACACATTTGGACATATTGAACTGTCATGTGAAGAAATTTAACTACACGCCCCCTATCCACACTTCCGTATACAGTACTTATTCTTGTATTGAATTACAGGTTGATCGTCACCAAATCATCCATTCACACAGCTCTACGAGACCTGTCACCTAAGCATCGCATCATTTCACCGGACTGTCACTGTAAGTAGATTTGTATTATTTTGGGCTATTCGCCCTTTGTTAGTGTGAATGAGTTCCAAAGTGGCAGTTCTGTGACTTTTTTTTTTTTTAATGCCTTATTGTTCCAGTGATTTTTTTTTATTCCTATGTATGAAAGTGCATGAGCAATCAGATAATCAGGCCATTTCTACGAATACATTAGAGTATATATAGCATGGGTCAGTGCATGGTTGTTGAAGACGTGGCAACGTCTGAGTCATCATCCATAGTTGGAATGGGCTGGTGGAATGGAGCAGATGGTCACAAGTTTGTGCAGCTTTGTTTTGGTAGCGACTGCTTCCAAGGTGGTAATTCCACGGGCGGGGGGGGGAAGGCAGTCGTTGACTGCAACTGCAACACCCCCCCTCCAGGCGCCAACCTGTCCTTCCTATAGGTGGTAAAGTTCTTAAGTTTGAACTCTACACTAGGCTTAAGGAGCATTTTTTGTAGACATGATTGAGGGGTCGTTTCGTGAGTTAAAAATGACTAGGTTATTTAATTTAACTTGTAACACCTCGGCAATTCCACTGGATTATTTTCATTGTTTTTTTTTTGTGTATTTATCTGCTTGGGTTTCTTCCTTTCTTGGCCTTAGTGGGAGAGGTGTGTTTAACCCTGGATGAACGGTCTGGGCTAGAAATAGGACTTAAAAATGGCTTTTGGAAAGCGGAGGTCTCCATTTGGACATCCTCTTCTGTATGTGGGCACACGTTTGGGAAGCTCTGGGATGGCCGGGGAAGGAAGGAAGGTGCGAGTGTGTTTGCTTGCTAGTTTGGCGATGATCTTTGTCCTTGTTCTGTGTTTCAGTGGTTCTATAAGTTTTGTTTACTGCCAAAGCATGGGAAGTTGATCCAGAGGTACTAGTTGGGGTAACTAGTCTTTCCATCGCACGCTTCCTTGCTTTGTAGAAGGATATGCCACAAGTTGCTTTTTCTGTATAGATTTTTTGGTAAAATTTTACTTTCGACCTTTGTTGGAATATAGCAATACAAAATTAAATAGTAATTTTGTAAATTAAAATTATGAACTTAATATGCAATTTTATGTGCGGAAATGAAAATAAAAATAGTTGCTAAAACAGGTTTCTAAGTAACGAAGTCGTGTACGACGAATGGTACGCCATGTTTGTTATGGTAGATTCCGACGTCGGAGAAATGAAAGGACGATAAATTTGTCTAAACTTAACTAAACTAACCTAACCTAACCGAACCTAACCTGTATTTAATAAATCATTACCTGCAAATTAGATATCCGGCTGGTCCTCGTCGTCATCGTCGTGAGACGTTGGCGGGCTTTTCAATCACTCCGCTTTTGTATAGCTATATTCCTCCAATGGTCGAAAGTAAAATTTTACCGGTTAGGTTAGGTTAGTTTAATTTAGTTTAGTTTACTTTAGTTTAGACAAATATTTCGTCCTTTCATTTCTCCGACGGAATCTACCATAACAGACATGGCGTACCATTCGTAGTACACGACTTCGTTAATTATGAAATCTGTTTTAGCAACTATTTTTATTTTCATTTCCGCACTCAAAATTGCATATTACGTTCATAAATTTTAATTTACAAAATTACTATTTAATTTTGTACTGCTATATTCCAACAAAGGTCGAAAGTAAAATTTTACCGATTTTTTTTTTGTACTTTGAAAATGGGACTGTCTCGGGAGGTGGATGCATGGTTGTTATTGGAGGGTCAGTTAACGCATTGAAAGACATTAGCAGAGCAAGGATCCATAGGATGTTGGCCTGCACACTTAGCGCATATGACTGTTTGCTGTAGAATTTGGCAAGGTGACTGTATTTGAAACCTTTGTTGCAGTGTAAAGGGTTAGGGACATATGGTCGTGTTGGGACATTGATGTATCCTATTTTGACATGGTCAGGGAGGGTTGTTGAATTGAATGTGAGGATTAGGAGGGGTGTGTTGACTCGCACGTTCTTTTCCCGGTCCAGTTGCGTGATGAATTGAACTTAGTTTACTTAGTGAAGTTCCGAGGTGGATCCTGACAGCCGTAGTGGACTACCGCTGCTGCCAGTCCTGTTGTCCCTCCTGGCGAGGGTCAGTCAGTTGGTCTGGTAGTGAGTTTGGAGAGAAGCTACTGATGGCGGTGTAGCCTGGCACTGACTGGAGGCTCGTCTGGCGCACCTTGCGCAAGAACCTGTCCAGTGCATGTTTGAAGCTGTGCACCGCCGAGCATTTAGTTTTCTCTCTGAACTCTCCTGGGAGGGTGTTGAAGATTTTTGGACCCTGATGGCCTAGGCTGGTTGCCAGTAGGGTCTTGATTAATCCTTTGCGAGGCTCTTGATGGGAGAGTTTGTCATTGACACCCATGCCTTACACTGTGGTATGGCTTGATTGTTGAGGGCGTGGGAGGGGTCTGGAAGAAGCCCCTGAAGGATTTTCCATGTGTAAATGGCCCTGTATCATCCCTCCTCCTCCTCCTCCTCCTCCTCCTTTGTTGGGAGTAGGGACCTAGTGAGTGCTCCCAGGCGATCCCAGTAGTTGAGATCTTGCATCCCTTTGATATGCTGCCTGGTGTAGTTCCTTTGGACAGTTTGAAGCATCTGGATGTCTCGACGTTTGTGTGGCGACCAGAGTTGGCTACAATAGTCCATGATTGGTTGAATAAGTGACTTGCAGAGGGTAAGCATCACTTGAAGCTCTCTTGAGGAGAAAGGCCTTAGGACCCAGCTGGCCATCCCTCCCTCCCTCCCTCCTTCCTGCTCTTTTCACTGACTGCATGATGTGGTGCTGGAAAGTGTCAGCATCATGACTTAATTAAGGGAATGCCCAGGCTGCTTTTTACATGGGCATTGGGTGTGATTTTCATAGCTCTCTGCGTTGTGTGCAGTTGAGTGTTGTCTTTAATGCCTTG
The DNA here is from genome assembly GCF_046742065.1 of Oratosquilla oratoria. Lineage (NCBI taxonomy): Eukaryota > Metazoa > Arthropoda > Malacostraca > Stomatopoda > Squillidae > Oratosquilla > Oratosquilla oratoria. The sequence goes on along the minus strand of NC_134816.1, from coordinate 19,169,676 downwards.
GTTTGTGCCATATCTCAAGACCTCAAAGTTCTCTTGGTTGAATTGCACGTTGCTGTCGTTGGCCCATGCCTAAACTGAGTTGAGATGGTCTTGTTGCACGTCCCCACTTTGCCCCCGCAGTGCATGGCTAATGTGGGTATCATCGGCCAAAGACAGGAGGGTTGAGTCCACATTGCTATTTATGTCATTGATATGGATTAGGAATAGGAGGAGGGGGCTGAGTACAGATCCTTGTGGTACTCGGCTTATTACCTTGGATTCAATGGACTTGACACCATCAACGGCGACCGTTTGTGTACAGTCTGTCAGGAAGTTGTGAAGCCAGACTCCTGGCTTCCCTGAGATTCCTAGATCCCTTGCCTTGTGGAGGAGGAGGAGGAGGAGGAGGACACCGTGGTCCATCTTGTGGAAGGTTTGGCAAAGTCTAGGAATACCACGTCAACATTTCTCCCCTCCGACAGGTTGTGTAGTAGCCAGTTGTAGTGTGCCCGTAGGTTTGAGAGGCATGACCGACCTTTCCTTAAACCTTGCTTATTCTCTTTAATGAGTTTATTCACTTGAAGGTGTGTGAACAGCTTGTCCCTTACGCATTTCTCAATTACCTTGACAATGAGGGCGGGACGTGAGGGCGACAGGTCGATAGTTCTTTGGCAAGGTCCGATCTCCTTTTCCTCTTCCTCCTCCTCCTCCTTTTCCTCCTCCTTTTACTCCTCCTCCTCCCCCTCCTCCTCCCCCTCCTCCTCCCCCTCCTCCTCCTCCTCCCCCTCCTCCCCCTCCTCCTCCTCCCCCCTCCTCCCCCCTCCTCCCACCTCCTCACCCTCCTCCTCCCCCCCTCCTCCCCTCTCCTCCCCCCTCCTCCCCTCCTCCCCCCTCCTCCTCCTCTTCCTCCTCCTCCTCCTCCTCCTCCTCCCCTCCTCCTTTTCCTCCTCCTCCTCCTCCTCCTCCTCCTCCTCCTCCTCCTCCTCCTCCTCCTCCTTTTCCTCCTCCTTTTCCTCCTCCTCCTCCTTTTCCTCCTCCTCCTCCTCCTCCTCCTCCCCCTCCTTTTCCTCCTCCTCCTTTTCCTCCTCCTCCTCCTCCTCCTCCTCCTCCTCCTCCTCCTCCTCCTCCTCCTCCTCCTCCTTTGTATAATATTGGGCTTATGATGGCTTGTTTTAGTAGTGCCGGAATCTCTTGTTTGTCTAGGGAGGCTAGCCACAACACAGGGATTGGGACTGCCAAGATGTTGCCGCTGCAGCATTTTAGGAGTAGGATTGCCGGAACGCCATCTTGTGTCTGGTCCAGTCCAGTGGCCGAGTTAATCCTGAGCTCCTTGATTGCCTTTTTGATGTTCCCTACCCTACTGTCACTTGGATGTTGGGAAGCTGGTTGAGGTTGGTGGTCACCTGGTTGAAGAAAAAGGTTGTGGGATGGATGGACGGAGGATTTCCATCTGCGTCTTTGGTATGCTGAACATGCTGTGGTATTGGTGTGCCAGCATCTGGCTGGCAGGTTTCCTGTGGGTCATCTGCTGTTATGGTTCCTTGTGTGTCAGAGAAGATTGTTTTCTCTGACCTGCAATTGCTGACTGATTCTTGATTATTGGTAAAAAAGAGGTCCAGTATGTTGTTCCTTCTAGTCGGCTCCATTACATGCTGGTTAAGGAACAGTTTGTCAGTCAGCAGTCTCTAGAAGGAGTTTGGCTTGGGCTTGGTCTTCTAGAGTGCCCCCACTGACTGGTTGTGCCGATATCAGCAGCAGGCCAGCATATAAAGTTGGGGAAGTTGAAGTGGCCACACATGATGATATCTGTCATGGCATGTGGGGTGGTCGGTCAGTCAGTCTCCAGCACTTGGTTCAGTTTTTCCAAAGCTTTGAGATTGCACTGAGGTGGACGGATGGCAGCAGTTCAGAATGATTAGATTTATGTTGGTGATATGTAAGGCTAGGAGTTGTATCACCCCTTTTGAGTGGGATAATAGTGTCTTGGTGTGGGTGGCAAGATTGTGCAGGCCTGCCTGAGGTTGACCATTGCACCACCATGGCAAAGGTCTTGTTGAAGGACTGTTCTGTCGTCAAGGCCATTTACTCTCCTGTATATTTTTGCATCATGAGCGAACGAGTAACTTGCCACTGGACCAGATATCGTCAAATGGTCATTTACAAAGATCAAACAAAACCAGACCCAGCGCGCTACCTACCTACCTACCTACCTACCTTCCTTGAGGGACACCGCTCCATACATTAATCCATCCTGAATAAAGACCCGATTGAAACCCTCTGTCTTCTGTTCTCAAGGAAGGCTTGAATGATGAATCCACCTCCACATGTCCCCTTCAATGCCCACAGCTTTTCAAAGATCTTGCATGGAATTGACGTCGTCGTCAGACTCCCTGGACGATAGTTGAAGGCCTTCATTTTGTTTCCTTTCTTGAATATTGGAGTAATATTGGCTTTTCCCCAATCTTGTAGGATTGCCCCTGATGTTAATGATTCCTCAAAGATGTATAGAAGTGGAAGAGAGAGAGTGAGTAGTGGCACATTCTTTGAGCATTTTGGGGTGAACCCCATCTGGGCCCTGTGCTGACGTCTCCTCCTCAAGTTGTTGGTTCCAATGCCTGCCTTTTGGATGATATCCATTATGCCTCCTAAAATTAAGGTGGGTGGGTGGGTGAGAGCACCTCCATGGAACTAACTGCCTCTCTGTAACTCCTCCTGGATTTGCTGGCAGCTTCCTGCTTGAACACTTTGTGAAATTGTGTATTGAGCAGCAACTGGCATGTTTCCAAGGTGGAGCTAGTTACCGTTCCATCCTCTTCCATCAGCCTATTGACACCCTCTTTTTAACCTTTGTTTTGCTGCGGGCATAAGCGTAAAAGGCTCTTGTGTCGCTTTTGATGATGTCTGGCCAGTTGATGCTCCTCAAAATGACACTTTGTTTTTCTCACAATGGGAGTAAGTAGGCATCACAATTTATCCTGGTAGATGGCTCCACTGCCAGAGAATCTAGCATTCATAGAATTTATTATCTCACACTGGATACTGTGGTCCTGGACCGATTTCTCTGCATCAGCGTCACTTTGTAGAATCTCCTTTTTCCTTTCGTTGCCAACATCTTGAATATCTGATTCATTTTGAAATAAACGTCTCCTCTTAGCTGCTCTTTCTGCATTTAGTGTTGAGGTGAACGTGGATGGTGTTGTATTAAAATCATAAATAGATGGAACCGCACCAGGTTTCAGGCTCTTACGAGAACCTGAAATTAAAGCGAAGAAAAAATTTAGTTCTTTGCTTACCTTAGGAAGCAATAGAGTAAGGTTAGGGTAAGTGATAAGGTCAGGGTTTGAGTTTGGGAGTCACAAAAGAACTTAATAAAAAAAAAAAAAAAAGTAGCTCGATCAATTTTTTACGTAAGTGATATCACAATAAAAGTGTCAAAAAACCTACGTAACTGTAGACATATCCTAATTTAGATAGTAAACCTTTAAAATCAATTAAAAAAAGAAAAAAAAATAGCTATCAATTAAAAAAAGAAAAAAAAATGTAGCTCGATCAATTTTTTACGTAAGTGATATCACAATAGAAGTGTGCCAAAAAACCTACGTAACTGTAGACATATCCTAATTTAGATAGTAAACCTTTAAAATCATAATTGTTAAAAAAGAATAGTGTCTGTTATTTTTCTTTATATATAGATGACAAAGTTGAATATCACTTACCTAAAAGACCAGCAGGCATGTAGTCATCTGGTGTAAAATGTTTTTCACAGACAACACTGTATTTCCTTGGAATCCATGGCTTATTTGTACCTAGTTCAAGGCGTTTTATCGCTATTCTCCACTTCATATTCATCTTCTCATCTGACGGAAACTCGAGTCCACCCTTATGTGCTGAACACAGTGGAACAGAGCAATGATGCGGAATTTTAAAGTTAGTTTTATCACGTTTGGAAACAAGACTGTAAAGCAGGAAGTGAGCTTCACGACTCCTCACACAGTGCTGCCATCTGGCGAGGTAATGCGTGCTTACTCCCATTGTCGTGGTTTCATTTCTTAGTGAGCAATAGTGGTCGTACCTTTTTTTTTTTTTTCGATAATGCTTCCATGCTTCTTCCTTCTTGCTAATGTTTCGTTAGAGTCGTCCATTTGGGTTTAATTTTAGAACCAAACCTTAGTTTCTCTGATGGGATGCATGACCTTTGAGTCACCTCCATGTACCTATGAGTAAATTTAACCCACATTATTTTGTTCACATTAGCACATGCAAATTCTCGGGCCAAACTTTGCAACCGATTGCTTTACTACATTGTTGTAATCGGCAGAAGAACCAGGCCTATATATACACCCTAATAAGATGTCTCCATCTTTGAGATTAATCTTACATGCTACCATTTCAATATGTTCCCAAGTGGTATCCTTGTAACTAGTTGATACTATCCTTGCGTACCAGAATAATAACACCACCACCTTCCCCAATTCTATCTTCTCTGTAAACCTTGTACAGATTAGTCCAAAAATTCTCCCTAAGCTTTGTTTCAGTAACAAATAGAATGTGAAGACTTTGCCCTCTTAATTAAGATTCCAATGGATCACTTTTTTGTGAGGTGTTAATTCCATCCACATTTGTGGTGTAGATACACTTTAGTTTTTCAACATTTTGCTTTAATTGTGATCTGGTTACGGCAATCTGTTTGAGTCTCCCGTTGTGTATTACCCAGGTCTTGTCCTTGATGCCTGTATCCAGCAGTTCCTTGTTTTTCACATCCGTTATTTAGTTATTTATTTTTTTGCCAGTTGTGCATGTGCTCGTCTTTCTTTGAAAGCTTTGTCAGGCATTATTATACGCACCCAATTTTTCCCGATTGGGTGGGGGATGGGGGGTGAGGAAGTATCTATAGAAAATAAAAAAATAAATGAATGAATAAATAGATAGATAAATGAATACATGAATAAATAAAAATAAATTGATGCAGCCTGAAGGGATTTCTCCCAGTCTTCTCCTTTTCTGCATGAGGGGACGGAGGGGGGGGGAGGGGTCGCCGAATTTATGAAGCGGCCTTGCTGTGGATGTGCTGTGTCTTGCGACACTGCTTCTGACCCAGGGCAGTGGACAGGATGCAGGGATGACCCATCCAGGAGGTGCCAAGATAGGAGGGAGGTGGGTGGAGGGGAGTGGAATATATGGGAAATGAAATGGGTGGGAGTGATTTCTATGCCTTTTTCTTTTTGGCCACCCCCCGTGTAAGGGGGAAAAAGCCTTTGATGTATCTATGTATGTATGATCCTCAAGGTTTGTCAACTGCCCACTGGCTTTCAAAATTTTCATCTTGAACTCTTCCTTCACTGGCCATTACTACCTTGAGTAACCTTGGACCATTTTACTGTTGGTTCTGCATTCCTCGGTGTGGATTACATCTAAAGAGTGATTCTCTGTCATCTTGAATACCAATGTCTGACAATCTCCTTGACAAGGTTGGCATTAGTGTCTTGTGCTGTGAATTCCTGAAGTCCTTGGATAATCAGGTTGGACTTTGTATGTACTATTTCCTCATAAATCATTCTTAAACTCCCCTAATTGTTCCCAAACTGCTGCTTTAAATTCTGGGTTTTCCCTGTAATCTATCTTGTCCTCCACAGCTTCCATTCTTACTCTTAATGAATTCATTCCCTCTTGTAAATTAGCCAGTACATTGCCACCCAAGTCCTTTAGGAAACCCTTAGCTTGAAATAAATCGGGCACGTCATCAGAGCAAGAAAAAACCACTCTGAACAGCCATCACACATAATCCATTCTTGGTTCATACCTTGCTTGATGAGACCCTCCTTAAATATTTGCTCCCTCCTCCCCCACATGTGTAGTCTGCATTTGTCTTCTTTGTAGTGAGTGAGTGAGTGATAGCACCTGCAGTACTAACCAGTGGTGATTGTGACGAGTTGCTTGTACTTGCTTGCTTGGGGTTTGTTTTGGTGTAGTACTAGTACGTACTTGGTTCTCCTCTTCTTCCTCTTGTGTTAGCACCGTAACTCCCTCTATTTCTAACAGCAAATGCCATTGCTTCCAATATGTTCTTTTCCTAATTACCTGTAAATTTCATTATCGAGCCACTTTAATTAAAAAGAAAAAAAAATTCAACATACGATAAACACTAGTACTGCTGTTATCTCGTTCACCTGTGCTTGTCTCGTGTATGTATATATGTATATGTATGTGTATGTATATATGTATATGTATGTATGTATATGTATGTATGTATGTATGTATGTATATGTATGTATGTATGTATATATGTACAGTGTATGTATGTATGTATGTATATATGTACAGTGTATGTATGTATATATGTACAGTATATGTATGTATATATGTATATGTATGTATATATGTGTGTGTATATATATATGTATGTATATATATATGTATACAGTATGTGTAAATGTATGTATGTATATATGTATATGTATGTAAATATGTATGTGTGTATATATGTGTATACAGTATGTGTATATATATGTATATCTGTATGTATGTATATATGTATATGTATTTATTGTATATGTATGTATGTATATATGTATATATATGTATATATATGTATATGTATGTATATATGTGTACATGTATGTATATATGTGTATATGTATGCATATGTGTATATGTATGCATATGTGTATATGTATGCATATGTGTATATATATGTATATATGTGTATATATGTATATATATATGTATGTGTATATGTATGTGTATCTGTATATGTATATACTTGTATGTATATGTGTCTATGTATGTGTATGTATTTACCTAGTTGTATTTTGCGGGAAGGGGAGCTATGCTCGTGGTGTCCCACCTTTGTATCTCGCAGTGTCTAGTTTACTTTTAAACTAGTGAATGGTTTTTGCACATACCATTTCATTATCCAGTTTGTTTCAATTGTCCAGTATTCTGTGGAAAACTGTTTTTCTTGTTCTCTTCTGTAGCTGTTTTTTTTTTTCCTCTCCATGTCCTCTTGTGTTTCTCTTGTCGTAGTTTAGTAAGTCCTCTCTATCAAGTATCTCTGCCTCTCATGATTCTGTAGATGGTCAGTAGGTCACCTCTCAGCTTTGCTCCAGCATCGGTAACTCCAGTTTAGCCAATCTCTCCTCGTATGATAGGTTTGCAAGTGCAGGTGCCATTTTAGCCGCTGTTCATTGGATTCTTTCTATTTTCTTTATATTCTATATGGTGCTGGGTGACCACAATGTCGCTGCATACTAGTCTAGGCCTTATCAATGTAACCAACATTTTTTTTTATCGTGTCTTCGTGCAAGTATGCAAATGCCACTTTTATTGATCTTAGCAAGTTGTAAGTCTCCCCGACAATTTTATTAATCTGTTTATCATAGGACAAGTCGTTTGTGATAATTACCCCCAAATCTTTTTCGGATCCTACCTTCTTCACCACCTTGGTTCCAATTGTATATTTTCCTGATATTCTGTTTTTGCTTTTTCCAAACTCCATTATGCTACACTTCTTAGTATTAAAGTCCACTTCCCATTTCTGACTCCAGTTCCATACCTCATTCAGGTCTTCCTGCAGTGCTTCAGTCCTTATAAGTTTCTACTTTCCTTAACAGTGTGGCATCGTCTGCAAAGAAGCTCGTGTAACAATTCACATCCTCGTCCATGTCATTCACATAAATAGCAAACATTACTGGTGCCATTACAGATCCTTGCGGTACTCCACTGATCACCACTTTCCAATCTGAATATTTTTCTGAGCACTACTCTCATCTTTCTATCCATCAGGAAGTCCTCCAGCCATTTTAGTAGGTTCCCTTGTATTCCTCCTGTGATCCAATTTTTTTTTATTTGATTTTTTTTTAATTTATTTATCTATTTATTTATTTTATTTTATTTGATTTTTTTTAGTAATTTTCTGTGTGGCACTTTGTCAAAGGCTTTTTGCAAGTCTAGGAAGGCACAATCAGCCCATCCATTTCTTGCACTATGTCTATTAGTCTTGAGTAGAAGCATTAAGTTCGTCGTGCATGATCATCCTTGTCTGAACCCAAATTGTCTTGGGTTTATTATGTTATTGTCTTCCAGATGTTTTACCCATCTATTCTTGATGATTTTCTCACAAACTTTGGCTATAGTGCTTGTTAGTGATAGTGGCCTATAATTGGTGGGCTCTTCCTTGTTTCCTCCTCTATATATTGGTACAATGTTAGCATTTTTGCAGTCATCAGGTATTTTTCCTTCTTTGAGTGAGCTATTAATTATGTTGTGTATTTTGTCCATTAGTACAGTAGTTCTTTGCAATCCTTTATAATCCAATTTGCAATACCATCCGGGCCATGTGATTTTCTGACGTCAAGTTTTGATAGGTGTTCTGATATTTCTGTGTTGTAAATCACTCGTGTGGGGAGATCGCTTGTTATTATCTTGGTCCCAATTTCGTATTTTCTCTGGTGAAGACAGATTTAAAGTGATTGTTCATGACTTGGGCCATTTCTAATTCTTGTGTATTCTATATTTCCTTGGTGTAGTTTCACCATTTCCTGTTTGTTTTTAAGTTTACCATTCACATCGATAGAATAGTTTGGGTTGATCTTTGCATTTATCTATAATATGCTTTTCATGGTTCCTTTTCTCCTCTCTTCTCACTTTAACATACTCATTTCTATAGTTATGCAAATTTGCCATTTGCAAGTTGTTTAATTTTTTTATTATTATTATTATTATTATTATTATTATTTTTTTTTTATTTTTTTTTATTTTTTTTTATTTTTTTATATATATCTTTAATCCACCTTTTCCAAGCTTTGTCCTTTCTGTCTTTTGCCTTGCTGCATCTTTTGTTGAACCAACATTTAATGTACTCTGTCACTTTTGTCTTGGTACATGCCTGTTTACCCCTTCATTGTAATTTTCCATCAATATATTCCATTTCTCTTCCACTGTTGTCTCTTCCATATAGAATTTTTCCCAGTCTGCATTCCGGAAGAACGTCTTTAGTTTTGCAAAGTCTGTTTTGTTCTACATCAATCTTTCCTATGCTTTTCATTTCTCTCCATGTCTATTTCTTCCTTTAGTACAGTTTCGATGAGTATATGGTCAATCTTTCCAGTTGGTGTCTTGTAATGGAATTTGCCCATAATTTCAGGTTCTGTTGTAAATATTAAATCTAGTTTCAATGTATGTGTATATGGCTATGTGTACATGTATGTATGTGTATATTGTATGTGTATATGTAAATATGTATGTGTGTGTGTGTATATGTATGTGTGTGTATATGTATGTGTGTGTGTGTATATGTATGTGTATTTACCTAGTTGTATTTTACCTAGTTGTATTTTGCGGGAAGGGGAGCTATGCTCGTGTTGTCCCGCCTTTGTATCTTGCAGTGTCTAGTTTGTTTTTAAACTCATGAATGGTTTTTGCGCATACTATTTCATTGTCCAGTTTGTTCCAAGTGTCCAAAACTCTATGAGGAAAACTGTTTTTCTTCAGTTCTCTTCTATAGCTATGTTTTTTTATTTTCTTTCCATGTCCTCTTGTGTTTCTTTTGTCCCAGTTAAGTAAGTTCTCACTATCGAGTACCTCTGTGCCTTTCATGATTCTGTAGATGGTCAATAGGTCACCTCTCTCTCTTCTTTGCTCCAGTGTCGGTAACTCCAGTTTAGCCAATCTCTCTTCGTATGATAGGTTTGCAAGTGCAGGTGCCATTTTTGTAGCTGCTCTTTGGATTCTTTCTATTTTCTTTATATTCTTTTTGGTACTGGGGGACCACAATGTCGCTGCATACTCTAATCTAGGCCTTATCAATGTAACCAATATTTTTTTCATCATGTCTTCGTCCAAGTATGTAAACGCCACTTTTATTGATCTTAGCAAATTGTAAGTCTCCCCGACAATTTTGTTAATCTGTATATCATAGGACAGGTCGTTCGTGATAATTACTCCCAAATCTTTTTCGGATCCTACTTTCTTTACTTCTTTGGTTCCAATTGTATATTTTCCTGATATTCTGTTTTTGCTTTTTCCAAACTCCATTATGCTACACTTCTTAGTATTAAAGTCCACTTCCCATTTCTGACTCCAGTTCCATACCCTATTTAGGTCTTCTTGCAGTGCTTCACAGTCCTCATCAGTTTCTATTTTCCTTAGCAGTTTGGCGTCATCGGCAAAGAAGCTCATGTAGCAGTTCACGTCCTCATCCATGTCATTCATATAGATAGCAAACATTATTGGTGCCAGCACAGATCCTTGCGGTACTCCACTGATCACCTCTTTCCAGTCTGAATATTTTTCTCTGAGCACTACTCTCATCTTTCTACCAGTCAGAAAGTCCTCTATCCATTTTAGTAGGTTTCCCTGTATTCCTCCTATGTGTTCCAGTTTTTTTAGTAGTTTTCTGTGTGGTACTTTGTCAAAGGCTTTTTGCAAGTCTAGGAATGCACAATCAGCCCATCCATTTCTTTCTTGCACTATGTCTATTAGTCTTGAGTAAAAGCATATTAAGTTTGTGGAGCATGATCTTCCTTGTCTGAATCCGAATTGTCTTGGGTTTAATATGTCATTGTCTTCCAGATGTTTTACCCATCTATTCTTGATTATTTTCTCACAAATTTTGGCAATGGTGCTTGTTAGTGATACTGGCCTATAGTTGGTGGGTTCTTCTTTGTTTCCTCCTTTGTGTATTGGTACAATGTTAGCGTTTTTCCAGTCCTCGGGTATCTTTCCTTCTTTGAGTGAGCTGTTTATTAAGATGTGTATTTTGTCTGTTAGTTCTTCTTTGCACTCCTTTAGAATCCAATTTGCAATACCGTCCGGGCCATGTGATTTTCTGACATCCAGCCTTGATAAATGTTCTGATATTTCCTTTAGTGATGCTGTAAACTCATTCATGAGGGGAGATTTCTTGTTTTCGTCTATGTCACAATTCGGTATTTTCTCTCTGGTGAAAACAGATTTAAAGTGATTGTTCATGACTTCGGCCATCTCTAAATCTTCTGTGTATTCTATGTTTCCTTGGCATAGTTTCACCAATTCCTGTTTGTTTTTAAGTTTACCATTCACATACCGATAGAATAGTTTGGGTTGCTCTTTGCATTTGTCTATAATATCCTTCTCATGGTTCCTTTTCTCCTCTCTTCTCACATTAACGTACTCATTTCTATAGTTAACATAAATTTGCCATTTGCTTTGTTTTTTGTCTTTTCTCCACTTTTTCCAAGCTTTGTCCCTTCTGTCTTTTGCCTCACTGCATCTTTTGTTGAACCAACATTTAATGTACTCTCTCTCTCGCTTTTGTCTTGGTACATGCCTGTTTACCCCTTCATTGTAGTTTTCCATCAATATATTCCATTTCTCTTCCACTGCTGTTTCTTCCCTGTAAAATATTTCCCAGTTTGCATTCCGGAAGAATGTCTTTAGTTTTGTAAAGTCTGTTTTGTTGTACCTCAGTCTTCCTTTCCTATGCTTTTCGTTCCTCTCTATGTCTATTTCTTCCTTTAGTATAGTTTCGATGAGTACATGGTCACTCTTTCCAATTGGTGTCTCATACTGGACTTTATGCACTATTTCAGGCTCTGTTGTAAATATTAGATCTAGTTTCGATGGCTCTTCATTATTTCTGTACCTTGTGTTTTCATGGACCCATTGGGTCATTGTGTACTCCATGGTCATATCTAGCAGTACATTGCCCCACGAGTCATCTCCTCCTTGCACTGTCATGCTGTCCCAACAAATTTCTTTGCAATTGAAGTCCCCCATAACTACCAGATTACCCTTACCCATTAGTATCTCATTGAGTGATTTTCTTGTGTCATCTAGCATTTTTTTATGTTCAATTTCTTTCCAAGCGCTTGTTTTTGGAGGCACATAAGTCACCACAAACTTTCTACTCTTCATATTCTTGCCTTCGACTTTTATCATGATCAATTCAGCATTACCTTTGCCCTCTGCAATTTTTGTCACCTTTAGGTCTTTCTTGGCCAAGAACATGATTCCCCCTCCCTGTTTCTTGTCCCTGTTTTTTATCCAGTAGTTGTATAAACCTTGTCCGATAACAGTGGATGGTATTTCACCTCTTAGTTTAGTCTCTACAATTCCCATTATGTCTGGTTTTGCTTCTAACAGATAATCATTGAGTTCGTTCAGTCCCGAAATTAGTCCGTCAATGTTGGTATAGGCCACTTTTAATTTTCTTCCTTCTCCCTGGTTTCTTCTTCCCTTGTTTTGTTCGTTTTGAAGCGTGTGTGTGTGTGTATTTACCTAGTTGTATTTTACGGGAAGGGGAGCTATGCTCGTGATGTCCTGCCTTTGTATCTTGCAGTGTCTAGTTTGTTTTTAAACTCGTGAATGGTTCTTGCGCATACTATTTCATTGTCCAGTTTGTTCCAAGTGTCCAAAACTCGATGAGGAAAACTGTTTTTCGTCAGTTCTCTTCTATAGCTATGTTTTTTGATTTTCTTTCCATGTCCTCTTGTGTTTCTTTTGTCCCAGTTAAGTAAGTTCTCTCTATCGAGTACCTCTGTGCCTCTCCTGATTCTGTAGATGGTCAATAGGGCACCTCTCTCTCTTCTTTGCTCCAGTGTCGGTAACTCCAGTTTAGCCAATCTCTCCTCGTATGATAGGTTTGCAAGTGCAGGTGCCATTTTTGTAGCTGCTCTTTGGATTCTTTCTATTTTCTTTATATTCTTTTTGGTACTGGGGGACCACAATGTCGCCGCATACTCTAATCTAGGCCTTATCAATGTAACCAATATTTTTTTGATCGTGTCTTCGTCCAAGTATGTAAACGCCACTTTTATTGATCTTAGCAAGTTGTAAGTCTCCCTGACAATTTTGTTAATCTGTATATCATAGGACAAGTCGTTCGTGATAATTACTCCCAAATCTTTTTCGGATCCTACTTTCTTTACTTCTTTGGTTCCAATTGTATATTTTCCTGATATTCTGTTTTTGCTTTTTCCAAACTCCATTATGCTACACTTCTTAGTATAAAAGTCCACTTCCCATTTCTGACTCCAGTTCCATACCCTAGTTAGGTCTTCTTGCAGTGCTTCACAGTCCTCATCAGTTTCTATTTTCCTTAGCAGTTTGGCGTCATCGGCAAAGAAGCTCATGTAGCAGTTCACGTCCTCGTCCATGTCATTCATATAGATAGCAAACATTATTGGTGCCAGCACAGATCCTTGCGGTACTCCACTGATCACCTCTTTCCAATCTGAATATTTTTCTCTGAGCACTACTCTCATCTTTCTACCAGTCAGAAAGTCCTCTATCCATTTTAGTAGGTTTCCTTGTATTCCTCCTATGTGTTCCAGTTTTCTTAGTAGTTTTCTGTGTGGTACTTTGTCAAAGGCTTTTTGTGTACATGTGTGTGTGTATTTACCTAGTTGTATTTTACGGGAAGGGGAGCTATGCTCGTGGGGTCCCGTCTTCATATCTCATTTTATCTAAACTATTTTTAAATTCATGTATTGTTTTTGCACACACCACTTTCTCATCTAACTTGTTCCAACTGTCTATTACTCTGTGAGGAAAGCTGTTCTTTTTCAAATCTCTTCTATAGCTGTCTTTTTTTTTATTTTCTTTCCGTGTCCTCTTGTATTTCTGTCATCCCATTTTATCAGCTTCTCTCTATCAGTAATTTCCATGCCTTTCATGATTCTGTAAATAGTTATCAAATCTCCTCTCTCTCTTCTTTTCTCTAGTGTCTGTAGTTCAAGTTTTTGTAGTCTCTCTTCATATGATAGTTTTGAGAGTGTAGGTGCCAGTTTTGTAATTGCTTTGTATTTCAAGTTTTTTTATACATTTTTTTGTACTTTATACATGTATGTGTGTATGTACATGTATGTGTGTGTGTACATGTATGTGTATTTACCTAGTTGTATTTACCTAGTTGTATTTTGCGGGAAGGGGAGCTATGCTCGTGATGTCCTGCCTTTGTATCTTGCAGTGTCTAGTTTGTTTTTAAACTCATGAATGGTTTTTGCGCATACTATTCCATTGTCCAGTTTGTTCCAAGTGTCCAAAACTCCATGAGGAAAACTGTTTTTCTTCAGTTCTCTTCTATAGCTATGTTTTTTGATTTTCTTTCCATGTCCTCTTGTGTTTCTTTTGTCCCAGTTAAGTAAGTTCTCTCTATCGAGTACCTCTGTGCCTCTCATGATTCTGTAGATGGTCAATAGGTCACCTCTCTCTCTTCTTTGCTCCAGTGTCGGTAACTCCAGTTTAGCCAATCTCTCCTCGTATGATAGGTTTGCAAGTGCAGGTGCCATTTTTGTAGCTGCTCTTTGGATTCTTTCTATTTTCTTTATATTCTTTTTGGTACTGGGGGACCACAATGTCGCTGCATACTCTAATCTAGGCCTTATCAATGTAACCAATATTTTTTTCATCATGTCTTCGTCCAAGTATGTAAACAGTAAACTCCACTTTTATTGATCTTAGCAAGTTGTAAGTCTCCCCGACAATTTTGTTAATCTGTATATCATAGGACACGTCGTTCGTGATAATTACTCCCAAATCTTTTTCGGATCCTACTTTCTTTACTTCTTTGGTTCCAATTGTATATTTTCCTGATATTCTGTTTTTGCTTTTTCCAAACTCCATTATGCTACACTTCTTAGTATTAAAGTCCACTTCCCATTTCTGACTCAAGTTCCATACCCTATTTAGGTCTTCTTGCAGTGCTTCACAGTCCTCATCAGTTTCTACTTTCCTTAACAGTTTGGCGTCATCAGCAAAGAAGCTCATGTAGCAGTTCACGTCCTCGTCCATGTCATTCATATAGATAGCAAACATTATTGGTGCCAGTACAGATCCTTGCGATACTCCACTGATCACCTCTTTCCAATCTGAATATTTTTCTCTGAGCACTACTCTCATCTTTCTACCAGTCAGAAAGTCCTCCATCCATTTTAGTAGGTTTCCTTGTATTCCTCCTATGTGTTCCAGTTTTTTTTCTTTAGTAATTTTCTGTGTGGTACTTTGTCAAAGGCTTTTTGCAAGTCTAGGAATGCACAATCAGCCCATCCATTTCTTTCTTGCACTATGTCTATTAGTCTTGAGTAAAAGCATATTAAGTTTGTGGTACATGATCTTCCTTGTCTGAACCCGAATTGTCTTGGGTTTAATATGTTGTCTTCCAGATGTTTTACCCATCTATTGTTGATTATTTTCTCACAAATTTTGGCTATAGTGCTTGTTAGTGATACTGGCCTATAGTTGGTGGGTTCTTCCTTGTTTCCTCCTTTATATATTGGTACAATGTTAGCATTTTTACAGTCCGTGGCTTTCTTTCCTTCTTTGAGTGAGCTGATTATTAAGATGTGTATTTTGTCTGTTCTTCTTTGCACTCCTTTAGAATCCAATTTGCAATACCATCCGGCCATGTGATTTTCTTACATCCAGTCTTGATAGATGTTCTGATATTTCTTTGTGATGTTGTAAACTCACTCATGTGGGGAGATTGCTTGTTATTATCTATGTCCCAATTTTGTATTTTCTCTCTGGTGAAGACAGATTTAAAGTGGTTGTTCATGATTTCGGCCATCTCTAATTCTTCTGTGTATCCTATATTTCCTTGGCGTAGTTTCACTAGTTCCTGTTTGGTTTTAACCCCTTCCATACGGTGCCGCACACGTAGGCGTCATGGACTTAGATCTCGGTGGCAGCAACCAATGCCAGCCGTACGATGTGTCGTAATAATACTCGCATCATAAAATATAGTCACCGCTTATATCGATCGTTCTCTCTTCACCCGTGAATTTTGATAACCATAGAAAATGCGATTACAAAAGAATTAGAAAGAATGACATTATGGAGGGGCGACTACAATAAATATAATCAAGACGCCGATATGGCAGCCTCGCGAATACACTCGCTCCCCATGACGCCTACGTGTGCGGCACCGTATGGAAGGGGTTAAGTTTACCATTTACATACATCTGAGCATCCAGGAGGTGCTCAGATGAGAGGGAGGGTGGGAGGGGTGTGTAGTGTATTTAGGGATGAAATGGGTGGGAGTGTTTTTATGCCTTTCCCTTTTTGGCTACCCCCCTCGGAAGGGGGAAAAAGCCTTGGTATATGTATGTATGTATGTATGTATTCACATACCGATAGAATAGCTTGGGCTGATCTTTGCTTTTGTCTATAATATCCTTCTCATGGTTCCTTTTTTCCTCTTGTCTCACATTAACATACTCATTTCTACAGATTATATAAATTTGCCATTTGCTTTGTTTTTTGTCTTTTCTCCACTTTTTCCAAGCTTTGTCCCTTCTGTCTTTTGCCTCACTGCATCTTTTGTTGAACCAACATTTAATGTACTCTCTCGCTTTTGTCTTGGTACATGCCTGTTTACCCCTTCATTGTAATTATCCATCAATATATTCCATTTCTCTTCCACTGTTGTCTCTTCCCTATAAAAATTTTCCCAGTTTACATTCAGGAAGAGTGTCTTTAGTTTTGCAGTCTGTTTTGTTGTA
Source organism: Oratosquilla oratoria (assembly GCF_046742065.1). Taxonomy (NCBI): domain Eukaryota; kingdom Metazoa; phylum Arthropoda; class Malacostraca; order Stomatopoda; family Squillidae; genus Oratosquilla; species Oratosquilla oratoria. The sequence goes on along the minus strand of NC_134816.1, from coordinate 19,153,219 downwards.
CATCAATCTTCCTTTCCTATGCTTTTGGTTCCTCTCCATGTCTGTGTCTTCCTTTAGTACAGTTTCGATGAGTACATGGTCACTCTTTCCAATTGGTGTCTCGTACTGGACTTTATCCACTATTTCAGGTTCTGTTGTAAATATTAGATCTAGTTTCGATGGCTCTTCATTGTTTCTGTACCTTGTGTTTTCACTGACCCATGGGGTCATTGTGTACTTCATGGTCATGTCTAGCAGTACATTGCCCCACGAGTCATCTCCTCCTTGCACTGTCATGCTGTCCCAACAAATTCCTTTGCAATTGAAGTCCCCCATAATTACCAGATTACACTTACCCATTAGTATCTCATTTAGTGATTTTCTTGTATCTTCTAGCATTTTTGTATGTTAGTTTTCTTTCCAAGCATTCGATTTTTGGAGGCACATATGTCACCACAAACTTTCTGCTTTTCATATTCTTGCCTTCGACTTTTATCATGATCAGTTCAACATTACCTTTGCCCTCTGCAATTTTTGTCACCTTTAGGTCTTTCTTGGCCAAGAACGTGATTCCCCCTCCCTGTTTCTTGTCCCTGTATTTTATCCAGTAATTGTATAGACCTTGTCCAATAACGATGGATGGTATTTCACGTCTTAGTTTAGTCTCTACAATTCCCATTGTCTGGTTTTGCTTCTAACAGATAATCATCGAGTTCGTTCAGTCCTGAAATTAGTCCGTCAATGTTGGTATAGGCCACTTTTAATTTTCTTCCTTCTCCCTGGTTTTTTCGTTTTGATGCGCCATTGTATTAATCTCAAGTCTTACTCTCTACTGGAATTCTTTGCATTCTGTCTCCGTTCTCATCAAGTTTTTTTCCTTTGATTCTTCTCTTAGTGCCCTTTCTTTTTCTAATTCCTCAGTACTCATTTCTCTTTTTATCCATATCTTATTGTTCTTTTCACTCTTTGCCAAGTTGCCTACTTTTTCAAATATGTCTTCTACTACCATTTGTGACCTTAGTTTTATCTTTAGAGGTCGATTCCTATCCTTAGTATAGCGACCGATTCTATAAGTCTCTTCCAGGTCTATGCCTGAATCTCTGTCTCCCCCCTGAATTTCATTTAGGATTTCTACTGCTGTCTCTCTTTCTTCTTTTTCCCTCATGTACCTCGCCAATCCTTGTTTTTCCTTTAGTCCATATACCACAATACATTTTTTCCTATCTACTGTATCCCTGACCCAATTTGCTTTTTCGTTAATCACTTGTATGATTGTGTCTTTTGCATTATCCTGCATTTGCTGCTTGACTATTTCTTTGAAAGCAATTTCCTTATTTTCAATGTTTTTCCTTCCATTTCTTAATTTCCTGGATACTATCCCCACCTAGGTTCTCTTGGATCTTTTGTGTCAATTCTTGTAATTTATTGTTCACCTCCTGCTTTAGATTTTCGCTATTGTTAATTATCATTAGTTTTCTTCTTTTCATTATCATTCTTCAGTTCATTTATATCCCTTTTCATTTCTTTAATCTCGTTTGTAAGATCCAAATTGGTTTTTCTTAGGTCCGAAATTTCGTGGCTCGCCTGAGCTAAGCAATCTATTAATCCAAATAACCTCTTTTCTCAAGTCCATAATTTCATTCTCCCACCGAAACCTATTTTTGCTCATATCTCTCTCTCTCTAAGTTCTACTTAATCTTTTTTTATACTTTACTAACTCTGGGAAATCCTTATCATTATAACACGTGTTGGAGTAGTTTGTTTACATCGCGGTTCAATAGACTGACGCCAGATGGCTCCGATTCGTGACTGGCTTTCGAGTCGTTGTTTTAATTAAATTTAGCTAAATACGAGTTAATACAATTGACTAGCACAGCAGAGATATCATTTCGGGTACTCACGTTCACTCCCCACCCCTACAATACAAACCAGGTTTCCTTTTTCGTTGTAAATCTTCTTCTTCTTGGTCACGCGACGACGACGACGACGACGACGGAGATGTTTACGGCGTGTATTTACCTAGTTGTATTTACCTAGTTGTATTTTGCGGGAAGGGGAGCTATGCTCGTGGGGTCCCGTCTTCATATCTCATTTTATCTAAACTATTTTTAAATTCATGTATTGATTTTGCACACACCACTTTCTCATCTAACTTGTTCCAACTGTCTATTGCTCTGTGAGGAAAGCTGTTCTTTTTTAAATCTCTTCTATAGCTGTCTTTTTTTATTTTCTTTCCGTGTCCTCTTGTATTTCTGTATTTCTGTCATTTTTATCAGATCAGTAAACAAAAAGTAATTTCTATGCCTTTCATGATTCTGTAAATAGCTATCAAATCTCTCTCTTCTTCTCTAGTGTCTGTAGTTTAAGTTTTTGTAGTCTCTCTTCATATGATAGTTTTGAAGAGTGTTGGTGCCAGTTTTGTAATTGCTCTTTGTATTCTTTCAAGTTTTTTTATACATTTTTTTGTACTTGGTGACCATATCGTTGCTGCATATTCCAATCTTGGTCTTATCAGGGTGATTATTAGGATTTTCCTCACCATTTCTTCATCCAGGTATGTAAATGCTACTTTGATTGTTCTTATTAAATTATAAGTTTCTCCAAAAATCTTATTTATATGTTTCTCAGGTGACATATTATTCATAACAATGACCCAGGTCCTTCTCATTTTCTACTTTTTTTATTCCTTCTTCTCCCAAAATTATATGATCCTGTTATTCTGTTTTTGCTTTTTCCAAATTCCATTATACTACACTTTTTTGTATTGAACTCCATCTCCCACTTCCTACTCCATTCTTGTACTTTATTTAGATCTCTCTGTAGTGATTCACAATCTTCTTCAGTTTTCACTCTTTTCAGTAATTTTGCATCATCTGCAAAGAAGCTCATATAGCTTTCAATTCCTTCATCCATATCATTAATATATATAGCAAACATTATTGGGGCCAGAACTGTTCCCTGCGGGACACCGCTTATTACTTCATTCCATTTTGAGTGCTGATCTCTTATCACTACTCTCATTTTTCTTTCTTGCAAAAAGTCTTCCATCCAATTTAGCAATTTACCTTGTATTCCTCCTTCATATTCTAATTTCTTAAGCAACTTCTTATGTGGTACTTTGTCAAAAGCTTTTTTTAGGTCTAGAAATGCACAATCAGCCCATCCATCTCTTTCTTGTATTATATCTATTAGCCTTGAATAGAAACATATTAAATTGGTGACGCATGATCGTCCTTGTCTGAATCCAAATTGCCTTGGATTTAGTACGTTGTTTTTTTCCAAGTATTTTACCCATCTACTTTTGATAATTCTTTCACATATTTTTGCTATTGTACTTGTTAGAGAGAGACTGGTCTATAGTTGGTAGGTTCTTCTTTATTTCCTCCTTTATATATAGGTACTATATTTGCTTTTTTCCAATCTTCTGGAACTTTTCCTTCTTTTAAGGAACTGCTTATTATGCTATGTATTTTGTCTGCCAGTTCATTCCTGCATTCTTTCAGAATCCAGTTTGCTATTTCATCTGGCCATGCGATTTTCTGACATCAAAATTACCCAAGTGTGTCAATATTTCATTCTTTGTTACTTCTATTTCTTCCATAGGGGGGACTTTTTCCTTCCACTCAATCTCTTCAGGTTGTATATTTTCCCTTGTAAACACTGATTTAAAATGTTTGTTCATAAATTTCTGCCATTTCCATTTCCTCAGTGTATTCAACTCCTTGTCTTAATTTCTCTAAGTCTTGTTTGTTTTTCAGTTTATTGTTTACAAATCTGTAGAATAGTTTTGGTTGATCTTTACACTTTTCTATAACATCTTTTTCATATTTTCTTTTTTCCTCTCTGCACTTTTGTACATATTCATTTCTATAACCAGTATATATTTTCCATTTTTCAGATCTGTCTTTTTTCCATCTGTTCCAGGCTTTGTCTCTTTTGTCCTTTAAACTCCCTACAACTTTTGTTGTACCAGCATTTTACATATTCTTTTTCTTGTTTTTGTCTTGGGACATACTTTTCCACTCCTTTTTTGTAAATTTTTGTCAAAATATTCCATTTCTCTTCCACTGTTGTTTCTTCTTTGTATATTTCTTCCCAGTTTTCGTTGTTGGAAGAATTCTCTTATTTTATCAAAGTTTGTTTTTTCATACATCATTCTTCCTTTTCTATATTGTTCATTTCTTTTCATATATTTTTCTTCATTAAGTTCCAGTTCAATCAATATGTGGTCACTTACCTATTGGTGTTTTATATTCAATCTTATCCACTATTCTAGGTTCAGATGTAATTATTAAGTCTAGCCTCGAGGGTTCTTCTTCATTTCTATACCTAGTGTCTCTCTTGTATCCATTGTGTCATTGAATGGTCAGTAATCATCTCAAGTAGAGCATTTCCCCATGAGTCATCACCACTCTTTACTGTCATTTCTTCCAGCAGATTTCTTTGCAATCAAAGTCGCCCATCATAACTATTCTTCCTCCGTCTTCCATTATTTTAGTTAATGCTATCTTTGTGTCCTCTAACATACTTTTATGTTCACTCTCCTCCCATGAGGCTGTTTTCGGAGGCACATAATTGATCACAAATTTTCTGCTCTTCTTATCTCGGTCTTCCACTTCTATCATAATCATCTCTACTGTATTCTTTCCATATATGACACCTTTCACGTTTATATCCTTCTTAGTCAGGAACATAACTCCAACCCTTGTTTTTTCTCTCTGTTTCTAATCCAATAATTGTATGTATCATGTCCTACACTGTTTGGTGGTAGTGGGCCTTTTAATTTTGTTTCTACAATTCCATTATGTCCGGTTCTTTTTCTTTCAAATAATCATTCAGTTCATTCAATCCTGTTATCAATCCATCTATATTTGTGTAAGACACTCTTAGTTTTCTGCCACTTCCATTGTATTCTCTGTTTCCCTTATGTTTTTCTTTAGTATGTCGAACTGCTTTATTTTCATGTTCACTACTCTCCAATAGAATCTCTCTTTCTCTGACTCCGTTCTTTTTCGTTTTTTGCCTTAGCTTCAATTCTTTTCTGCTTTTTCTGCCTCTCTTTCCTCCTTATTCATTTCTCTTTTTATCCATACCTTTTTATATTGATCATTTGTTGCTAGTTTCCCTGTCTTGGATAGAATTTTCTCTGCTGTTGTTTGTGACCTGAATTTAATCTTAATTGGTCTGGTCTTATCTGTACTATATTTTCCGAGTCTGAATTTTTCCTCAATTTCCTTTATAATTTCTGGTTCATCTTCCTGGACTAATTTTAATAAACTGCTCACTCTTTCATTTTCCTCCTTGATTCTTGCAGTTCTATCTGGGTCATGTTTCTCTTCCATTCCTAATATAATTATACATTTCTTTTTGTCAGCTAATTCTCTTACTATATTCTCCTTCTGTCTCATCACTTTAATAACTGAGTCTTCATTATGTTCTTTCAATTGCTGTTTGACTATGTCAGTGAATGAAACCTTATTCCCTTCTTGAGTTATTCTCCAATTTTTAGCTTCTGTAGCTAGTTTCTCTCTGTTTTCATTACTATTCTTCTTCAATTTCTCATTCTCCTCCTTTACATTTCCTAACTGTCTTTTAAGGTCCTCTATTTCTACAGTAAAGATTCTCTAAGCCTTCACTACTTGATCCAACCTAACAAATCAATGACAAATGGAGTCTACGATACCTAACATACGCACCAAGTCCACGATCACCTTATCAACTCTCTCCTCCAGTCTTATCAGTCGGGGGGGGGGGGGGTTGTGTCCCCCACCCTCTTTAAATCCCTGGAACATATTCTCGTCACTTTCTTCTGTATTGCTCCTCTCTATACTTCTAATCTTTACATTTTTATTAGACATTTGATCCTCGCTAAGTCTTTTGTTTACCTTCCGCTTGTCTGGCTGGTCAAAGTCTACTCCCTCCTCATTTCCTTCCATTTCCCTCAGTCATCCCTCCCCTTTTCCCTTTCCTACGTTTCCCACTACGAGCAATTTCCCCCCCACCCTGCAAAAACACTAGGCACTTCTCTTTGCGTTGGGATCCACAGACTTCACTTTTCTTCAGAACGTCTTCTAAGCCGTCCATTCGTTGAAGTGTGTGTGTGTGTGTGTGTACATGTATGTGTGTGTGTACATGTATGTGTGTGTACATGTGTGTGTATATGTATGTGTGTGTGTGCATGTATGTGTATGTGTATATGTATGTGTGTGTATATGTATGTATGTGTGTGTATGTATATGTGTGTGTGTGTATTTACCTAGTATTTTACGGAAGGGGAGCTATGCTCGTGGTGTCCCGCCTTTTATCTCGCATTGTCTAGTTTACTTTTAAATATGAATGGTTTTTGTGCATACTATTTCATTATCCAGTTGGTTGCAATTGTCCAATACTCTATGTGGAAAACTGTTTTTCTTGTTCACTTCTGTAGTTTTTTTTTTTTTTTTCTCTCTCCATGTCCTCTTGTGTTTCTCTTGTCATAGTTTAGTAAGTCCTCTCTATCAAGTATCTCTGCCTCTCATGATTCTGTAGATGGTCAGTAGGTCACCTCTCTTCTTTGGTTCAGCATCGGCAAATCCAGTTTAGCCTATCTCTCCTCATATGATAGGTTTGCAAGTGCAGATGCCATTTTAGCTGCTGTTCATTGGATTCTTTCTATTTTCTTTATATTCGTTTTGGTGCTCGGGTGACCACAATGTCGCTGCATGCTATTCTAGGCCTTACCAAAGTAACCAACTTTTTTTTTTTTATCATGTCTTCGTCCAAGTATGCAAATGCCACTTTTATTGATCTTAGCAAGTTGTAAGTCTCCCCGACTATTTTGTTAATCTGTTTATCATAGGACAAGTCGTTTGTGATAATTACCCCCAAATCTTTTACGGATCCTACGTTCTTTACCTCCTTGGTTCCAATTGTATATTTTCCTGATTCTGTTTTTGCTTTTTCCAAACTCCATTATGCTACAGTTTTTAGTATTAAAGTCCACTTCCCATTTCTGACTCTAGTTCCATACCTCCTTCAGGTGTTCCTGCAGTGCTTCAGACCTTATCAGTTTCTACTTTCCTTAACAGTTTGGCGTCGTCTGCAAAGAAGCTCGTGTAACAATTCACATCCTCGTCCATGTCATTCACATAAATAGCAAACATTACTGGTGGCAATACAGATCCTTGCGGTACTCCACTGATCACCTCTTTCCAATGTGAATATTTTTCTGAGCACTACTCTCATCTTTCTATCCATCAGGAAGTCCTCCGGCCATTGTAGTACGTTCCCTTGTATTCCTCCTGTGATCCAATTTTTTATTTATTTAATTTTTTTTTTTTTTTAATAGTAATTTTTCTGTGTGGTACTTTGTCAAAGGCTTTTTGCAAGTCTAGGAAGGCACAATCAGCCCATCCATTTCTTGCACTATGTCTATTAGTCTTGAGTAGAAGTATACTAAGATCGTCGTGCATGATCATGCTTGTCTGAACCCAAATTGTCTTGGGTTTATTATGTTATTGTCTTCCAGATGTTTTACCCATCTATTCTTGATGATTTTCTCACAAACTTTGGCTATAGTGCTTGTTAGTGATAGTGGCCTATAGTTGGTGGGCTCTTCCTTGTTTCCTCCTCTATATATTGGTGCAATGTTAGCATTTTTGCAGTCATTAGGTATCTTTCCTTCTTTGAGTGAGCTATTAATTATGTTGTGTATTTTGTGTGTTAGTTTTTCTTTGCATTCCTTTAGAATCCAATTTGCAATACCATCTTGGCCATGTGATTTTCTGACGTCAAGTTTTGACAGGTGTTCTGATATTTGTTTTTGTGTTGTAAATAACTCATGTGGGGAGATCGCTTGTTATTATCTTGGTCCCAATTTTGTATTTTCTCTCTGGTGACTTGGGCCATTTCTAATTCTTGTGTGTATTCTATATTTCCTTGGAGTAATTTCACCATTTCCTGTTTGTTTTTAAGTTTACCATCACATATCGATAGAATAGTTTGGGTTGATCTTTGCATTTATCTATAATATCCTTTTCATGGTTCCTGTTCTCCTCTCTTCTCACTTTAACTTACTCATTTCTATAGTTTATGTAAATTTGCCATTTGCTAGTTTTTTTAAATTTTATTTTATTTATTTTTTTTAATATCTTTTCTCCACCTTTTCCAAGCTTTGTCCTTTCAGTCTTTTGCCTCGCTGCATCTTTTGTCGAACCAACATTTGATATACTCTGTCGCTTTTGTCTTGGTACATGCCTGTTTACCCCCTTCATAATTGTAATTTTCCATCAATATATTCCATTTCTCTTCCACTGTTGTCTCTTCCATATATAATGTTTCCCAGTCTGCATTCCGGAAGAATGTCTTTAGTTTTGCAAAGTCTGTTTTGTTGTACATCGATCTTCCTTTCCTATGCTTTTCATTTCTCTCCATGTCTATTTCTTCCTTTAGTACAGTTTCGATGATTATATGGTCAATCTTTCCAGTTGGTGTCATGTAATGGAATTTGTCCATAATTTCAGGTTCTGTTGTAAATATTAAATCTAGTTTCAATGTATGTGTATATGTGTGTGTGTGTATTTACCTAGTTGTATTTTACGGGAAGGGGAGCTATGCTCGTGAGGTCCCGTCTTCATATCTCATTTTATCTAAACTATTTTTAAATTCATGTATTGTTTTTGCACACACCACTTTCTCATCTAACTGGTTCCAGCTGTCTATTCCTCTGTGAGGAAAGCTGTTCTTTTTCAGATCTCTTCTATAGCTGTCTTTCTGTGTGTGTGTATTTACCTAGTTGTAATTTACGGGAAGAGGAGCTATGCTCGTGGTGTCCCGTCTTCATATCTCATATTATCTAAACTATTTTTAAATTCATGTATTATTTTTGCACACACTACTTTCTCATCTAACTTGTTCCAACTGAATTATTTTGTGAGGAAAGCTGTTTTTTTTTTTTTCACATCTCTTCTATGGCTCTCTTGATTTTCTTTCCGTGCCATCTTGTATTTCTATTGTGTGTGTGTATGTGTATATATATTAGCACTGGCAAATTCTTGGGCCCAATCTAGATTTGCAATGAATTTGTTTGCCTTTGCATAATTCCCTTTAAAATAGTTGTTAGTCATCTTTGAACTTTATAGCTTTGAACGCTTTGAACTTTATCGTTTTATTATTTTATTATATTTATTATTTTTATATTATTTATACTATATCAAAGTATTTATTATATGGTTTTTAATTGTAAGTATACTTTTTAACTATAATAGTTTTTAACTTTTTATAGTTGATAATTATAGTTTATAACTATATAGTTTATGATTGTTTTATAGTTTATAACTATTTCTCATAGGTTTTAAGTATTTTTATACTTACTATAGTTTAACTTTTTATAGTTTACACTATTTTGATAGTTTAAACTATTTTGATAGTTTAAACTATTTTGATAGTTTAAATTATTTTGAGAGTTTAAACTAGACAGTTTAAACTAGATAGTTTTAACTATTTAGATAGTTAACTATTTAGATAGTTTTAACTATTTAGAGAGTTTTAACTATTTAGATAGTTTTAACTATTTAGATAGTTTAAACTATTTTGATAGTTTAAACTATTTTGATAGTTTAAACTATTTTGATAGTTTAAACTATTTTGATAGTTTAAACTATTTTGATAGTTTAAACTATTTTGATAGTTTAAACTATTTTGATAGTTTAAACTATTTTGATAGTTTAAACTATTTTGATAGTTTAAACTATTTTGATAGTTTTAACTATTTTGATAGTTTTAACTATTTTGATAGTTTTAACTATTTTGATAGTTTTAACTATTTTGATAGTTTTAACTATTTTGATAGTTTTAACTATTTTGATAGTTTTAACTATTTTGATAGTTTTAACTATTTTGATAGTTTTAACTATTTTGATAGTTTTTAACTATGAAAGTTTTTAATTATTCTGTTTTCAACTGATGTTTTTGAGTTGTGATTTTTTTATTTTTTATTTTTTTAAGTTGTGATTTAAGTTGTGATTTTTTTAAGTTAATATTTTTAGTGATTTTTTGAGTTGATTTTTTAAGTTGTGATTTTTTAAGTTGATTTCTTAAGTTAATATTTTAAGTGATTTTTTGTTGTGATTTCTTTAAGTTGTGATTTAAGTTGAGTTTTTAACTATAGTTTTTAACTATATAGCTTTGAACTATATAGCTTTGAACTTTATAGTTTTATTATTTTATAGTATTTGATTATTTTTATATATATTTATATTAAAGTGTATGGTTTTTAATTGTTAGTATAGTTTTTTTAACTAATAGTTTTAACTTTTTTATAGTTGATTATTATAGTTTATAACTATAGTTTATGATTGTTTTATAGTTTATAACTTTCTCATAGGTTATAAGTATTTTTATACATCTAACTATAGATTAACTTTTTATAGTTTAAACTATTTATATAGTTTAAACTATTTTGATAGTTTAAACTATTTTGATAGTTTAAACTATTTTGATAGTTTAAACTATTTTGATAGTTTAAACTATTTTGATAGTTTAAACTATTTTGATAGTTTAAACTATTTTGATAGTTTTAACTATTTTGATAGTTTTAACTATTTTGATAGTTTTAACTATTTTGATAGTTTTAACTATTTTGATAGTTTTAACTTTTGATAGTTTTAACTATTTTGATAGTTTTAACTATTTTGATAGTTTTAACTATTTTGATAGTTTTAACTATTTTGATAGTTTTAACTATTTTGATAGTTTTAACTATTTTGATAGTTTTAACTATTTTGATAGTTTTAACTATTTTGATAGTTTTAACTATTTTGATAGTTTTAACTATTTTGATAGTTTTAACTATTTTGATAGTTTTAACTATTTTGATAGTTTTAACTATTTTGATAGTTTTAACTATAGAGAGTTTTAACTATAGAGAGTTTTAACTATAGAGAGTTTTAACTATTTTGATAGTTTTAACTATTTTGATAGTTTTAACTATTTTGATAGTTTTAACTATTTTGATAGTTTTAACTATTTTGATAGTTTTAACTATTTTGATAGTTTTAACTATTTTGATAGTTTTAACTATTTTGATAGTTTTAACTATTTTGACAGTTTTAACTATTTTGACAGTTTTAACTATTTTGACAGTTTTAACTATTTTGACAGTTTTAACTATTTTGACAGTTTTAACTATTTTGACAGTTTTAACTATTTTGACAGTTTTAACTATTTTGACAGTTTTAACTATTTTGATAGTTTTTAACTATGATAGTTTTTAATTATTCTGTTTTCAACTGATGTTTTTGAGTTGTGATTTTTTTATTTTTTATTTTTTTAAGTTGTGATTTAAGTTCTGATTTTTTAAGTTGTGATTTTTTTAAGTTAATATTTTTAGTGATTTTTTGAGTTGTGATTTTTTAAGTTGTGATTTTTTTAAGTTGATTTCTTAAGTTAATATTTTAAGTGATTTTTTGTTGTGATTTCTTTAAGTTGTGATTTAAGTTGAGTTTTTAACTATATATTTTTTAACTATATAGTTTTTAACTATATAGCTTTGAACTATGTAGCTTTGAACTATATAGCTTTGAACTTTATAGTTTTATTATTTTATAGTATTTGATTATTTTTATATATATTATTTATATTAAAGTGTTGTATGGTTTTTAATTGTTATATTAGTTTTTTTTAACTAATAGTTTTTAACTTTTTTTTATAGTTGGTTATTATAGTTTATAACTATAGTTTATGATTGTTTTATAGTTTATAACTTTCTCCTAGGTTATAAGTGTTTTTATACATCTAACTATAGATTAACTTTTTATAGTTTAAACTATTTTGATAGTTTAAACTATTTTGATATTTTTAACTATTTTGATAGTTTTAACTATTTTGATAGTTTTAACTATTTTGATAGTTTTAACTATTTTGATAGTTTTAACTATTTTGATAGTTTTAACTATTTTGATAGTTTTAACTATTTTGATAGTTTTAACTGGATAGTTTTAACTGGATAGTTTTAACTGGATAGTTTTAACTGGATAGTTTTAACTGGATAGTTTAAACTGGATAGTTTAGACTGGATAGTTTAGACTGGATAGTTTAGACTGGATAGTTTAGACTGGATAGTTTAGACTGGATAGTTTAGACTGGATAGTTTAGACTGGATAGTTTAGACTGGATAGTTTAAACTGGATAGTTTTAACTGGATAGTTTTAACTGGATAGTTTTAACTGGATAGTTTTAACTGGATAGTTTTAACTGGATAGTTTTAACTGGATAGTTTTTACTATTGATAGTTTTTACTATTGATAGTTTTTACTATTGATAGTTTTTACTATTTTGATAGTTTTTACTATTTTGATAGTTTTTACTATTTTGATAGTTTTTACTATTTTGATAGTTTTTACTATTTTGATAGTTTTTACTATTTTGATAGTTTTTACTATTTTGATAGTTTTTACTATTTTGATAGTTTTTACTATTTTGATAGTTTTTACTATTTTGATAGTTTTTACTATTTTGATGGTTTTTACTATGATAGATTTTACTTTGATAGTTTTTACTTTGATAGTTTTTACTATGATAGTTTTTACTATGATAGTTTTTACTATGATAGTTTTTACTATGATAGTTTTTACTATGATAGTTTTTACTATGATAGTTTTTACTATGATAGTTTTTACTATGATAGTTTTTACTATTTTGATAGTTTTTACTATTTTGATAGTTTTTACTATTTTGATAGTTTTACTATTTTGATAGTTTTACTATTGTGATAGTTTAACTATTGTCATAGTTTTGAACTATTGTGATAGTTTTGAACTATTTGTATAGTTTTGAATTATTGTGATAGTTTTGAACTATTGTGATAGTTTGAAATTTTGTTAGTTTTGAACCGATTTTTTTTTTATTTGATTCTTTGAGTTGTGATTTTTATTTTTTATTTTTTGAAGTTATTTTTTAAGTTGTGATTTTTTTGAGTTGTGGATTATTAAGTTGTGGATTATTAAGTTGTGGATTATTAAGTTGTGGATTATTAAGTTGTGGATTATTAAGTTGTGGATTATTAAGTTGTGGATTATTAAGTTGTGGATTATTAAGTTGTGGATTATTAAGTTGTGGATTATTAAGTTGTGGATTATTAAGTTGTGGATTATTAAGTTGTGGATTATTAAGTTGTGGATTATTAAGTTGTGTTTTTAACTATATAGCTCTTAACAATATAGCTTTTAACTATATAGCTTTTAACTATATAGCTTTTAACTATATAGCTTTTAACTATAAAGCTTTTAACTATAAAGCTTTTAAGTATAAAGCTTTTAAGTATAAAGCTTTTAAGTATAAAGCTTCGAAATATATAGCTTTGAACTGTATAATTTTGGACTATAAAATTTTGAACCAAATAGCTTTGAACTTTATAGTTTAAATATTTTATTATATAATTTATTATTTTATATTATTTATACTATATTAAATTATTTATTATATGGTTTTTAATTGTTAGTATAGTTTTTAACTATAATAGTGTTTAACTGTTCTAATAGTTTATTATTATAGTTTATAACTATAAAGTTTGATTGTTTCATACTTTATAACTATTTCTCATAGGTTTTAAGTATTTTTATACTTCTAACTATAGTTTAACTTTTGATAGTTTAAACTTATTTGATAATTTAAACTATTTTGATAGTTTAAACTATTTTGATAGTTTAAACTATTTTGATTAAACTATTTTGATTAAACTATTTTGATAGTTTAAACTATTTTGATAGTTTAAACTATTTTGATAGTTTAAACTATTTTGATAGTTTAAACTATTTTGATAGTTTAAACTATTTTGATAGTTTAAACTATTTTGATAGTTTAAACATTTTTGATAGTTTAACTGTTTTGATAGTTTAACTGTTTTGATAGTTTAACTGTTTTGATAGTTTAACTGTTTTGATAGTTTAACTGTTTTGATAGTTTAACTATTTTGATAGTTTAACTATTTTGATAGTTTAACTATTTTGATGGTTTTGATCTATTTTGATGGTTTTGATCTATTTTGATGGTTTAACTATTTTGATAGTTTAACTATTTTGATAGTTTAACTATTTTGATAGTTTAACTATTTTGATAGGTTTGATCTATTTTGATAGGTTTGATCTATTTTGATAGGTTTGATCTATTTTGATAGGTTTGATCTATTTTGATAGGTTTGATCTATTTTGATAGGTTTGATCTATTTTGATAGGTTTGATCTATTTTGATAGGTTTGATCTATTTTGATAGGTTTGATCTATTTTGATAGTTTGATCTATTTTGATAGTTCTGATCTATTTTGATAGTTCTGATCTATTTTGATAGTTTTGAATGTTTTTTTTATAGTTTTGAACTATTTTGATAGTGTTGAACTATTTTGATGGTTTAACTATTTTGATGGTTTAACTATTTTGATGGTTTTGATCTATTTTGATAGTTTAACTTTTTATAGGTTTGATCTATTTTGATAGGTTTGATCTATTTTGATAGGTTTGATCTATTTTGATAGGTTTGATCTATTTTGATAGGTTTGATTTATTTTGATAGGTTTGATCTATTTTGATAGGTTTGATCTATTTTGATAGGTTTGATCTATTTTGATAGGTTTGATCTATTTTGATAGGTTTGATCTATTTTGATAGGTTTGATCTATTTTGATAGGTTTGATCTATTTTGATAGTTTGATCTATTTTGATAGGTTTGATCTATTTTGATAGGTTTGATCTATTTTGATAGGTTTGATCTATTTTGATAGTTCTGATCTATTTTGATAGTTCTGATCTATTCTGATAGTTTTGAATTTTTTTTATAGTTTTGAACTATTTTGATAGTGTTGAAGTATTTTGATAGTGTTGAAGTATTTTGATAGTGTTGAAGTATTTTGATAGTGTTGAAGTATTTTGATAGTGTTGAAGGATTTTGATAGTGTTGAAGGATTTTGATAGTTCTGAAGGATTTTGATAGTTCTGAAGGATTTTGATAGGTTTGAAATATGATAGTTTTGAACAATTTTTTTGTTTCTAACTTTTGATATTTTTTAATTCTGTTAGTTTTTAACTTTTTTCTAAGTTGTGATTCTTTGAGTTGTGATTCTTTGAGTTGAGATTTTTTTAAAGTTGTTTTTTTTAAGTTGTTTTTTTAAGTTGTTTTTTTTAAGTTGTTTTTTTTAAGTTGTGGTTTTGTTAACTTGTTTTGTTAAGTTGTGGTTTTTTTGAGTTGTGATTTTATTGTTTTTTTTTTTTTTTTTTTTTTTTGTGGTATTGTTTTTTGTTTTTTGTTTTTTTTTATTTATTTTTTTCTTAAGTTGTGGTTTTTTAAGTTGTGATTTTTTTAAGTTGTGATTTTAACTATATAGCTTTTAACTATATAGCTTTTAACAATATAGCTTTGAACTATATAGCTTTGAACTATATAGCTTTGAACTATATAGCTTTGAACTATATAGCTTTGAACTATATAGCTTTGAACTATATAGCTTTGAACTATATAGCTTTGAACTATATAGCTTTGAACTATATAATTTTGAACTATATAATTTTGAACTAAATAGCTTTGAACTTTATAGTTTAAATATGTTATTATATAATATTTTATTATTTTTATTTATTTATACTATATTAAATTATTATATGGTTTTTAATTGTTAGTATAGTTTTTAACTAAGAGTATTTAACTTTTTATAGTTGATTATTGTAGTTTATAACTAAAGTGTGATTGTTTTATAGTTTATAAATATTTCTCAGGTTCAGTATTTTTATACTTCTAACTATAGTTTAACTTTTTTTTAGTTTAAACTATTTTGATAGTTTAAACTATTTTTGTAGTTTAAACTAGATAGTTAAAACTATTCATATAGTTTTAACTATTTGGATAGTTTTAACTATTTGGATAGTTTTAACTATTTAGATAGGTTTAACTATTTAGATAGTTTTAACTATTTTGGTAGTTTTAACTATTTTGGTAGTTTTAACTATTTTGGTAGTTTTAACTATTTTGGTAGTTTTAACTATTTTGGTAGTTTTAACTATTTTGGTAGTTTTAACTATTTTGGTAGTTTTAACTATTTTGGTAGTTTTAACTTTTGGTAGTTCAAACTATTTTGTCATTTTTTTTAGTTTTTTTTTTAAGTTGTGATTTTTTTTAGTTGATTTTTTAAGTTAATATTTTAAGTGATTTTTTGAGTTGTGATTTTTTTAAGTTGTGATTTTTGAAAGTTAATATTCTAAGTGATTTTATAAGTTGTGATTTCTTTTAAGTTGAGTTTTTAACTATATAGCTTTGAACTATATAGCTTTGAACTATATAGCTATGAACTTTATAGGTTTATTATTTTATAGTATATTTTATTTATATATATATTATTATTTATATTAAAGCATTATATGGTTTATAATTTGTAGTATAGTTTTTTAACTAATAGTTTTTAACTTGTTTATAGTTGATTATTATAGTTTATAACTATATAGTTTATGATTGTTTTATAGTTTATAACTATTTCTCATAGGTTTTAAGTATTTTTATACTTCTAACTATGGATTAACTTTTTATAGTTTAAACTATTTTGATAGTTTAAATTATTTTGATAGTTTAAACTATTTTGATAGTTGAAACTATTTTGATAGTTGAAACTATTTTGATAGTTGAAACTATTTTGATAGTTGAAACTATTTTGATAGTTGAAACTATTTTGATAGCTTAAACTATTTTGATAGTTGAAACTATTTTGATAGTTTAAACTATTTTGATAGTTTAAACTATTTTGATAGTTTAAACTATTTTGATAGTTTAAACTATTTTGATAGTTTAAACTATTTTGATAGTTTAAACTATTTTGATAGTTTAAACTATTTTGATAGTTTAAACTATTTTGATAGTTTAAACTATTTTGATAGTTTAAACTATTTTGATAGTTTAAACTATATTGATAGTTTAAACTATATTGATAGTTTAAACTATATTGATAGTTTAAACTATATTGATAGTTTAAACTATATTGATAGTTTAAACTATATTGATAGTTTAAACTATATTGATAGTTTAAACTATATTGATAGTTTAAACTATATTGATAGTTTAAACTATATTGATAGTTTTAACTATATTGATAGTTTTAACTATTTGATAGTTTTAACTATTTCGATAGTTTTAACTATTTGATAGTTTTAACCTTTGATAGTTTTGAACTATTTTGATAGTTCCGAACTATTTTGATAGTTTTGAACTCTTGTAATAGTTTTGAGCTATTTTGATATTTCTAAATTATTCTGTTAGTTTTTAACTGATTTTTTTTTTGTGTTGTGATTCTTTGAGTTGTGATTTTTGTAGTAGTAATTTTTTGAAGTTGAGATTTTTTTAAGTTGTGATTTTATGAAGTTTATTTTTTTTTAAGTTGATTTTTAAGTTTTGATTTATTTTAATTGTGATTTTTTTAAATTGGTTTTTTAAGTTTAAAGATGTTTGTTTAAGTTGTGATTTTTTAAATTAATATTTGTGATTTTTTGAGATGTGATTTTTTGAGTTGTGATTTTTTTAAGTTGTGATTTTTTTAAGTTGTTTTTTTTTAAGTTAATATTTTAAGTGATTTTTTAAGTTGTGATTTCTTTAAGTTAAGTTTTTAACTACAGTATATAGCTTTGAACTATATAGCTTTGAACTTTATAGTTTTATTATTTTATAGTATTATATATTTTTATATATATATTATTATTTATATTAAAGTATTATATGGTTTTTAATTGTTTGTATAGTTTTTTAAATAATAGTTTTTATTTTTTTTTTATAGTTGATTACTATAGTTTATAACTAGTTTATGATTGTTTTATAGTTACCATTTCTCATAGGTTTTAAGTATTTTTATACATCTAACTATAGATTAACTTTTTATAGTTAACTATTTTGATAGCTTTAACTATTTTGATAGCTTTAACTATTTTGATAGCTTTAACTATTTTGATAGTTTTAACTATTTTGATAGTTTTAACTATTTTGATAGTTTTAACTTTTGATAGTTTTAACTTGATAGTTTTAACTATTTTGATAGATTTAACTATTTTGATAATTTTAACTTGATAGTTTTAACTATTTTTATAGTTTTAACTATTCTTAGTTTTCACTATTTTTATAGTTAAATATTTTTATAGTTTTAACTTTTGATAGTTTTAACTTTTGATAGTTTTAACTTTTGATGGTTTTAACTTTTGATGGTTTTTACTTCTGATAGTTTAACTATTTTGATAGTTTAACTATTTTGATAGTTTAACTATTTTGATAGTTTAACTATTTTGATAGTTTTACTACTTTGATAGTTTTACTACTTTGATAGTTTTACTACTTTGATAAATTAACTATTTTGATAGTTTAACTACTATGATAGTTTAACTACTATGATAGTTTAACTACATTGATAGTTTAACTACATTGATAGTTTAACTATTTTGATAGTTTAACTATGATAGTTTAACTTTTGATAGTTTAACTATGATAGTTTAACTATTTTGATAATTTAACTATTTTGATAGTTTAACTATGATAGTTTAACTATTTTGATAGTTTAACTATTGTGATAGTTTTGAACTATTGTGATAGTTTTGAACTATTGTGATAGTTTTGAACTATTGTGATAGTTTTGAACTATTGTGATAGTTTTGAACTATTGTGATAGTTTTGAACTATTGTGATAGTTTTGAACTATTGTGATAGTTTTGAACTATTGTGATAGTTTTGAACTATTGTGATAGTTTTGAACTATTGTGATAGTTTTGAACTATTGTGATAGTTTTGAACTATTGTGATAGTTTTGAACTATTGTGATAGTTTTGAACTATTGTGATAGTTTTGAACTATTGTGATAGTTTTGAACTATTGTGATAGTTTTGAACTATTGTGATAGTTTTGAACTATTGTGATAGTTTTGAACTATTGTGATAGTTTTGAACTATTGTGATAGTTTTGAACTATTGTGATAGTTTTGAACTATTGTGATAGTTTTGAACTATTGTGATAGTTTTGAACTATTGTGATAGTTTTGAACTATTGTGATAGTTTTGAACTATTGTGATAGTTTTGAACTATTGTGATAGTTTTGAACTATTGTGATAGTTTTGAACTATTGTGATAGTTTTGAACTATTGTGATAGTTTTGAACTATTGTGATAGTTTTGAACTATTGTGATAGTTTTGAACTATTGTGATAGTTTTGAACTATTGTGATAGTTTTGAACTATTGTGATAGTTTTGAACTATTGTGATAGTTTTGAACTATTGTGATAGGATGAGGTGGATGGATGGGGTGAAGGGGGTTTGGGGAAGTGGGGAATGTCTGTTGAGGAAGGAAGGGAGAGGACGGAAGACAGAGGTGAGTGGAGAATGGTTGTATATGGATGATGTTGTGACTGCATGAGGAGGAATGGGCGGGGAAGTGTGGGGTGGGGTAGTATGTGTGAGTAAATTTTGACGCAGCCCGAAGGGATTTCTCCCCGTCCTCGCCTTATATGCAAAGGGGGACGGAGAGGGGGGGTCGCCGATTAAATGAAGCGGCCTCGCTGTGGATGTACTGTCTTGCGACACTACAGCTGACCCAAGGCGGTGGGAAGGGTGCAGGGATGACCTGTCATCCAGGAGGTGCTCAGATGAGAGGAAGGGTGGGAGGGGTGTGGAGTGTATTTAGGGATGAAATGGGTGGGAGTGTTTTTATGCCTTTCCCTTTTTGGCTACCTCCCTTGGAAGGGGGAAAAAGCCTTGGTATATGTATGTGATAGTTTTGAACTATTGTGATAGTTTTGAACTATTTTGTTAGTTTTGAACTATTTTGTTAGTTTTGAACTATTTTGTTAGTTTTGAACTATTTTGTTAGTTTTGAACTATTTTGTTAGTTTTGAACTATTTTGTTTTGAATTATTTTGATAGTTTGAACTATTTTGATAGTTTGAACTATTTTGATAGTTTGAACTATTTTGATAGTTTTGAACTATTCTGATAGTTTTGAACTATTTTGATAGTTTTGAACTATTTTGATAGTTTTGAACTATTTTGATAGTTTTGAACTGTTGATAGTTTTGAACTTTTGATAGTTTTGAACTATTTTGATAGTTTTGAACTATTTTGATAGTTTTGAACTATTTTGATCTGTGAACTATTTTGATAGTTTTAATTATTCTGTTAGTTTGTAACTGATTTTTTTGAGTTGTGAATCTTTGAGTTGTGATTTTTAGTATTAATTTTTGAAGTGATTTTTTTAAGTTGAATTTTTTTAAGTTGTGATTTTTTTAAGTTGTGATTTTTTTAAGTTGTGATTTTTTTAAGTTGTGATTTTTTTAAGTTGTGATTTTTTTAAGTTGTGATTTTTTTAAGTTGAGATTTTTTTTAAGTTGTGATTTTTTAAGTTCTGATTTTTTAAGTTGAGATTTTTTTAAGTCGTGATTTTTTTAAGTCGTGATTTTTTTAAGTTGTGATTTTAACTATATAGCTTTGAACTATATAGCTTTGAACTATATAGCTTTGAACTATATAGCTTTGAACTATATAGCTTTGAACTATATAGCTTTGAACTATATAGCTTTGAACTATATAGCTTTGAACTATATAGCTTTGAACTATATAGCTTTGAACTATATAGCTTTGAACTATATAGCTTTGAACTATATAGCTTTGAACTATATAGCTTTGAACTATATAGCTTTGAACTGTATAGCTTTGAACTGTATAGCTTTGAATTGTATAATTTTGAACTATATAGCTTTGAACTATATAGCTTTGAACTAAATAGCTTTGAACTTTATAGTTTAAATCTTTTATTATATAATATTTATTATTTTTATTTATACTATATTAAATTATTTATTATATGGTTTTTAATTGTTAGTATAGTTTTTAACTATAATAGTGTTTAACTGTTTTTATAGTTGATTATTATAGTTTATAACTAAAGTTTGATTGTTTTATAGTTTATAACTATTTCTCATAGGTTTTAAATATTATTATACTTCTAACTATAGTTTAACTTTTTATAGGTTAAACTATTTTGATAGTTTAAACTGGATAGTTTTAACTATTTAGATAGTTTTAACTATTTAGATAGTTTTAACTATTTAGATAGTTTTAACTATTTAGATAGTTTTAACTATTTAGATAGTTTTAACTATTTTGGTAGTTTTAACTATTTTGGTAGTTTTAACTATTTTGGTAGTTTTAACTATTTTGGTAGTTTTAACTATTTTGGTAGTTTTAACTATATTGGTAGTTTTAACTATATTGGTAGTTTAAACTATTTTGATAGTTTTTAACTATGAAAGTTTTTAATTATACTGTTAGTTTTTAACTGATATTTGTGAGTTGTGATTTTTTAGTTATTTTTTTTTAGTTGTGATTATTTTAAGTTTATTTTTTAAGTTGATATTTTAAGTGTTTTTATGAGTTGTGATTTTTTTGAGTTGTGATTTTTTTTAAGTTGTGATTTTTGAAGTTAATGTTTTAAGTGATTTTTTTAAGTTGTGATTTTTTAAGTTGTTATTTTTGAAGTTAATATTGTAAGTGATTTTTTTGAGTTGTGATTTTTTAAGTTGATTTTAACTATATAGCTTTGAACTATATAGCTTTGAACTATATAGCTTTGAACTATATAGCTTTGAACTATATAGCATTGAACTATATAGCTTTGAACTATATAGCTTTGAACTATATAGCTTTGAACTATATAGCTTTGAACTATATAGCTTTGAACTATATAGCTTTGAACTATATAGCTTTGAATTGTATAATTTTGAACTATATTATTTTGAACTATATAATTTTGAACTAAATAGCTTTGAACTTTATAGTTTAAATCTTTTATTATATAATTATTATTTTTATTTATACTATATTAAATTATTTATTATATGGTTTTTAATTGTTAGTATAGTTTTTAACTATAATAGTGTTTAACTGTTTTTATAGTTGATTATTATATTTTATAACTAAGGTTTGATTGCTTTATAGTTTATAACTTTCTCATAGGTTTTAAATATTTTTATACTTCTAACTATAGTTTAACTTTTTATAGGTTAAACGATTTTGATAGTTTAAACTGGATAGTTTTAACTATTTAGATAGGTTTAACTATTTAGATAGTTTAACTATTTAGATATTTTTAACTTGATATTTTTAACTATTTTGATAGTTTTAATTATTTTTGTAGTTTTAACTATTTTTTGTAGTTTTAACTATTTTTGTAGTTCTAACTATATTGGTAGTTCAAATTATTTTGATAGTTTTTAACTATGAAAGTTTTTAATTATTCTGTTAGTTTTTAACTGATTTTTTTGAGTTGTGATTTTTTAGTTATTTTTTTTTCTTAGTTGTGATTTTTTTAATTTTAATTTTTAAGTTAATATTTTAAGTGATTTTTTGAGTGATTTTTTTAAGTTGTGATTTTTGTTGTGATTTTTGAAGTTAATATTTTAAGTGATTTTTTGAGTTATTTTTTTAAGTTGTGATTTTTGAAGTTAATATTTTAAGTGATATCTTTAAGTTGTGATTTCTTTAAATTGAGTTTTTAACTAGTTTTTAACTATAGTTTTTAACTATATAGTTTTTAACTATATAGCTTTGAATTATGTAGCTTTGAACTATATAGCTTTGAACTTTATAGTTTTATTATTTTATAGTATATTTTATTATATTTTATTATTTCTTTATTTCTTACTTGTGATAGTTTTAACTATTTGATAGTTTTAACTATTTTGATAGTTTTAACTATTTGATAGTTTTAACTATTTTGATAGTTTTAACTATTTTGATACTTTTAACTATTTTGATAGTTTTAACTATTTTGATAGTTTTAACTATTTTGATAGTTTTAACTATTTTGATAGTTTTAACTATTTTGATAGTTTTAACTATTTTGATAGTTTTGAACTATTTTGATAGTTTTGAACTATTTTGATAGTTTTGAACTATTTTGATAGTTTTGAACTATTTTGATAGTTTTGAACTATTTTGATAGTTTTGAACTATTTTGATAGTTTTGAACTATTTTCATATTGTTGAACTAATTTCATATTGTTGAACTATTTTGATAGTTTTGAACTATTTTGATAGTTTTGAACTATTTTGATAGTTTTGAACTATTTTGATAGTTTTGAACTATTTTGATAGTTTTGAACTATTTTGATAGTTTTGAACTATTGATAGTTTTGAACTTTTCATAGTTTTGAACTATTTTGATAGTTTTGAACTATTTTGATAGTTTTGAACCATTTTGATAGTTTTGAACCATTTTGATAGTTTTGAACCATTTTGATAGTTTTGAACCATTTTGATAGTTTTGAACCATTTTGATAGTTTTGAACCATTTTGATAGTTGTGAACCATTTTGATAGTTGTGAACCATTTTGATAGTTGTGAACCATTTTGATAGTTTTGAACCATTTTGATAGTTTTGAACCATTTTGATAGTTTTGAACCATTTTGATAGTTTTGAACCATTTTGATAGTTTTGAACCATTTTGATAGTTTTGAACCATTTTGATAGTTTTGAACCATTTTGATAGTTTTGAACCATTTTGATAGTTTTGAACCATTTTGATAGTTTTGAACCATTTTGATAGTTTTGAACCATTTTGATAGTTTTGAACCATTTTGATAGTTTTGAACTATTTTGATAGTTTTGAACCATTTTGATAGTTTTGAACCATTTTGATAGTTTTGAACTTTTGATAGTTTTGAACTTTTGATAGTTTTGAACTTTTGATAGTTTTGAACTATTGTGATAGTTTTGAACTATTGTGATAGTTTTGAACTATTGTGATAGTTTTGAACTATTGTGATAGTTTTGAACTATTGTGATAGTTTTGAACTATTGTGATAGTTTTGAACTATTGTGATAGTTTTGAACTATTGTGATAGTTTTGAACTATTGTGATAGTTTTGAACTATTGTGATAGTTTTGAACTATTGTGATAGTTTTGAACTATTGTGATAGTTTTGAACTATTGTGATAGTTTTGAACTATTGTGATAGTTTTGAACTATTGTGATAGTTTTGAACTATTGTGATAGTTTTGAACTATTGTGATAGTTTTGAACTATTGTGATAGTTTTGAACTATTGTGATAGTTTTGAACTATTGTGATAGTTTTGAACTATTGTGATAGTTTTGAACTATTGTGATAGTTTTGAACTATTGTGATAGTTTTGAACTATTGTGATAGTTTTGAACTATTGTGATAGTTTTGAACTATTGTGATAGTTTTGAACTATTGTGATAGTTTTGAACTATTGTGATAGTTTTGAACTATTGTGATAGTTTTGAACTATTGTGATAGTTTTGAACTATTGTGATAGTTTTGAACTATTGTGATAGTTTTGAACTATTGTGATAGTTTTGAACTTGTGATAGTTTTGAACTTGTGATAGTTTTGAACTATTGTGATAGTTTTGAACTATTGTGATAGTTTTGAACTATTGTGATAGTTTTGAACTATTGTGATAGTTTTGAACTATTGTGATAGTTTTGAACTATTGTGATAGTTTTGAACTATTGTGATAGTTTTGAACTATTGTGATAGTTTTGAACTATTGTGATAGTTTTGAACTATTGTGATAGTTTTGAACTATTGTGATAGTTTTGAACTATTGTGATAGTTTTGAACTATTGTGATAGTTTTGAACTATTGTGATAGTTTTGAACTATTGTGATAGTTTTGAACTATTGTGATAGTTTTGAAATATGTGATAGTTTTGAACTATTGTGATAGTTTTGAACTATTGATATAGTTTAGAACTATTGAGATATTTGAGAACTATTGTTATATTTTAGATCTATTGATAGAGTTGAACTATTGTGATAGTTTTGAACTATTGTGATAGTTTTGAACTATTGTAGTTTTGAACTATTGTGATAGTTTTGAACTATTGTGATAGTTTTGAACTATTGTGATAGTTTTGAACTATTGTGATAGTTTTGAACTATTGTGATAGTTTTGAACTATTGTGATAGTTTTGAACTATTGTGATAGTTTTGAACTATTGTGATAGTGTTGAACTATTTGATAGTTTTGAACTATGTGATTGTTTTGAATGATTGTTAGTTTTGAACTATTTGATAGTTTTGAACTATTTGATAGTTTTGAACTATTTGATAGTTTTGAACTATTTGATAGTTTTGAACTATTTGATAGTTTTGAACTATTTGATAGTTTTGAACTATTTGATAGTTTTGAACCATTTTGATAGTTTTGAACTATTTTGATAGTTTTGAACTATTTTGATAGTTTTGAACTATTTGATAGTTTTGAACTATTTGATAGTTTTGAACTATTTGATAGTTTCCAACTATTTGATAGTTTCCAACTATTTGATAGTTTCCAACTATTTGATAGTTTCCAACTATTTGATAGTTTCCAACTATTTGATAGTTTCCAACTATTTGATAGTTTCCAACTATTTGATAGTTTCCAACTATTTGATAGTTTTTAAATATTTTGATAGTTTTTAACAATTTTTATAGTTTTGAAAAATTGTGATAGTTTTTCACTATTTTTATAGTTTTGAACTATTTTGATAGTTTTTAACTATTTTGATAGTTTGACTATTTTGATAGTTTGACTATTTTGATAGTTTGACTGTTTTGATGGTTTGACTGTTTTGATGGTTTGACTGTTTTGATGGTTTGACTGTTTTGATGGTTTGACTGTTTTGATGGTTTTGATCTATTGTGATGGTTTTGATCTATTGTTATGGTTTTGATCTATTGTGATGGTTTTGATCTATTGTGATGGTTTTGAACTATTTTTATAATTTTGAACTTTTTATAATTTTGAACTATTTTTATAGTTTTGAACTATTTTTATAGTTTTGAACTATTTTTATAGTTTTGAACTATTTTTATAGTTTTGAACTATTTTTATAGTTTTGAACTATTTTTATAGTTTTGAACTTTTTATAGTTTTGAACTATTTTATATGTGAACTATTTTATATGTGAACTATGTTGATAGTTTTGAACTATTTTGATATTTTTGAACTAATTTGATAGTTTTGAACTATTTTGATAGTTTTGAACTATATTGATAGTTTTGAACTATTTTGATAGTTTTGAACTATTCTGGTAGTTTTGAACTATTTTGATAGGCTTGAACTATTTTGATAGGTTTAACCAATATGATAGTTTTAAACAATATGATAGTTTTAACCAATATGATAGTTTTAACCAATATGATAGTTTTAACTAATATGATAGTTTTAACTAATATGATAGTTTTAACTAATATGATAGTTTTAACCAATATGATAGTTTTAACCAATATGATAGTTTTTATTTATTCTGTTAGTTTTTAACTGATTTTTTTGAGTTGTGATTCTTTTTTGTAGTAATTTTTTTAAGTTGTTTTTTTAACTTTATAGCTTTGAACTATATATATTTGAACTATATAGCTCTGAAATATATAGCTGTGAACTATATAGCTTTGAACTATATAGCTTTGAACTATACAATTTTGAACTATAGCTTTGAACTATATAGCTTTGAACTTTATAGTATATTATTATATTATATTTTATTATTTTTATATAAATTATCATTATACTATAAAGTATTTATTATATGGTTTTTAATTGTTATTATAGTTTTTAACTAATAGTTTTCCACTGTTTTTATAGTTTATAATAGTTTGTAACTATAGTTTATGATTGTTTTATAGTTTATAACTATTTCACATAGGTTTTAAGTATGTTTATACTTCTAACTATAGTTTAACTTTTTATAATTTAAACTACATTGAGAGTTTAAACTATTTTGAGTTAAAACTATTTTGAGTTTTAATTATGATAGTTTTAATTGTTTTGATAGTTTTCACTATTTTGATATTTAACTTTTGATATTTTTAACTTTTTTGATATTTTTAACTGTTTTGATAGCTTAACTGAAAGTTTTTAATTACTGTTAGTTTTTAACTGATTTTTTTAAGTTGTGATTTTTTTTTTGTTGTTGATTTTTTTAAGTTGTGGTTTTTCGAGCGTTGTGGTTTTTTAAGCGTTGTGGTTTTTTTAAGCGTTGTGGTTTTTTTAAGCGTTGTGGTTATTTTAAGTGTTGTGGTTTTTTAAGTTGTGATTTTTTAAGTATTGTGATAGTTTTTAACTCTAGTTTTAACTATATAGCCTTTAACTATTTATATACATTTTATAAATATTTTCATTATTTTTATATCTTATTTATATTATATTATATCTTATTTATATTATATAGACATTTGGGAATGGATGCGAAGAGGAGACTGTATGAAGGAGTGATTGTGCCAACAGCACTGTATGGGGCAGAAACGTGGAACATAAGAGAAGAAGAGAGAAGGAGTTTGAATGTGTTTGAGATGAGGTGTCTGAGAAGTATGGTGGGGGTTACTAGGCTGGATAGAGTGGGAAATGAGGAGGTGAGGAGGAGAACAGGGGTGAAAAAGGATTTGGGATATAGGGTTGATGAAAGAATATTAGGATGGTTTGGACACATGGAAAGAATGAGTGAAGAAAGACTAGTAAAAGAGGTATGGAAGGCAGATGTGGAGGGAGTGAACATGAGGGGACGTCCTAGGATGAGGTGGATGGATGGGGTGAAGGGGGCTTTGGGGAAGAGGGGAATGTCTGTTGAGGAAGGAAGGGAGAGGACGGAAGACAGAGGTGAGTGGAGAATGGTTGTATATGGATGATGTTGTGACTGCATGAGGAGGAATGGGCGGGGGGGGGGTGGGGGGTGGGGTAGTATGTGTGAGTAAATTTTGACGCAGCCTGAAGGGATTTCTCCCCGTCCTCTCCTTATATGCAAAGGGGGACGGAGAGAGGGGGTCGCCGATTAAATGAAGCGGCCTTGCTGTGGATGTACTGTGTCTTGCGACACTGCTTCTGACCCAGGGCGGTGGGCGGGGTGCAGGGATGACCCGTCATCCAGGAGGTGCTCAGATGAGAGGAAGGGTGGGAGGGGTGTGGAGTGTATTTGGGGATGAAATGGGTGGGAGTGTTTTTATGCCTTTCCCTTTTTGGCTACCTCCCTTGGAAGGGGGAAAAAGCCTTGGTATATGTATGTATGTATATTATATAATAAAATTATTGTTATAAGGCTTTTGATTATTATTATAATTTTATCTATAATAGTTTTTAACGTTAGTTTATGATTATAGTTTAAACTATTTCTGTGCTGCTTCCATCCAGGTTATTTGAAATATTCCCCTTCTGTCCATCTCTGCATCCACTCCATCTATCCATCTCATTTGAGGTCTCTGGGTCTTGTTCCAGGCATTCTACCCATCATAACTGGTTTTGGCATTCTATGGTCCTCCATACGCGCCACATGCCCATCCATCTCAATTTTGGTCTACGTATAACATGTTATTTTCTCTTGTTTAGTTATTTCCCATAGCTCATTATTGTGTTGCCCTCTCCACCTATTCTCATTTTCATCCAAAACTGGTCCAGTAATTCGCCTCAATATTGTATTCTCGAACACCAGTAGTCTTTGTTCCATTTGTTTTGTTAAGCTCCATGTCTCTGGCATATAAAACTAGGTTGTAGGATTGTATTGTAGATTCTTAATTTTGTATTTCTTGATGTGCTTTTCTTCTTTAATAATGATACAAGGCTAAAATAACATCTGTTTCTATTTGTTACTGTCGCACCTAGATATCTGAAACTCTCTACCTCCTCTATTCTCTTGTCTTTGAAAAACACATCCTATACGTTGCTCTCCTCTCTGCTGATACACATTGGTTTCATGGAAATTTATTTGCAGCCCAACTCTCTCTGCTGTCTCTCTTAGTGGGGTGATTGGATCTTTGAAATCATCTCAACTCTGGGCAATTAGGTCCACATCATAGGCAAATGTTAGATTATTGACTTTAATGTTGTCCAGTTTACATCGACCTCTATTTATCATTGTCCTAGTTATTTTCTCCATCACCAAGTTAAACAGCAAAGA
Source organism: Oratosquilla oratoria (assembly GCF_046742065.1). NCBI lineage: Eukaryota > Metazoa > Arthropoda > Malacostraca > Stomatopoda > Squillidae > Oratosquilla > Oratosquilla oratoria. The sequence continues at coordinate 19,124,306 of NC_134816.1, read as the reverse complement.
AGATAACACACATCCTTGCCTCAAGCCATTCTCGATTTCGAAACATTCCGAATATCTTCCATCAACCCTTGCCACTGATTTTGTGTTTGTAAGACACTTATATTAAAGGTATTATCTTGTCCGGTATTCCAAATTCCTTTAGTATGCCCCATACACTGTATATACTGCCGTACGCTTGCTTGAAATCGATAAACAAATGGTATTGCATGGTATTCTACTCCCATGCTTTCTGTTACTTGTTTTAATGTGAAAATATGGTCAATCGTTGACTTTCCACTCCTAAATCCACACTGATAATCTCCTATTCCACACTGTGTATACCTTCAATCTGGTATATAGTACCTACTCTAGCAAGGATCTTATATCCAGTCTGTAACAGTGTAATGCCCCTGTAATTTATACATTGGTTTTTATTTCCTTTCTTATGTATTGGTGTTATCACTCCTTCATTCCATGATGATGGTATTCTTTCCTTTCTCCATACTAGCTGTATTAATTGTGTCCATTTTCTTTCTGAAGCTTGACCTAATTTTAAGAGTTGTACTGCTGGGATGTTATCTTTTCCTGGAGCTTTTTTACTATTTAAAACTGTGATGCATTTTCTCATTTCCTCCAGCGATGGTTCCTCCAGGTAATAATCCTCTGGTCCTTGTATATTTTTACTAATCAAGGGATTTTCAGGTTCAGGTCTATTTAAGAGTTCCCTAAAATATTCTTCCCATGGTTCCATGACCTCTTTCTCATGAATCAAAATTTCACCATTTTTATCTTTTATCATCTTTGTTCTTGGTTGATATCCCTTCCTAAGTTTCCTTACCCCTTCATACTGTTCCATAACCTTGCCTTCTTTAGCATCCTGATCTATTCTATCTAGCTCTTTGTTTATCTGTTGCCTTTTCTTTTTTCTAATTATTCGTCTAGCTTCTCTCGTCTTCTTTTGCAATATTCTTGTTAGTTGTCCATCAGTCGTATTCATCAACCATTTGGCTTTCGCTAGTTTTCTTTCTTCAACTATTTTTTTTTTCCATTTATTATCATTATTTTAACTTTAGTTTTTAAATATTTTTAGTTAATTATTATTATTATGGTTTATAAATATTACTAGTTTATATTATAGTTTATAACTTTTTTATAGTTAAGTATTTTTATAGTTTTAACTATTTATAGTTTTAACTATTTTTATAGTTTTAACCAATTATATAGTTTAAACTATTTATATAGTTTAAACTATTCTGATAGTTTTGAACTGTTGTGATAGTTTTGAACTGTTGTGATAGTTTTGAACTGTTGTGATAGTTTTGAACTGTTGTGATAGTTTTGAACCATTGTGATAGTTTTGAACCATTGTGATAGTTTGGAACCGTTGTGATAGTTTGGAACCGTTGTGATAGTTTGGAACCGTTGTGATAGTTTGGAACCGTTGTGATAGTTTGGAACCGTTGTGATAGTTTGGAACTGTTGTGATAGTTTGGAACTGTTGTGATAGTTTGGAACTGTTGTGATAGTTTGGAACTATTGTGATTGTTTTTAACAATTGAATAGATTTTAACTTGTGATAGTTGTGATAGTTTTTAACTTGTGATAGTTTTTGTGATAGTTTTAACTGTTATAGTATTTAACTTACAGCTTTTAAATATATAGTTTTTAACTATATAGCTTTTAACTATAGTTTTATTATTTTATATATTTATTACTTTATATTTTATTATCTATAATATTAAATCATATGTTTATTAATTATTACAGTTTTTAACTAAATAGTTTTTAAATGTTTTATAGTTAATTATTATTATAGTTTATAACTATTTCTATAGTTTATGATATAGTTTATAATTATTTTTTTTATAGTTAAGTATTTTTATAGGTTTGACTATTTAGTTTTAAGTGTTTTTATAGTTTTAACTATAAAGGTTTCAGACTTTAACTATAAAGGTTTGAGACTTTATGAGCAGGGGGCTTTCAGAATTCAGGAGCTGGGGGAGGGTTTTCAAACTTCAGGAGCGGAGGGAGGTATTTCAGACTTGAGGAGCTGGGGGAGGGTTTTCAAACTTCAGGAGTGGAGGGAGGTATTTCAGACTTGAGGAGCTGGGGGAGGGGTTTTAGACTTCAGGAGCGGGGGAGGGGTTTCAGACTTAAGGAGTTAGGAGGTTCAGATTGCAGGAGTCTTGGGTTGAGAATTGAGTGGGGCATTTCGTACTTCGGGAGCGGTGGGGGTTTCAGATTTAAGGAGTTTTTTTAATACATCGGGGGGGGGGGGGTTAAGACTTCAGCAGGTTGGGGGGCTCAGACTTTAGGAGCGGGGCGGGGGGGGGGCTTCAGATATAAGGAGCGGGGTTTTTGGACTTGAGGAGTTTGGTTTTTCCGACATCAGGAGCGTTTTTTTTTTTTTTTTTTTTTTTTTATCTAACCAGACTTAGGAGTGGGGGGGGGGGTAGTGTTTCCAGACTTCATAAGCGGGGGAGTTTCAGACTTCAGGAGCAGTGGTGGGTTTCATTTTTAAGGAGCAGGTCTTTTGCAGACCAGGAATGGGGGGTTCAGAGTGAAGATCCCCCCCCGGCCCCAATACTTCAGGGAGGGGGGCTTTAGACTTAGGCAGCAGTGCTTTTCAGACTTCAGGAGCGGGGGGAGGCGTTTCAGACTTCAGGAGCGGGGTGTGTGTGTTCAGACTTCAGGAGCGGTCCCCCCCCCCCCAAGACTTTAGGAGTGGGGTGGGTGTTCCCAGACTTCAGGAACGACTACCAAACATTAGGGAGATTTTCAGACTTTCAGGACGAATTTAAGACTATAGGAACGGTTTTGTAGACTTAAGGACCTTTTTTTATTTTTGTGACAAGGTAGAGTTCGGGACAAGCTAGACTATTGTAAAGTTATATAACATCTTTAAAAGATAAACAGGTCAAAATATGCCGGTTGATACTCCCCCCCCAATACCCTGGAAGCTGGGAATTGACGGCTGCTTTCCTCTTATCCCTCTACTTTCTGCTTGTGACATGGAAACAGTCGTACACCAAAACAATGCAGACTGGACCAAAGTTCCTTCTTCCAGATACCTGTTGGAGAGAGAGAGCCCAGGGACAGACTGTTGTTGTTGTTGGGGATGTAGATAGGTTTTCGACCAACTAAACTCGAGGCAATAGTTACTACTCCATCGTGTATGACGCCTTAGAACGGCAAATGACCAGGAAGTTTTTTTAATCTCTCAATGTGTTTAGAACCCATTTTCTATTTTGTCCTAATTTATTTGTTTCCATCCTGCCAGGTTACTCGAAGCAATTTAACCTGCGGCCGGTGACAGACGCTGACGAATAGTGTAGTGGCAAAACAGACTACACGAATCGCGCCTGCCTGCCTGCCTGCCTGCCTGTCTACTTGATCCCATGGAAACTGGCTTAAGGGGATCGTCCATCAGAAAATAATAATAATAACAAAAAATAAATAAATAAAAATATTTTCTCTAAAAGTGTTGCTCATTAGCTATCTCGTGACCGAGTATGAATGTTGTAACTTGATTTTTACTATATAAACAAAATATAATACAGTACCCCCTACCTTACTGTGGCTGTATCGTGTGCACTGTGTACTGCATATCCCGCTTTCTGTTGTTACATATATTTGCTAACAAAAGAAGGTGCGTATTTTGCGCAATATTTTGCTTTTGTATGATAAAGAATAGCATACGATATGGCAACAGAGCCCTGACTGCTTAGCGTACCGTCGTACAGTATGTGAACGCGACTTGTAGCCTGTCTTTCAAGTGAGACGTACTATTTTCTAGAGTTGAATTCTGTGCTAAAGTTGCAGTTGTGAATAACCAGTGCTGCCCTAAAACAGCTTAGGATGGCAGATAAAGATCGTCTGTCGCCAAAGATGCATCGATCTTGCCAAGAAAAGGAAAAGTGCCCGCTTGGATCCTGAGCAATGAACCCTGGTGGATACTAATTGGATTCATCATGTAAACCTGTAATTAATCAAAAGCTGGCAATAAAGAGTAGGGAGGTGCCTATGATATCCTTTCAACACCATAACATCCTAAATATGAATGGGGACCAGTAGCCATGAACAAAAAAAATTGACGCTCATTCCTGAAAAACTTGATTTTTGGACATTTAACTTGATTCATATTCAAAACTTCTAATTTTCAACTGCAAATCCTTTTCGGATTCAGCATTTGGAAGCAGAATTATGTCCTGTCAAGGACTATTAGGATTTTTTTTTTTTTTTCTTTTTCCGTTATTTTTACCCCCATCCACTTTGGATTATTTCTCGTGACTGACTGATCAGAATATAATAATTTTGCATCTGTTTCTTCATGTACCTTAGCCCATTATAAAGACAAAAATTAATCTGCGTACAGTCAAAGGTCTTATCGTAATTTTTTATTATTTTTTTTATTCCCTAAAAAAAATATATATATATATAAATATATCTATATATAAGCATAAATGACGTGAAAAACTGGTATCTTCTCTGAGACAAGACAGTTACTAGCAAAAAAAACCGAGACTCGTCCCAAACCAAAGTTGGATTTTCTGGAACCCATCGAGGAAAGGGTTAGACACCGGTGTCGTTCTCCAATACGAATAATAAATAATGTGGGAATAAAATGACTGATTCTGGTTACAAAGTCTTGCAATTTGTCCCCAATTAACATCACAATCATTGGAAACATGTATATATAACTAATACAGAAAAGAAAATTACCCTCGTCTCCAAATACAAGATCACACTATTATGCAAATAATAAACGACAGGAGTGGTGAAGGATATAACGATGATGGGAAAATATTGTACATATTTGATAACAGTTTCATATGTGCAAGAGTGGAAATGATGGCTGGAACTACTTGTGGACAAAGTCAAAATAGTAAGCTAATAAATGACATGCCTCAAAGCATATTTGGTAAAGCAGTATTTGAATACTACGTGAACAGGCAACAGAATTGCATAAGAGTATATACACACATTATATATATATATATATATATATATATATATTTAAGATAAGGGTAAATGAATAAAAGTATATTTTGCATACTAGTTTGACTTTTTATATGTATATACACCTACGGATTTTTTCCAATTCCACGAGTACTTCAACCCATTATTTCAAAACTTAACACCTACTTATGCAATCAATTTGAAATGAAACCACCTCTTAATTTCATAGCGTTATCTAATTGTCGTATATATTTTACCATGTTATATTTTGTGGTTTAAATATTAATTATTGTAAGTTTCGTTTGATCAAAAAGATAAGAGAAAACGAATTTAAGGGTAACGTTAGAAAAAAAAAATGTATATATATATATATATATATATGAGATAATGGTAACTAAATGTATTTTTTTGCATACTAGTTATGTACATCTATATATATGTCTATATATGAGAATGGTAACTAAATTTATTTTTTGCATACTAGTTTGACTTCTTTTATATATATATCTACATAGAGACTTTTTTTTATTATATATATATATAAACATGTAAAGATTTTTTTTTTTACAGTATTAACCCATTATGGCCAAACTTAACACCTACACACGCTTATGCAATTATTTTCAAATGAAACATTTTCTCTTAATTTCATAGCATTATCTAATCGTCATATATATTGTCCCATCTCGTCATTACATCATTTTATGGTTTTATAATCTTATACAATTTATGTTTCGTTTGATCAAAAACACAAGAGAAAACGAAAACAGGGATAACTTTAGAAAAGAAAATATATTTCTAAAATATACGTTAATATATATACGATATATATTGATAAATAGATAGTCTTTTTTGCATACTAGTTTGATATATATATATATATATATATATATATATACATATATATATATATAATTTTACATACGTATATATATACGATATATTGTTAAATAAAATTGTTTCTTTTTTGCATAACTAGTTTGAGTTGTGTAATATATATATCATATTGATAAAGGTATTTTTTTGCATACATAGTTTGACTTTATATATATTATATAAGTGTATACACACTTTTTTTTTTTTGTTTTTTTAAGTCCACGGAGTACTTCATACTCATTATTTCAAAACTTAACACCTACAC
>NC_134816.1:19096396-19117727 GCF_046742065.1 Oratosquilla oratoria | reverse complement strand
AGCAACGTCATAGTAGAAATGTCAAAGTATAGCAACGTCATAGTAGATAATTTCAAGAGTCGAGCAACGTCCATAGTAGAAAATTTCAAAGTAGCAAACGTTCTAGTAGAAATTTCAAAGTAGCAAAGTCATAGTAGAAATTTCAAAGTAGCAAAGTCATAGTTAGAAATTTCAAAGTAGCAACGTTATAGTAGTAAAATTTCAAAGTTAGCCAAGAATCAACTAGTGAGACATTTCAAAGTAGCAACGCCATAGTAGAAATTTTCAAAGTAGCAACATCATAGTAGCAAACGTCATAGTTGTATCGTTTAAAGTTAGCATAAATCATAGTAGCAACGTTAAGAGTAGCAACAATCAAAATGTAGCAAAATCATAGTAGCATAATCATAGTAGCTACCGGATTTGTAGCAACATCCAAAGTAGCAAAAAAATCAAAAAGTAGCAACGTCCATAGTAGAAATTTCCAAAGTATAGCAAACGTACATAGTAGAAAATTTCAAAAAAGTAGCAACAGTCATAGTAAGAAATTTCAAAAGTAGCCAACATCATAGAAATTTCAAAGCAGTTAAACGTCATAGTAGCAACGTCATAGTTGTTATCGTCCCAAAGTAGCAACACTCAAAGTAGCAACATCATAGTAGCAACATCAGAGTAAGTAAACATCAAAGTAGCAACATCATAGTAGGGCAACGTCCATAGTAGAAATTTTCAAAGTAGCAGCGTCATAGTTAGAAAGTAATTTCAAAGTAGCAGCGTCCATAGTAGAAATTTCAAAGTAGCAGCGTCATAGTAGAAATTTCAAAGTAGCAACGTCATAGTAGAAATTTCCATAGGAAGTAGCAAACGGTATATAGTATAAGAAAATTTCAAAGCCTATTAGCAATGTTCCAAAAGTAGCAACGTCCATAGTAGAAATTTCAAAGTAGGAACGTCATCAGTTGTATCGTCAAAGTATGCAACATCATAGTTGTAATCGTCCAAAGTAGGCAACATCATAGTAGCAGCGCTAAAGTACATACATATACCAAAGGGTGCTTTTTTCGCCCCTTACCAGGGGGTGTAGCCAAAAAGGACAAGGCACAAAAACATTCCCTCCCATTTCATCCCCAACACAACCACTCCACACCCCTCCACCCTCCCTCCCAATCATTAGCACCTCCTAGATGACGGGTCATCCACCTGCAGCGCTAACAGTAAGCAATATCAAAGTAAAAAAAGCAAAATCATATAAGCAACATCATATTAGCAATGGTTTAAAGTAGCAACATCAAAGTAGACAAAATCATAGTAGCATACGTCATAGCAGAAATTTGAAAGTAGCAATGTCATAGTAGAAAAATTTCAAAGTAGCAACGTTATAAAAATTTCAAAGTAGCATCGACTTACTAGAATCGTCATACTAGCAACGTCAAAGTAGTAACATCAAAGTAGCAACGTCATAGTAGCAACGTCAAAGTAGCAACATCATAGTAGCAACGTCAAAGTAGCAACGTCATAGTAGAAATTTCAAAGTAGCAACATCATAGTAGAAATTTCAAAGCAGTAACGTCATAGTAGCAATGTCATAGTAGCAACGTCATAGTAGCAACGTCATAGTTGTATCGTCAAAGTAAACATCATAGTAGCAACGTCATAGTAGAAATTTCAAAGTAGCAACGTCATAGTAAGAAAATTTCAAAGTAGCAACGTTATAGTAGAAATTTTAAAGTAGCAAGATCATAGTAGAAATTTCAAGGAGTAGCAACATCATAGTAGAAATTTCAAAGTAGCAACGTCATAGTAGCAACGTCATAGTTGTATCGTCAAAGTAGCAACATCATAGTAGCAACGTTATAGTAGCAACATCAAAGTTAGCAAAATCATAGTAGCAACGTCATAGTAGCAATGATGTAGCAACATCAAAGTAGCAAAATCATAGTAGCAATGATGTAGCAACATCAAAGTAGCTAAAATCATAGTAGCAACGTCATAGTAGAAATTTCAAAGTAGCAACATTATAGTAGAAATTTCAAAGTAGCAACAACTTACTAGAATCGTCATACTAGCAACGTCATAGTAGAAATTTCAAAGTAGCAACATCATAGTAGAAATTTCAAAGCAGTAACGTCATAGTTGTATCGTCAAAGTAGCAACATCATAGTAGCAACGTCTTAGTAGAAATTTCAAAGTAGCAACGTCGTAGTAGAAATTTCAAAGTAGCAACGTCATAGAAGAAATTTCAAAGTAGCAACGTCATAGTAGAAATTTCAAAGTAGCAACGTCAAAGTAGCAATGACATAGTAGAATCGTCATAGTAGCAACGTCATAGTAGAAATTTCAAAGTAGCAGTCATAGTAGAAATTTTCAAAGTAGCTATGTCAAAGTAGCAACGTCATAGTAGAAATTTCCAAAGTAGCAACATCTAAGTAGCAACTTCGTAGTAGAAATTTCAAAGTAGCAATGTCAAAGAAGCAACGTCATAGTAGAAATTTCAAAGTAGCAACGTCAAAGTAGAATTGTCATAGTATAATTGTCATACCAAAGTAAAAGTAGCAACGTTCATAGTATTGTGTACTCGTACATAAAGCTTGAAATCAAATATAGAAATATAAGTAATGTAAGGTTATCCTAAAAGAATTTTATCATCACTGTTGACGTTGTATTGAAATAGTTGCATATGCTTTTTGAAATATGTAAGGAAAGGAAAGAAATGTTGAATAAATACATGTAAAGAAAAAAAATTGATGTATAAAAAGGAAAAATACAAGTTGACAGTTATAGAATATACTATATAAAGAAAAATGAATTACATTATGGTTATACGATGGTTTTAGGAACTATTTTTTGGCATTGTTGGTAAATGCAAAGGAGCATGGTTTGTTTATGGTAGAAGAGGAAGTTATTAATAATGACATTTTATTGTAAGGTTGTCCCTTTTGTGTTTTCTATGTATATATATACATTGTTATTGAATTGTGTGGCCTCTGTGGACGTATTGTTACAGTTTTAACTATTGTCATAGCTTTTAACTTATAGTTTTTAGCTATGATTATAGTTTTTAACTATGATAGATTTTTAACTGATATAGTTGTTAACTAAAATTTTTAATTATAATTTTTAACTTAATATGGTTTTTAACTTGTTAAATATTATATATTTTTATAATTTGTATTATATTATATTTTTATTGTTATTATTATTATTTATATTATATTCAATACATTATATGATTTATTATATGGTTTTTAACTTATAAGTTTTTCAACTATATAGTTTTCAGCTATTTTGATAGTTTCAAGCTATAGCTTTTTTGATAGTTTCCAGCTATAGCTTTTAACTTTTAGTTTTTAGCTATGATTATAGTTTTTTAGCTATGATTATAGTTTTTAACTATGATAGATTTTTAACTGATTATAGTTGTTAACTAAAATTTTAACTATAATTTTTAACTTGCTATGGTTTTAAACTATTATTAGATATTATATTATATATTTCTATTATGTTTTATATCATATTTTATTATTATTGTTTATATTATATTCAATATATCATGATTTATTATATGGATTTTAACTTTTAGTTTTCAGCTATTTTGATAGTTGTCAGCTATTTTGATAGTTTTCAGCTATTTTGATAGTTGTCAGCTATTTTGATAGTTGTCAGCTATTTTTGATAGTTTTCAGATATTTTGATAGTTTTGAGCTATTTTCATAGATTTAAACTATTTTGAAATATATGCAAAGGGGGACGGAGAGGGGGGGTCGCCGATTAAATGAAGCGGCCTTGCTGTGGATGTACTGTGTCTTGCGACACTGCTTCTGACCCAGGGCGGGTGGGCAGGGTGCAGGGATGACCCGTCATCCAGGAGGTGCTCAGATGAGAGGAAGGGTGGGAGGGGTGTGGAGTGTATTTAGGGATGCAATGGGTGGGAGTGTTTTTATGCCTTTCCCTTTTTGGCTACCTCCCTTGGAAGGGGGAAAAAGCCTTGGTATATGTATGTATGTATTATATATTTATTTATTTATTTTTATATATAGTATTTATACTAACATTATTTATTATATATATTTTAATTGTTAGTATAGTTTTTTACTAAAATAGTTTTTAACTTTTTATAGTTGATAATTATCAGTTTATATAGTTTATGATTGTTTTAAAGTTTATAACTTTTTCTCATAGGTTTTAAGTATTTTTATACTTTAAACTGTAGTTTAACTTTTTATAGTTTTAAACTATTTTGATAGTTTAAACTATTTGGATAGTTTTTAACTATTTGGATAGGTTTTTAACTATTTTGGATAGTTTTTAACTGGATAGTTTTTAACTATGGATAGTTTTTAACTATTTGGATAGTTTTTAACTATTGGGATAGTTTTTAACTTGCGATAGTTTTTAACTATTGTGATAGTTTTTAGATATTTTGATAGTTTTTAACTTTTGATAGTTTTGAACTATTTGGATAGTTTTGAAATATTTGGATAGTTTTGAACTATTTTGAGTTTTGAACTATTTTGATAGTTTTGAACTATTTTGATAGTTTTGAACTATTTTGATAGTTTAACTATTTGGACAGTTTTTAACTATTGGAGAGTTTTTAACTATTTCGATAGTTTTTGACTTTGGATAGTTTTTGACTGTTTGGATAGTTTTTGACTATTTGGATAGTTTTTAACTATTTGGATAGTTTTTGACTGGATAGTTTTTGACTATTTGGATAGTTTTTGACTGGATAGTTTTTTGACTATTTGGATAGTTTTTGACTATTTGGATAGTTTTTTGACTGGATAGTTTTTGACTATGTGGATAGTTTTTGACTATTTGAATAGTTGTTAACTATTTGGATAGTTTTTAACTATTTGGATAGTTTTTTAACTGCATAGTTTTTAACTATGCATAGTTTTATACTGTATAGTTTTATACTGCATAGTTTTTAACTATTTGCATAGTTTTTTAACTTTGCAAAGTTTTTTAACTATTTGCATAGTTTTGAACTATTTGCATAGTTTTTAACTATTTGCATAGTTAACTATTTGCATAGTTAACTATTTGTATAGTTAACTATTTGCATAGTTAACTTATTTGCATAGTTTGTAACTATATGCATAGTTTTTAACTGCATATTTTTTAACTGCATAGTTTGTAACTATTTGCATAGTTTGTAACTATTTGCATAGTTTGTAACTATTTGCATAGTTTTTAACTATTTGCATAGTTTGTAACTGCATAGTTTGTAACTATATTCATGAGTTTGTAACTATATGAATAGTTTTTTTAACTATATGCATAGTTTTTTAACTATATGCATAGTTTTTAACTATATGTATAGTTTTTAACTATTTGCATAGTTTTTAACTATTTGCATAGTTTTTAACTTTGCATAGTTTTTAACTATTTGCACAGTTTTTAACTCCATAGTTTTTAACTATTTGCATGAGTTTTTAACTATTTGCATAGTTTTTAACTATTTGCATAGTTTTTAACTTTGCATAGTTTTTTAACTTTGCATAGTTTTTAACTTTGCATAGTTTTTAACTATTTGCATAGTTTTTAACTATTTGCATAGTTTTTAACTATTTGCCATAGTTTTTAACTTTGCATAGTTTTTAACTATTTGCACATTTTTAACTATTTGCATATTTTTTAACTATTTGCATAGTTTTTAACTATTTGCATAGTTTTTAACTATTTGCATAGTTTTTAACTATATTGCATAGTTTTTAACTATTTGCATAGTTTTTAACTATTTGCATAGTTTTTTAACTATTTGCATAGTTTTTAACTATTTGCATATTTTTTAACTTTGCATAGTTTTTAAACTATTTGCATAGTTTTAACTATTTGCATAGTTTTTAACTATTTGCATAGTTTTTAACTATTTGCATAGTTTTTAACTATTTGCATAGTTTTTAACTATTTGCATAGTTTTTTTAACTATTTGCATAGTTTTTAACTATTTGCATAGTTTGTTTGCCTAGTCGCATAGCGAGTTTCGTAAGTTGAGTAAAATTTCAATATGTTTTGATTCATTTGTTTATTGTAGATTTAGTGCTTAACAATGGCAGTTTTGTACTTTATTAGGTCATTGAATTTGAGTAGATTTAGTTTTTTAAATAAATGATTTGTATGTTCCAAACGACCTACATTGCAGATTATACGCAGTGCCTTTTTTTGAGAGGTAATTATGCGTTGAAGATTAGTTTGATAAGTATTACCCCAAATTTCTGAACAATAGTTTAGGTATGGTAGTAGTAGACTACAATAAATGGTACGTAGGGTATTTTCATTGAGGATATTTCTAATTTTATGCATAATTCCTAAAGTTTTGGATATATTATTTATCACGTGATTTATATGATGTTTCCATTTAAGTTGATCGTCTAAATACACGGCTTGGAATTTACTGACGGACGCTTTTTTCAAAAATTTCGTTGTTTATTTTGATCGGCTTAGTGCTTCCATTATTTTTGTAGAAAAACAGGTAGTTAGTTTTTGATACGTTTAAGGATAGCTTATTGGCTGAAAACCAGTTGGATAGTTGACATAATCCTTCATTAATTGTCTTGATCAGTTTGTCGGAATTTGTATCGGAGCATAGAATGGTGGTATCGTCGGCGAACAGTATAAATTTCATAAGGTTGGATACATTTGTAATGTCATTAATGTATAGTAAGAATAGTTTGGGTCCTAGAACTGAACCTTGAGGTACTCCGCATGTAACTGGTAGAATGTGTGATCTTTCTTCCTCAATGGCCACATATTGTTTCCTGTTTTTTTAGGTAACTTTTTAACCAGTCATTAACTTTACCTCTTAGCCCATAGTATTCGGCCTTTCGAATTAGGATTTCATGATTTACTGTGTCAAATGCCTTTTTAAGATCAATAAATATGCCGGCTGTCTTTTTCTTTTGTTCTATATTGTTAGTTATCTCTTCAATTAATTCCATTACTGCTGTAGACGTTGAAAGATTTCGTTGAAATCCATATTGACTATGGTAAATGACGTCATTTTTTTTTTTTTTAGAAATGAGTCAAGGCGAATTGTGAATAACTTTTCAAGAATTTTGGAAAACTGTGGTAATAGTGAAATTGGTCTATAGTTATTATAACTTGATTTGTCGGCTGATTTGAATATCGGTATTACTTTTGCTATTTTCATTGCATCTGGAAATATCCCTTGTTCAAATGATTTATTGCATATTGTCAGAAAATGATCTTTGATGATAGGCATAATTTGTTTTATGAGGTTCATATTGATTCCCGTGGCAATCGAGTGATTTCTTGTTCTGCATTGATTTTACTGTGTTCATAAGTTCGTTTTCCGTGACGGGTTTTAAAAACGTAGTGTTATTTATTCGGTGTTTCAAAAATGTCTCGGGTAAGTTTGATGTGTTGTCTTTATTTGTTTCGCGAGGTTAAGTCCTACATGGGAGAAAAATTCATTAAATTCATTTGCCACTTTTTTAGTTTTTCCTTTTTTAATAATGTCTGAATTCATTGGTGTTATTAATTTTGTGCCTAGTTAAGTTGTTTATTACTTCCCATGTCTTTTTTATATTACCTTTATAACCTTCAAGCAGTGTGTCATAGTATTTTTTTTTTTCACAGTTGCGTAAAATTGTTGTAAGTTTGTTTTTGTACACTTTGTATTTGTTTTCGTCTGTCAAGGACTTGCTTTTAATAGATTTCTTGTAAAGTTGGTTTTTCTTTCGACACGCGTTCTTAAGACCGTTTGTAAACCATGGTTTCGAGTTTACGTTACGTGGTTTTATTTCTACTTCTCTCTCTGGGCAGCATTTGTTTACATTACTCATGATAATGCTTACAAATTCGTTATATGATAGAGTGACATTACTCGTAAACCTGATCCCAATTTTCTTCTTTTAAGCATTGATTTAATTTTGCAATACCTTTTTCGTCAATTTTACGTTTAAGTACTATTCTGGGTTTGTTATACAGTGCATTTCTTTTGGACTGATAGTGAATACCGGTAGATGGTCACTTATATCACTTATTAAGATACCACTATGAATCTCGGAGTTTACAATATTGGTGAAAATGTTATATATCAATGTTTCACTTGTATTTGTTATTCGGGTTGGTTTATTTATCAAAGGATATATACCTAAAGAGAAAATCATATCTGTAAAGTGTCTTGTTTGTTCATGAGTCTCATACTTAAGTAAATCTATGTTGAAGTCACCACAGAGATATAGATTTTTATTTCTAAATGGAATTATGATTTCTTCAAGCATATTTGTGAACTCATTGATGTTTGTGCCTGGCTTTCTGTAAATACTTGTTATGACGGTATTTTTATTAGTTTTACTGAAAATCTCAACAGCTACGCAATCAAATAGGTTTTCATATGAATTAGTGGACTGATTTATTAGTTTGCATGAAATTGATTTTTTTATGAAGATAGAGACTCCGCCGCCTTTTTGGATCTGTCTATTAGCACTGTAAGGAGTATAGTCTTGTAAAAAGTTTACTAGACATCCTGGGTCAATCCATGTTTCGCTTATCACTATAACGTCAAAGCTTTTATTGAGTAACTTGAGATAACAGTCAATTTTCTGATAATTGGCGTTTAGGCTCCTTGCATTGATGTGAATTAGTGTGAAACCATCAATATCACGAAATACCGTGGTTGGAACTTTTATTATTATTTATATTATTTATTATATTAAATTATTATAGTATATGGCTTTTAATTATTATAGTTTTTCTTGAACTATGCTGGATCTTGACCTTCGTGTAGATTCTGGTCTGCCAACAGTAATCTTCTCCAAACCCTTTCGTTCTGTGCTGCTTCCATTCAGGTTATTTGATATATTCCCCTTCTGTCCATCTCCGCATCCACTCCATCTATCCATCTCATTTGAGGTCTCCCTCTGGGGGTCTTGTTCCAGGCATTCTACCCATCATAACTCGTTTTGGCATTGTAGGTCCTCCATACGCGCCACATACCCATCCATCTCAATTTTGTTCTACGTATAACATGTTTTCTCTTGTTTAGTTATTTGCCTCGGCTCATTATTGTGTCGCCCTCTCCACCTATTCTCATTTTATCAAAAACTGGTCCAGTAATTCGCCTCGGTATTGTATTCTCAAACACCAGTAGTCTTTGTTCCATTTGTTATGTTAAGCTCCATGTCTCACTGGCATATAAAACTATAGGTCATAGGATTGTATTGTAGATTCTTAATTTTGTATTTCTTGATATGCTTTTCTTCTTTAATAATGGTACAAGGCTAATAACATCTGTTTGCTGAATCGATTCTTATATTTCTGTCTTCATCTCGTTTCTATTTGTTACTGTTGCACCTAGATATCTGAAACTCTCTACCTCCTCTATTCTCTTGTCTTCGAAAAACACATCCTCTACGTTCCTCTTCTCTCTGCTCATACACATTGGTTTCATGGAAATTTATTTGCAGCCCAACTCTCTCTGCTGTCTCTCTTAGTGGGGTGATTAGATCTTTCAAATCATCTCTACTCGCTGCAATAAGGTCCACATCATGAGCGTATGTTAGATTATTGACTTTAATGTTGTCCAGTTTACATCCACCTCTATTTATCATTTTCCTAGTTATTTTCTCCATCACCAAGTTAAACAGCAAACAAGATAACACACATCCTTGCCTCAAGCCATTCTCGATTTCAAAACATTCCGAATATCTTCCATCAACCCTTACCACTGATTTTGTGTTTGTAAGACACTTTTATTAAAGGTATTATCTTGTCCGGTATTCCAAATTCCTTTAGTATGCCCCATACACTGTATATACGTTTGCTTGAAATCAATAAACAAATGGTATTGCATGGTACTATACTCCCATGCTTTCTCTTTTACTTGTTTTAATGTGAAAATATGGTCAATCGTTGACTTTCCACTCATAAATCCATACTGATAATCTATTACACACTCTGCATATACCTTCAATCTGGTCTATAGTACCTACTCTAGCAGGGATTTTATATCCAGTCTGTAACAGTGTAATGCCCCTGTAATTTATACATTGGTTTTGATTTCCTTTCTTATGTATTGGTATTATCACTCCTTCATTCCATGATGATGGTATTCTTTCCTTTCTCCATACTAGCTGTATTAATTGTGTCCATTTTCTTTCTAAAACTTGACCTAATTTTAAGAGTTCTACTGGGATATTATCTTTTCCTGGAGCTTTATTACTATTTAAACCTGTGATGCATTTTCTCATTTCCTCCAGCGATGATGGTTCCTCCAGGTAATAATCCTCTGGTCCTTGTATATCTTGACTAATCAAGGGATTTTCAGGTTCAGGTCTATTTAAGAGTTCCCCAAAATATTCTTCCCATGGTTCCATGACCTCTTTTTCATGAATCAAAATTTCACCATTTTTATCTTTTATCATCTTTGTTCTTGGTTGATATCCCTTCCTAAGTTTCCTTACCCCTTCATATATTGTTCCATAACCTTGCCTTCTTTTAGCATCCTGATCTATTCTATCTAGCTCTTTGTTTATCTGTTGCCTTTTCTTTCTTCTAATTCGTCTAGCTTCTCTCGTCTTCTCCTGCAATATTCTTGTTAGTTCTCCATCAGTCGTATTCATCAACCATTTGCCTTTCGCTAGTTTTCTTTCTTCAACTATTTTTTTTTTTTTTTTTTTGCATTCATTATCATTATTTTAACTAATATTTTTTAAATATTTTTATACTTTATTATTATTATTATAGTGTGAATATTTCTATAGTTTATATTAGTTTATAATTTTTTATAGTTTTTAAGTATTTTATAGTTTTAACTATTTTTATAGTTTTAACTATTTTTATAGTTTTAACTATTTTTATAGGTTTAACTATTCTTATAGGTTTAACTATTTTTATAGGTTTAACTATTTTTATAGTTTTAACTATAGTTTAACTTGATATAGTTTAAACTATTCATATAGTTTAAACTATTTTGATAGTTTTTAACTATTTTGGTAGTTACTTTTGATAGTTTTGAACTATTCTGATATTTTTGAACTATTCTGAGTTTTGAATTATTCTGATAGTTTTGAACTATTGT
Source organism: Oratosquilla oratoria (assembly GCF_046742065.1). Lineage (NCBI taxonomy): Eukaryota > Metazoa > Arthropoda > Malacostraca > Stomatopoda > Squillidae > Oratosquilla > Oratosquilla oratoria. The sequence goes on along the minus strand of NC_134816.1, from coordinate 19,106,698 downwards.
GATAGTTTTGAACTATTGTGATAGTTTTGAATTGTGATAGTTTTGAATTGTTGTGATAGTTCTGAATTGTTGTGATAGTTTTGAACTGTTGTAATAATTTTGAACTGTTGTGATAGTTTTGAACTGTTGTGATAGTTCTGAACTGTTGTGATAGTTCTGAACTGTTGTGATAGTTTTGAACTGTTGTGATTGTTTGAACTGTTGTAATTGTTTTGAACTATTGGTAAGGGTTTTTAACAACTAGTTTTAACTATATAGCTTTTACCTATATAGTTTTATTATTTTATATATTATGTTTTATTATTTTTATATAATGATCTATATTATATATTTATTTATGTTTTTTAATTATTATAGTTATCTAAAATAGTTTTAAAGTTTTTATAAATAATTATTATTAGTTTATAACTATTTCTATAGTTTGTGATATAGTTTATAATTATTTTTTATAGTTTAAGTATTTTTATAGGTTTAACTAGTTTTAACTATTTTTGTAGTTTTAACTATTATAGTTTTAACTATTGTTATAGTTTAACTATTTATATAGTTTAACTATTTTGATAGTTTTTAACTATTGATAGTGTTTTTTACTATTTTGACAGTTTTGTAGCTTTTTTGATAGGTTTTAACTATTTTGATAGGTTTTAAATATTTTGATAGTTTTAACTTTTGATAGTTTTTAAGAAAAAAAAATTGCTTAAATTCATAGTAGGGATCTTGCTCTAGATGCTGGTAAAGTGTTTTTATCGTACTGCCATTTTGAAAGAGGTTAAAGGGCCTACCCTCCCTCCTCCCGGCAGCCATATGTTGCGCACGACCATTGTTTACATACGTTTTGACCATATTTTACTCTTATTTTTTTGCGTTTGATGCACTCATAAAGTTTTCTCTTACGTCCGACATGCACGTGAGTATGTGGTGTGAGGAAGTTCAGCCTGCACGACTGGCAGTGGCCTGAGCCTTACAAAGTAAAGGACATGTACACGCTAGCTTGCCGTGTGAAATTCGCATCTATTTTTCAGTGAAGAGATATTTGAAGATATTAGCCATGCCTAAGCTATCCAAACAAAAGGCACACTTGCAGAAGATAAGAACATCTACATTAGCAACTTAAGAGGAGAAAGAAAGAACCCCAGCATCAATTTTGTTATCACCACCTCTGCCACCACCACTAGTACTCCCTGCAGCAGCTCTCCCTTCCATCTACATCCACATCCTCAGCACCTGATCATCTGTCCTCTACACCTATATCAGACACGTTGTCTGTACGCAAACAACTGTTTGCTAACAAGTGGCTACAAGGATGCCTCCTTGTTGCAACACCTTGGGTTTAGAGTCTCAAACCTCACAGTGATGTCCCTGATGCAGCAAGAGCCTGTTCCAACACCAGAAAGGAAACCCAAGAAAAGAGAGCTGAATCCCAGCAATCAGACTACCTTGCTGGGTCATTCTAGACCAAGAACTCAAACTTTGCGACAAAGAGTGAGGTGGCGGCTTATGAGACACTCACTTTGAGTGAATAATATCCTACACTGTAGGAGGGTACAAAGTGCCTGAGTTACTTGAAAGATGCAAAATCATCATGAAAATACAATGGAACCTGTTTTCAATGGGTCTTAGGAGGTCCAATGTAAAATTTAGTCAAACTAAGAAAAAAAACTTTAACACTCATTTCTGAAAAATGCAAGTTTTTGATACACAAAGTCTTCTCCCTCAATTTTCAACCGATTTTTGCATGAGGTCTCTATTAATAGCTAGATAAATGACAATGAAATTTTTTTTGCATATGTTAAATAGAAATTTTTTAATAATGTGTCAGTCAAAATTTTTTTTTCCGATAATTTTGTTTCCCTCGGCGTTAAACTAAGATTTTTTTTTTATTTTTTTTTATTTTTTTTTTTTTATTTAAGGACAAGTTAGAGTTTGGGACAAGCTTGACTATTGTAAGGTGATATAACATCTTTAAAAGACAAACAAGTCAAAAGATGCTGGTTGGTAAAAAAAAAAAAAAAAAAAAAAAAAAAAAAAAACCCATACACTGGAAGCTGGGAATCGACGGCTACTTTCCTCCTATCCCTCTACTTTGTGTCGGTAACATGGAAAGAGTCCTACTACCAATAGAATACAGACTGGTCCAAAGTTCCTTCTTGCCAGATACCTGTGGTAGAGAGAGGCCAGGGACGTAGATAGGTTTTTGACCAACTAAACCCGAGGCAACAGTTACTACTCCATCGTGTATGACGCCTTAGAACGGCAAATACCCAGGAAGTTGATTTAATCTTAATGTGTTTAGAACAAATTTTCTATTTTGTCCTAATTTATTTGTTTCCATCCTGCCAGGTTACTCGAAGCAAGTTACCCTGCGCTCGGTGACAGACGCTGACAAATAGTGTAGTGTCAAAACAGACTACACGAATCGCGCCTGCCTGCCTGCCTGCATACTCCCATGTTAACTGGCTTAAGGGGTCCATCAGAAAATCATGAGGAAAAAAAAAAAAAAAAAGTGTCGCTCATTACCTATCTTGTGACCGAGTATGAATGTTGTGACTTGATTTTTATTAATAAACCAAATATAATACAGTATATAATAAATATACTTGATTTTTATTATATAAACCAAATATAATACAGTATATAATAAATAAATAACCAAATCTAATACAGTACCCCCTACCTTACTGTGGCTGGAGGAGAGAAAACGAATTTAAGGGTAACGTTAGAAAAACAAATATTTGTATATATATATGTATATACATTACGAGATTATGGTTAATAAATAAATATTTTTTGCATATTAGTTTGAATTTTTTTTTCTTTTACTATATATATATATTTTACGTCCACGAGTACTTTAACTCGTTATTTCAAAACAACAACAGCACACGCTTATACAATTTTGTTTTTACTTATATATATATATATATATATATATATATATATATATATATATATATATATATAGAGAGAGAGAGAGAGAGAGAGAGAGAGCGAGACTTTATATATATATATATATAGAGAGAGAGAGAGCGAGACTTTTTTAAGTCCACGAGTACTTCAACTCATTATTTCAAAACTTAACACCTACACACGCTTATGCAATCAATTTCAAATGAAACCTTCTCTTAATTTCATAGCATTATCTAATTGTCGTATATATTTTACCATGTCATTATATCTTTCTGTGCTTTCACAACAGTTTAATAATGTTTTGTTTGATCAAAAAGATGAGAGAAAATGAATTTAAGGGTAACGTTAGAAAAATAAATATATATATCTATATAAATATATATATATAAATATATATATATATATAATATATGTATATATTATATATATATATATAATATATGTATATATTATGAGATAATGGTAAATAAACGTATGTTTTGCATACTACTTTGACTTCTTTTTTTTTTTACTATATATATATATAGAGAGAATTTTTTTTTTGAAGTCCATGACGACTTCAACTCGTCAATTAAAAACTTAACACCTACACACGCTTATGAAATAAATTTCAAATGCAACCTTGTCTCTTAATTTCATAGCATTATCTAATTGCGTATATTTTACAATGTCATTATATCTTTTTGTGCTTTCACAACCGTTTAATAATGTAAGTTTTGTTTGATCAAAAAGTTGAGAGAAATCGAATTTAAAGGTAACGTTAGAAAAATATATATATATATATGTTATGCGATAATGGTAAATAAAACGTATTTTTTTCAAAATACTTTGACTTCTTTTTACTATATATGTACATAGAGAGAGAGAGAGACAGATACCCTTCCCCAACTCCACGAGTAGTTCAACTCATTATTTCAAAACTTAACATATACACACGCTTATGCAATAAATTTCAAATTAAACCTTGTCTCTTAATTTCATATCATTATCTAATTGTCGTATATATTTTACCATGTCATTATATCTCTCTGTGCTTTCACAACCGTTTAATAATGTTTTGTTTGATCAAAAACATGAGAGAAAATGAATTTAAGGGGAACGTTAGAAAAAGATATCTATATATATATATATCTATATATATATATATGTATAATATATATATATATATATATAATATATATATATACATATATATATATATATATATATACATATGAGATAATGGTAAATATATAAACGTATTTTTTGCATACTACTTTGACTTTTTGTTTTTACTTAAATATTTTATATATATATATATATATATATATATAGAGAGAGAGAGAGAGAGAGAGAGAGAGAGAGAGAGTTTTTTTTTTTTTTTTTTGTTAAGTCCACGAGTACTTCAACTCATTATTTCAAAACTTAACACCTACACACGCTTATGCAATCAATTTCAAATGAAACCTTGTCTCTTAATTTCATAGCATTATCTAATTGTCGTATATATTTTACCATGTCATTATATCTTTCTGTGCTTTCACAACCGTTTAATAATGTTTTGTTTGATCAAAAAGATGAGAGAAAATGAATTTAAGGGTAACGTTAGAAAAAGAAATATATATATATATATATATCTATAAATATATATAATATATATGTATATATTATGAGATAATGGTAAATAAACGTATGTTTTGCATACTACTTTGACTTCTTTTTTTTTACTATATATATATAGAGAGAGAGAGATTTATTTTTACGACTTCACTTCGTCAATTAAAAACTTAACACCTACACACGCTTATGAAATAAATTTCAAATGAAACCTTGTCTCTTAATTTCATAACATTATCTAATTGTCGTATATATTTTACAGTGTCATTATATCTTTTTGTGCTTTCACAACCGTTTAATAATGTAAGTTTTGTTTGATCAAAAAGTTGAGAGAAATCGAATTTAAAGGTAACGTTAGAAAAAAAAATATATATATATGTTATGCGATAATGGTAAAAAAAACGTATTTTTTTCAAAATACTTTGACTTCTTTTTTACTATATATATACATAGAGAGAGAGAGAGACAGATACCCTCCCCCAACTCCACGAGTAGTTCAACTCATTATTTCAAAACTTAACATATACACACGCTTATGCAATAAATTTCAAATTAAACCTTGTCTCTTAATTTCATATCATTATCTAATTGTCGTATATATTTTACCATGTCATTATATCTCTCTGTGCTTTCACAACCGTTTAATAATGTTTTGTTTGATCAAAAACATGAGAGAAAATGAATTTAAGGGGAACGTTAGAAAAAGATATCTATATATATATATCTATATATATATATATATATATATATATATAATATACATATGAGATAATGGTAAATATATAAACGTATTTTTTGCATACTACTTTGATTTTTGTTTTTACTTAAATATTTTATATTATATTATATTATATCTCTCTGTGCTTTCACAACCGTTTAATAATGTTTTGTTTGATCAAAAAGATGAGAGAAAATGAATTTAAGGGTAACGTTAGAAAAAGAAATATATATAAATATATATATATCTATATAAATAAATATATATATATATATATATATATATATACAATATATATATATATATATAATATATATGTATATATTATGAGATAATGGTAAATAAACGTATGTTTTGCATACTACTTTGACTTTTTTTTTTTTTACTATATATATATATAGAGATTTTTTTTTGAAGTCCATGACGACTTCAACTCGTCAATTAAAAACTTAACACCTACACACGCTTATGAAATAAATTTCAAATGAAACCTTGTCTCTTAATTTCATAGCATTATCTAATTGCGTATATTTTACAATGTCATTATATCTTTTTGTGCTTTCACAACCGTTTAATAATGTAAGTTTTGTTTAATCAAAAAGTTGAGAGAAATCGAATTTAAAGGTAACGTTAGAAAAAAAATATATATATGTTATGCGATAATGGTAAATAAAACGTATTTTTTTCAAAATACTTTGACTTCTTTTTTACTATATATATATATAGAGAGAGAGAGAGAGACAGATACCCTCCCCCAACTCCACGAGTAGTTCAACTCATTATTTCAAAACTTAACATTTACACACGCTTATGCAATAAATTTCAAATTAAACCTTGTCTCTTAATTTCATATTATCTAATTGTCGTATATATTTTACCATGTCATTATATCTCTCTGTGCTTTCACAACCGTTTAATAATGTTTTGTTTGATCAAAAAGATGAGAGAAAATGAATTTAAGGGTGACGTTAGAAAAAGATATCTATATATATATATATCTATACATTATATACATATATCTATATATATTAAATATATAATATATATATATATATACATATATATAATATACATATGAGATAATGGTAAATATATAAACGTATTTTTTGCATACTACTTTGACTTTTTGTTTTTACTTATATATATATATATATATATATATATATATATATATATAGAGAGAGAGAGAGAGAGAGAGAGAGAGAGAGCGAGACTTTTTTTTTTTTTTTTTTTAAGTCCACGAGTACTTCAACTCATTATTTCAAAACTTAACACCTACACACGCTTATGCAATCAATTTCAAATGAAACCTTGTCTCTTAATTTCATAGCATTATCTAATTGTATATATTTTACCATGTCATTATATCTTTCTGTGCTTTCACAACCGTTTAATAATGTTTTGTTTGATCAAAAAGATGAGAGAAAATGAATTTAAGGGTAACGTTAGAAAAAGAAATATATATATATATATATATCTATATATATATATATATAATATGTATATAATATATATATATAATATATATGTATATATTATGAGATAATGGTAAATAAACGTATGTTTTGCATACTACTTTGACTTCTTTTTTTTTACTATATATATATAGAGATTTTTTTTTTTGAAGTCCATGACGACTTCAACTCGTCAATTAAAAACTTAACACCTACACACGCTTATGAAATAAATTTCAAATGAAACCTTGTCTCTTAATTTCATAGCATTATCTAATTGCGTATATTTTACAATGTCATTATATCTTTTTGTGCTTTCACAACCGTTTAATAATGTAAGTTTTGTTTGATCAAAAAGTTGAGAGAAATCGAATTTAAAGGTAACGTTAGAAAAAAATATATATATATATATGTTATGCGATAATAGTAAATACAACGTATTTTTTTCAAAATACTTTGACTTCTTTTTTACTATAGAGAGAGAGAGAGAGAGAGAGACAGATACCCTCCCCCAACTCCACGAGTAGTTCAACTCATTATTTCAAAACTTAACATATGCACACGCTGATGCAATAAATTTCAAATTAAACCTTGTCTCTTAATTTCATATCATTATCTAATTGTCGTATATATTTTACCATGTCATTATATCTCTCTGTGCTTTCACAACCGTTTAATAATGTTTTGTTTGATCAAAAAGATGAGAGAAAATGAATTTAAGGGTGACGTTAGAAAAAGATATCTATATATATATATCTATATATATATATATTATATATATATATATATAAATATATATAAACATATATATTATATACATATGAGATAATGGTAAATATATAAACGTATTTTTTGCATACTACTTTGATTTTTGTTTTTACTTAAACATTTTATATATATATATATATATATATATATATATATATATATATATATATATAGAGAGAGAGAGAGAGAGAGAGAGAGAGAGAGAGAGAGAGAGAGACTTTTTTTTTTTTTTTTTTTTTTTTTTAAGTTCTGCTGAATCCAATATAAGTGTTTTGAAGGGATGCACAATTCCCTGTCTGACATGTGTGTTTATACGCTACATTGTTTTCACTATGTTATCTGGTGATAGCTCTGTTGCTCCTCATAGTGAGTGAGGCGGGGACAAGGCCTGTTTTTGTCATCATGAATAAAGAGGATTATTTCGGCAAGATTGATAATATACTAGAAGACGCGTGTAAATTCCAACCCATCATCCATGACAACTTTGAACAACTCAAGAGGAAATTGTGCAGATTAGTCGAGAAGCTTAAAGGTTCTGTAAGATTACCCAAGCCTATAGGAGATTACAAACCCGGTTACGCTTATGGCACGGCTAGGACTTCAGCAAAGTCCCATGGCATGGGAGGAAAAGTGTTTGAATGGATTAAGGGATTAGTGACAGAAAACAGCGGGTCACCACGGTGTGAAATCCAAATGAGTAGTGTTAATAGTGGAGTTCTCCAGGGCTCAGTTGTGGGTTGATTGTTTATCATTTATATAAACAATTTGGACAGTGGTATTAATAGCAATGTTAGTAAGTTTGTGGATGAAACTAAAATGGGACGCCATATTAGGATACTGTTGCAGAATCATCTTGATAAAATGTTTGTATGTTCGGCGAAATAGCAAATGGACTTCAATTTATCTAAATGCAGTGCGTTGACTGTAGGACTTAGAAGTGTTAATGTGTCCGGACCTTAAATCCAAGAAACAGCTCATTAGTGCCAGGGATTAACTGGGCATTAGGATTTCAAAATTGTTTGAATTGTAATATAAATTATGAGCAGTTGTCCCATACTTGTTGGTTACCAGGACGGCCCAAACGTCCCATACTTGTTGGCTACCAGGACGGCCCATGCGTCCGTCACGTGTACTTCTTCCACTACCTCTCCGAATGCCCTCTTCACTATGTCATATATTCTGTACCTTGTATCTTCATCTTATAATTCCTTCTTTGTATCTGCACTGAAGATGTAATTACACGAAAGCGCTCTGCTTCGTTAGTTTACTTTTTCCTAGTGGTTATTTACGCATTTGTGAACACACGCTCCTAGTGTTTTTATTGCATATATATATATATGTATATATATATATACATATATACACACACACATATATATATAAATATGAATATATATATATACATATATATATGTATATATACACACACATATATATATATATATTATATATATATATATATGTATGTATATATATATATATATACATATACATATATATATATATATATGTATGTATATATATATATATATACATATACATATATATATATATATATATATATGTATATATATATATATATATACATATATAATCCTGGACTATATTTTAGCTACAACACTCAAACAAGTGGAGACGGAAGTGATACAAAGGTTTACACGAAAAGCAACTTTATTCCTAAGCAAGATAAGAGACAGACGAAAAGAGTCATAAATGTTGAACAAATATCCAGATTTATTCTTGAACAAGAGTGACAGGCACCCAGACACTAGCAGTGGGTGGGAAATCGACCATCGTTTTGATCTCATTCATAGAGGAAATGTTAATGGTACAATTGAAGAGAAGAGACAATCTCATCTTTTTGAGGTGCAGAAGAACTCGGCTGATCCCTGGCAGTCCGGATGTTTTGTTTACAGAGAGCGATCTCGCTGACACTGAGACTCATTGCCGCACAAGCACAGGAATCCTTCACTTGTGGCTTTGAACGCGATGGTAGGGAAGGGCGGGCGGCACGGGAAGGTGTTCCCCCTTTGGTAAGAAGCCCCGACGGTCGGCCTCGTACACGATCTCGAAGGCCTCTCCGTCATCAGTCACGAAACTAAAACGACACCAAGAAATGATGGGTACTTCACATTGCCAACCACTCCGGTTCGAGAGAATTAGGAACATAATTTCTTTTTGCGCGCCTGCGTGTGTACGTGTGTGTGTGTGAGCGTGTTTGTGTTTGCGTGAGTGTTCAAGTGCGCGCATGAGCTCAAACTGTGGTATTACTCACCCGAAAGAGCCCGAGAAGGACTGTCCATCGTCCTGCTTGCCAATTTCCTTCCTTTTTTGCCCATTCTTGATATCGATGTCCAAGGTGTGTTTTCCCTCAGCAGTGATCACTGTTCGCTCGTCTTTGACTAGGGGATAGCCAAAGCCTGGGTGGCCCTCAACCGTACGCAGCACACCAAGAGGATGGCCTTCAAACATTAAAGAGAAAGGGACAGTAATTTACAGGTTAAACGAGTCACTAAATGGCATGGGGACTTATTTTCTGGGTGGCCTCATGCCTTTCTGGTTAACTTTCTGACAGGCTATCTTATTGAATGACAGATTGATGGCCTAACTCAATGACTGACAAACTGACGACATGACGGACTGACACGTCTACTCCATGGGGCCACGTATAACAAGACTGCCAAGGCACGGCAGGGGCCTGATGGTCTCAGATCCCATCCCGATCTCACATCAAATGCCATGACTCTGAAGACTCACGAGGTAGCGCGTAGAGGTTTTCATAATGGTAACGGTAGCAGCAGCAGCAGGATTCCAGTGTTCTGCCTCACAAGCCTAGGCCTTCCTCTTATATACTCAGAG